>NC_039359.1:81530470-81862354 GCF_003573695.1 Papaver somniferum
AATTATACTGTCGGTCCTTGGATATATATATAAAACTACCTATAATTACGAACGCCCAATTGGGATATGGAAACTAATCGGGATATGAATTACTTCTCCCAACCAAAGGTGTCTGCTAAGGGATGTTTTTTGGGCCGAAAATACTAAAACACCCTTAGATTAATTTAAAAACATTATGAAAAGACTGTTATACCCTTTCAACTAAAACATAAAATCAAAATCCAAATCAAATATCCCCCATTTTTCTATCAGTTCCGGCATACTCAGTTAGGGTTAGGTTTCAATTTTTTTTTTCTTCATCTTCTTCATCGTTCACACCATCGTTCTTCATCGTCGTTTAATAGTTAATTCAAAAATTTCTCCGTCGATTAACCTACTCGAATCATAACCATGCCTCCACTAAAGAAACCAAATGCCCAATCGAAGTCAAAATCGATTGCTCAACAAAAACAACAAAAGAAGCTTGATTTGATTGCTCAAGAGCAAGAACACGAAGAACAAGAGTTATCGGACGATCAACTACTCACACACATGGCTTCTGTGAGAAGGTAAGTGATTTAAAACTGTTTAATTAGTGTTTCAATCGATTTGTAGCTACGGGTTTAGCTCAAAATCGCGAAACCCTAAGCGAAACAGTTGAGTTTCAGTTGTTTTGGCATTCAGTTTAATATGAATACCACACTGAAAACACATACCGACATTCAATTTAAGATGAAGACCACACCGGTAGCTACTTCCGGCATTTAAATTAGGTTGAAGACCACAACAGAACTTAGTTTCAGCATTCTATTTAGGATGAACACCCCTTCTGAACCCAGTACCGGCATTGATTTAAACTTTTACGAATACGCCGATAGTGATCTTCTCATAAACAGAAAATCCTAGGATTTTGTATATGTACCAATATACATTTTAGGTTAGATTCCATGTAGGTACTGGAGTTTTAGTATCCAGGAAATCAGAAATAGTACTGGCATCCTCGACACTTTTTTGACAATGCCGGCATTAGTTCCCGGCATTTGTTTTTATTTTACGTGTCTGCCGGTACTAGTGTTATGTTATCCAGGAATTTTTTAAAGTGTACCGGCGTACTCAAAAATTACATGTCAATGCCGGTAGTTATTCCCGGCATGTATTAGTTTGAGTTTACCATGCCATTACTTACTCACGGCATGTTCGATACCTATTTTCGGTATGCCGATAAGGATGACTCTATGCAGTAATTGTAAGATATCCCAATCAAAATTAACTTCCAAAGATAAGATCAACCTAATAGTGGTGGGTTTATCTATTGGAAAGAATGTTTCATTAAAGTCAAGACCTTCAAGATGATGAAAGCCTTTGGCAACTAGCATGGATTTAAGTCTAGCAGTAGTGCCATCAGGGTTTTGTTTGGTTCTATAAACCTACTTACAACCTACAACATTCTGACCTGGTTCAGGATCAACAAGAGACTAAGTACCACTATCCTTCAAATCTTGATGTTCTTCATGCATAGAAACTTTCCACTTAGGAATTTTGATGCTTGTGAAAAACAAGTAGGAGTGATAGGTAGAGAGGCACACATCAAAGTAGTAGGTAATGGATGATTAGTAGTTGTGTACATTTTAGGTTTAAAGATACCTGTCTTTCCTCTAGTAACCATAGTATAAGAGTTGGAGACCAATGTAGGTGCAGAAGTAGGTGGTGAAGTAGAATGCTGAACTGAGATTGAAGATGCAGTGTCTGAAGCTGACTGAGATGCTGAAGCAAGAGGTGAAGTAGTTGTTGAAGCAGAATGCTGAACTGAGGTTGAAGCTGCAGTGCCCGAAGCTGACTGAGATGCTGAAGCAAGAGGTTAAGTAGTTGTGGAAGTAGACTTGTTGCTAAAATTCTCAAAAATGAGAGCAGATGATGCTGGTGAAGAACCATGCATAAGAGAATTATGTGGAAAAAAATCTTCATTAAAGATTACATGTCGTGAGATGTAAACTCTGCCAGAAATTGGCTCTAAGCATCTATAGCCTTTATGGTGTGCACTATATCCAAGAAAGACACGGTGAGAATTTCTTGGAGCTAGTTTATTTGGTGCATAAGGCCTAAGCCAGGGATAACATGAGCATCCAAAGCTTCTGAGAATAGAATAATCTGGTTGTTTACCAAATAGAGCTTCAAATGGAGACTTGAATCCAATAACTCTAGTGGGTAATCTATTAATGACATAGTTTGCATTCATGAAAGAATCTACCCAAAAAGCATTTGGTAATTGTGCTTGAATTAAAAATGTCCTTCCAATGTCCAAAATATGTTTATGTTTAGCTTCAGCTAAACCATTTTGCTCAGAAATATGAGGACAAGTGATCTCATGCTTTATCCCATTAGTAGAAGTAAATTAATCAAGTTCATTGTTAATAAATTCACCACCTCTATTAGATCTGATTGTAATAATCTTAAGCGCCAGCTGATTTTCAATTTGAGACTTAAAATGATAAAAAAATGGTCTTGAAATCTGATTTATTATGAAGAGGAAACAGCCAACAGAATCTTGTAAAATCATCAATGATGTTTACATAGTACATGAAGCCACTGTTAGACATAACAGGGGAAGGTCCCCATAAGTCCATATGGAGTAATTGATGAAGCAAAGATACTAATACGGGGATACAGATATCGGGATACTGATACAGGGATTCGTCAATTTTTGAAAAATGGGGATACATGACACGTGTATATATTAAAATAATTTAAGTTTATAATAATTCGGTTTAGTAAAAAGAATCATATAAAAAAACAAAAAAAAAACTTTATGGAATATTAAAATAAAACAGATAAAATCTCTGTAACATCTGGCTCACCCATCACTCATTAATATTATCTTCATCAAAGAGCACTGCTTATTGTTGTGGGTCGTCAAGTGAAATATTTGCAACTTCAAGTTCTCTCTTACCATCTAGTGTATCAAATTTATCTTCACTGATATCCCATATTCCACTTTCTCCTTTAGTATAATTTTCACTTTTTCGTGAAAGGAGATGAATATTACTATAAACAAACAATAAATCCTCAGCACGTTGGGGTACAATCTTATTTCTTTTCATTGAATGGATAAAGTTATATATGCTTTAACGTCTCTCCAATGATAAAAGTTATATATGCTCCAATTTATTATAGGAAGTATCCCTTCTTAGAGTATCCGAGAGGTATCACAATGTATCCCTTACCCTTTTCTTAATTAATAAAAAGGGATACTTTAAATGGAGTATCCGACACGTATCCCCAAGTATCTGACACTGATACGGTGTCCGACACGGATACGTCGCCGATTTTGAAGTATCCGTCCTTAATAGAGTAATTCTAAAGGTTTACTAGTAAAAGAAGTGGAAATAGAAAAAGGGATCTTATTAGCTCTTTCTAACTGACAACACTCACAAAAAAGTGGCGTTTTTATTACATCACTAGATTAAGACAATCTATGAGAAAGTCTGCTAAATGTTTGAAAAGAGGGATGGGCAAGTCTTTGATGCCAGATGAGTGGACAGACTTTGACAGCATGAAAAGCTTTAAGTGGAGATTCAAAGTTGATGGGATATAAACCATTATGTTGTGGTCCCTGCAACAGAATTTTCCCAGTTTGAAGATCCTGCACAGAGTAACCAGTAGAAGAGAAGGTTATAGTGCAGCTATTATCTTTAGTGAATTGATGGACTGACAAAAGATTGTGTGAGGCCTTTGGGACATGTAAAACTTGTTGTAGTGAAAATTGCTTAGAAGGAGTAGACAAATGAATAGAACCAGTAGAGGCAATACATATACATTCACCATTAGTTGTTTGAATATAGTCATAGCCATCATAAGAAGTATAATCATCCAAATTAGTTACATCTGAAGTCACATGGTGGTTAGCACCACTATCTGCATACCAGGGATTTTCACCAAATATACTTGCAGTTGCAAGCATAGCATGAAGGTTTTGAGGAGGATTTCTTCCTTGAAATGAGAAATTCAATCTGTTGGTACATTCTGGAGCTAGATGACCATCTTGGTGACAAATTTGACATGGTGGTGGCTTATCTTCACTAGTTTGAGTATGTAATGGAGGTGGAACAGAAGTAAAGGTTGTATGAGGATGAGTGTATGAAACATATGTAAAGGATGATGAAGGTCGAGAGCCAGCTTGATGATAACCACCTCTAAAGTTAGGATTGAATAATCTTTTTCTTCTATAATTTGGACTATGACCACCACGCATCATAGGATTAGGATTACGAAATTGAGTAGGAAATGAACTACGAGAATTAGCAAGAAAGGCTTTATTTTCAGATTCAACAAGTAGTGATTTAGTTCTAATAGTAACAACAATCTCTTCACTAATAAGAAGACTGTGTAGCTCAGCACTACTAACTGGCGGATTTCGAATCCTAATCGAAATTACAAAAGCATCATAAGCAGAATTCAAACCTGACAATGTTGTAACCACAATCTCAGAGTCACTGATCACAGATCCTGCTGCAGCAAGTGAATCAACAATTTGTTGAGCTCAGAGATAATTCATAACAGACTCATTTCCCGTTCGAATTGATTGTAATTTGGTGCGAAGTTGGATGACATGAGTAGAAGAGACTTGAGAGAATCTTGTTTGAATGTTTTTCCACATTTGTTATGCACTATAAGCACCAACAAAGTATGGAATAACAGACTCAGACATAGTTGAGTAGAGCAGAAGCATAATGGTGGAATCATCATCTTTCCAGAGAAAATATTCTTGAGGATGACGATTTTCAGCAGGACAAACTTTAACGCCAGTAATGTAATCAACAACTTGAAATTTGGTAAGGAGAGCAAAAAGTAGAGATTTCCAGGTTAAAAAATTATCCGCTTTCAGTTTGAGACTAACAATGTTAGCTAATTGATGTAAAGGAACCTTCGAAATTGATTTTGGAGCTTCCATTAATGAAGAAAAAAGGAAGAAAAAGTAGATCTGAGATCTTGAAATCTTTAAAAAAGAATCAAGAACAATCGATTGATGATTAAAAAATCAATGATGAAGAATGAGAAAAATTGAAAAGGATCAAAGAAAGAATCAATCGATTGAATTGTAAAACAAAGAAGATGAGCTTCAAGAGACAACCACTAATGGCGAAGGTAAAACTTGGATCGAGTTTTACCTCTGATACCAAGGTAACATTGTTTATTGAAAGGATGACATAGCTCAACAGAGCTTTACAGACACAGGATAATGACTATATAGTCAGTACATAATGACCACACATTAACTGACAGATGTAATAACGTGAATGGGACACGTCAATACAAGAGTGACATGCTATATTACAGGCTGGATGAGTGTCTATTAATGTTAAGTTTTAAAAATAACTAGTTTCTATGAGAAAGACAATTCGGTTAGTTGATTACCGGGGTCGCCAGTAATAGAACTGATGAGTTGCAAACAAACTCCGTGACCAAACAACTCATGAACTCGATCTAACATAGAAGCACCAAAGTCATTCAAATCCATTAGATTTTTTTTACCAAAACAACTTTTCCTTTAATCTTGATAATATTTTCGTCTCTCGCATCTTTATTCATTCCAAAACAACTCATAATGATTGGCGAATAGAGTTTTTAAGTTGTAAGGTTGATAACGAAGAATAGTTTTGAAGCACAATTTATAGAACTTTAGGAACAAATTAATAGAAATGAAGTAAGAAAAAGAATAAGTAAACAAAAATATCTACTTCAACAACCTTGATTATGAATCCACGTACTGTTTCTCCTACTAGCTTTTTAAAGTTCAAACTACCAGTAATAGCTAGATAGAGTACTAGCTAGTTTGTAAGCTACCAGTAATCAGACATATCCGTAGTGACTCCATGGTGAGGGCCAGATTATCATCTTAACTGAATTCGAATTGAATTTCTAGTTGGTTAAGAACGATATTTTGGTACAATTAAGTTGTTGAAATCTCTGATTCAGTAAAAACCATGGGGCTAATAGGGGTACCGGTTTATTAGGAGGAAAATCTAAATAAGACGAAACATTTTACTGACAGGAAAATCCATATAATAAGGCGAAACAGATTTCAGTTTGTTTCATAGGAATTTTGACATCCCATTGCCAAAACGGAAAATGGGTCATTTGTTCAAATATTTTTAAATCACGGTTCAAATGGACGAGTAAAAAATAGTTTGGGTGAAATGGCCAAAAAGAAAATAGTAAGGATGAAACTGGATACGTCCTGTGTAAATTAAAAATAAGAAAAAATATTTGAAAATGGGCACGATGAAACTGGTTACATCCTGCCTATTTTTACATTTTTGTCCATTTAAACAGTATCAAAATCTAACTGTCCATTTACACAAGAATTATTGATTTTGGTCTTTTTAACCAATTTTGTGTTACCAAAATACCTTTTAAGTTTCAAATCAACTTTTGGGTGTCATGAGGATATCACTAACCCTTTACTAGGACGCCCGGAATGTAAACACTATTGAGTGTCAGGCCCAAATTTGAATCGGTCACTGTAGCCAATTGATGCTGAAGTACAAACTATATACTCCCTCCGTCCCTATTATAAAGGCGGAACTGTAAAAATTTGTAGTAATTAGATAGGCAGACTTTCAATTCTACGATGGATTTTTCCATATATTGTCCTTATTTATTATAGGTAGTTATCACCACAATTAAGTTAATGTTTTTAGTGTTGGAAATTGTACAAAGGATAAAACAGGAAAGATGATGGAAATGTAGGAAATAAAAAAAATTCTTATTCTAATAGAAACTCATTTCTCCGCCTATGTAACGGGGACGGAGGGAGTATTTATTCTCTCCGTAAATTGATGCTGAAGTACAAACTACAAGAAAATATGCTCTCTCTTCTTCTTTTTCTATTAAATAATTGCAACTGATTTGGATGCATTAATTAATTATTTCCACTGAATAGTTGCAAACTGCATGCACGACTTGTCGTCGAGTTTCTGAAATTTGAAGTTTCCAAGTCATTTTTATAACAACGTGCTTAAAGATAATAGATAAGCCACTATAGGATGCTAGAATGTCACACTTGTGAAATCCCGTGACAAAACTCACATGTGAGTTAGGCTAGAAATCGCATCAAGTTGAGTGTTTTGTTTATAAGTGTCTAGGAAGGTCTTTGTATTTGAAGGAAAAACACGCACCCAAAGAATCGAGCAAGCGTGACAAGAGTTTTAGATGTGAAGTACAGGTACAAATTAAGCCATGCCTGTAAAACTTGATGCGGACGGAGGTATAATTGATGTTAATGGTGACTATAATCTTGCCAACAAGCATGGAGAACGGGATACTAAATTTGAATCTTGGCCAGCATTCTGAGACCATTAGATACTAATAATGTAGAAAATATGATACTAAAGACTTAATGAACACAATTCGTAACTCAAACAAATCTCTTGTATTGATGTAAATAAACTCATGGCTTAACAGCCTATTTATAGTTTAACAAACTTGACACTCAAGCAAAAACTCTTTCCTAACAAATCAAATTCTAAAACAAGATTCTTCTAGAATATTCTAAACTCTATATGTAAAATAATATACGTAACCAAACTTTAAAACTGGCAAACTTGTTTCTCAAGTTTACTACACGTTCACAATAACGCGTAATATCTCATACTGACTGTTTCCATAGATGACACCAACTTCCACTGGTTGCTTTCACTCAGACAGTAGCAACTCCACCTAGTTGCTTCCACAATATCATGTCAACTTCTCT
The DNA here is from genome assembly GCF_003573695.1 of Papaver somniferum. Classification (NCBI taxonomy): domain Eukaryota; kingdom Viridiplantae; phylum Streptophyta; class Magnoliopsida; order Ranunculales; family Papaveraceae; genus Papaver; species Papaver somniferum. Next base: position 81,538,200 of record NC_039359.1, read on the forward strand.
AAGTTTCTCAGGGGCGGATCTATGTTGTGACTAGGGCTGGCTTAAGCCAGTCCTAAGTCCCAAAAAAGCTTCAATTTTGTAGTGCAATTGTATTCGGTTACAAAAAATCAAGCTTAAACAACAGGTTTAAGCCAGCCCAACTCAAACCAATTGGTTTTCAAGCCACCCCAACACTCATTTTCTGGTTCCGCCACTGAAGTTGCTTCCTCTTAACAGCATCAACTTCTACTAGTTGCTTTCACAAACTATATCTTGGTTTAATCTTCAACATCCTCCCTTAAAACAAGATATTCTTTACTAATCATTCCAAGTTTTCCACGCAAATAAATGAAGGTATTAGACTTCAATGACTTGGTAAAAATATCAGCCACTTGATCTTTACTTTCAGAAAATTCAACAACAATCTCCTTATTGTTGACAAGCTCTCTAATGTAATGGTATTTGATATCAATGTGTTTACTCCTTCCATGAAACACAAGGTTCTTTGTTAATGAAATTGAGGACTTGTTATCACATATTATTGTTGTAGGTGTAATCTGCTCATTGAAAAGAGACTTCAGCATCATCCTTAGCCATACAGCTTGTGTACCACAATTTCCAGCAGTTATGTATTCAGCTTCTGTTGTAGACAAGGCAACAACTTGTTATTTTTTTGATGACCAGGAAAAGAATCCTGTTCCTAAATGAAATGCATAACCAGGTGTACTCTTCCTTCCTTCTGTGTCTCCATCCCAATCGTTATCTGTATAACCAACCAATTTTGGATCTTCATAAATTGTATAAAGCATTCCCAAACTAATTGTTCCTTTGACATACTTCAAAATCCTCTTTGTAGCTTGTAGATGTGACTGTCTTGGTAACTCCATAAACCTATTAACTAATCCAACTGCATACATAATGTCTGGTCTTGTAGAAGTTAAATATCTCAGACATCCAACAAGACTCTTAATATCTGTTGAGTTCACAAGTTCTCCTAATTCATCTTTTGTTAGCTTCAACCTTTCTTCAGTTGGTGTTAAAATTGGATTACAATTATCCATCTTGAAACGCTTAAGTATTCCTTCTGCATATATCTGTTGATTAATAAAGATACCTATTTTTGTTTGTTGTACTTCAATGCCAAGAAAGTATGACATTAATCCAAGATCTGTAATCTCAAATTCTTTCACCATATCCTCCCTGAATTCCTTGATCATCTCTGAGCTATTTCTAGTAAAAATAAGATCATCCACGTAAAAACAAACTATAATATGATTTCCAATGAATCAGCTTTCAAATACAGTGTATGCTCATGTGGACATCTTGTAAAACCTTTCTCAATGAAGTATGAATCTATTCTTGTATACCAAGCACGTGGTGCTTGTTTTAAACCATACAAAGCCTTTTTTTAGCTTGTACACTTGATTCTCCTTCCCCTCCATAACATAACCTGCTGGTTTCTCAACATATACTTCTTTTTATAGTACACCATTCAATAATGCACTCTTTACATCCATTTGAAATATCTTCCATTGCTTCTGAGCAGCTAGAGCAATGATCACTCGAACTGTATCAAGTCTTCACTACGGGAAAAATCATCATTGACGACACAAGATAAGCGTTGTAGTACCCCTACGACAACTCCATTTCATGCATTGTGGAACGGGGGTATTGTAGAAATTCCAAGTTTTTCTACAATGGTTGACAAGTGTTGTAAAGGGTGATGTGATTCATGGTTCGACAATAGTTTGTCAATGTTGTGATTCTCTTTCGATTTTTTTTGATAACCTAACACAACTCTTGCTTGTATTGTAGAACAATCGTGGACAACATAAGTAGCATATCGTAGAAATTTTTAACACAACACTTATTAGTATTGTGAATATTACAGTTAGTACACTTGTTAGCATTGTAGAAGTACCTTGATATAACTATACTATGTGTAGTAGGACTATCTTGGACAACACATAGTTATGATTGTAAATAAACTATTTTACAATACTTGTGAATAAGATCAAACCCATATTTCAGAATATATATTTCACTTTTGTCACTACTATTTGTGAAATGTAAAGAAACAACTAGATTAAACTGAAATGTAAATAAACAATTGGATTAAACTGAAAGACTCATTCAAATTAAACCAAACCCAGAATTAAAGCATTCACATACCAATGTGATATACACAAAACTTACAAAAAAGTGGCAGTGATATGTTTGTTACCAAAAGTTAAGTCTCCAAAAAGATCACAAAAGATTAAGAAGTCTATTGGTAGATTATTCTATCTTTGGGCCATGTGATAAAATTTGAAACAACATCATGAAAAGTTCTGACTTCTGAAGTAGCTTGGTAGACAAGAGCATCATCCACATAAGAAACCTTCACACATACAGTGTAGGCTCCAAGACCGATTGGTTTTCCATGTATATGCTTACTTGGATCTGTTTCAGCAATTTCAGCCTCTGCAACCACCTCGTCCTCCTTGTACCAGCTTAACAACTTGCTGCCAAATAAATGTATCAATACATGAGTCATCAAGAATAGCATAACAACATGGTATTATCTCAGAATATTTCTAAGATAAAACTTCGTAGAGAAATTCAAACAATTATATTTTTAACGATGCAATAGCTTTCACATGGTGAATATCAAGACTGTAGAACATACCAATTTCACCTCCAATCGGGCGTAACCTTCTCAACTTATTTCATTCTTAGTTTTATGTAGATTCGTTTTCCCAACAAAAGTTAGATCCAAGTATATCCTACTAATAGAGAACCTAAGCCATGTTAGCAAGATAAAATCCTAAGAATCATGATAAACATCCTAAGAGAAACTAAGCTTTGACAAATTCCTCCTTCTGCACATAAGAAGGCCCTCGCGGACAATTTTCTTTACGAACTTCAAAAATACCTTTGGGGATTGAAAGGAGAACCAAGACAGGACATGTACAGTTCTATATGTTATAAAAGCTATACCTCTTTTATTTCTCTATCATGCACAAGAACAATGTGCTCCAACTGCCTGAAACCAACAACATCGAAAAGCACAGATGAGATATGTGCAACAAATTCCAAATTACTACTAATAAAAACAAAATGAATTCTAGCAAATCATAAATACAAATTAGAACACCACTTCATCGAGGTAAATGGTAGGATGTATGCACTGCTTAAAAGAAACAAAAAATGCCATTGCAAGAACTAATCAAAGTATTAACATCCATTTCGTTCAGTATGTCTCTCACTGTAGTGCACATCTCTTCTCAGATATGTTCTTCCTTTAGCTTAGCGCTAGCTTTGCTTTTTCCTGAATCAAAAAACGAAGGGCCACTATGTATTAGATGAGATGATTCAGAAATAGTGCACCTTTGTTTTAAATGTATTCAATCTCGGCTTAAGATCCAGTAAAACCTCTCAAACAAATGAAATATTGGACAGAAAAAGTAAATCCAGTAAAACCTCTCAAACATTTTTATATGTGTTGGAAAATCGTACAAACTCCACAGATATCTGTGAGTATCCATTAAGATCCATTCAAAGTAGAAAGCAAATATGCCCAATTATCGTTAGAAAGAAATTCTAATCAACTAGAATAGCATTCCCAAATCCTAACAGTAGTACCAAAATATAATGCTGAAACGAAGTACATTTTTTGTGCTCGTCATTGTTACATCGCTTAGATTTGAAATTACATCCCAAAGTAATATCTTCAACAAAATATTTGGTTAACTTAGCGAAAAGTGAGAAAAGTATTGCAAATTTAAGTAAGCTTTTTACCTGTGGAAGTGGCAATGCGGCAACAAGTTCAATGCAGAATTCCTTAGCTAACTACCACCACCACGACCTCCTCCTCTGCCGCCTCCTCTGCATCTACCACCACCACCACGGCCTCTAATTCGATTCAACATCAACATCACCTTATTCAATTTATTTCTTAACATCTTCACAACATGAATAAAATTTTCAAATCAAACATACCCATCTCTAATTCTTCCCCTAAAACCTTAATTTTCAATTTCATATCTATTTGGGGAAGAACAGAAACCCTAGGTTTTTTACTCTACATTAAAACTCACAAATCAATCACTAATTCTTCCTCATAATATTGTATTCACTAAACCCATCTTTAATTTCCCAATTTCTAACTCAACGATTCACAAAGAAAACCCTAGTTTTCGATTCATAACAGGACTCAATATTCTCCTTCTTCTTTTATACATCCTCAAGATTTAATTTTCCTCAAGCCATACCTCAATTTCACCTCTCGATTTTCAACTGAAGAAGAGCAGAGAAGAAGAACGAAAAAGAAGAAAGAAGAAAAGAGAATAAGAAGAGAAAATGAGTTTCAAAGAAGCCATTGCAATTTGAAAGAACCGATCTACAACTTCCGTAAGTTTTTTTACATAAGAGAGTGATCGAGAAATAGATTCTATGGTGAGTTAGGGTTTTCTTTTGCAAGGGAGGCGGAAGATAAGGTTAGAGACGAAGATAAGAGAGGAAAATGAAGAAACTGTGAGAAATTTTCTTTTGATCTTCTATATACCTATCTTTAAACGTACAAGATTTGATTTAAATATGGTCATACGGATTAGGGATATCTTTGGACGGTGGAGATTTGATTTGAGACTGTCATAAGGATCAAGGAAAGTGTGTTTTCTTTGTGTGTTTCTTTGTGTTTTCTCTATGTGCTTCCGGATTAAATTTCGACTAGTCACATAAGTCGTGAAGTAATTTCGACTATCCATACATGTCATGAAGTAGCTTTAGTTCACACTGGAAGACTCGGGTTCTCAGGATACACCATTGAAATCGATAAATATGAAGCTCTTTGTGTGTTTTTTTGTTCTTTTTTTGTGATTTCGATTTGTGTTTTTGTGCTTTATTTTTTTGCTTTCGGTTTATTTTAACTAGGGTTAGAAATAATAAATATAAATCTCAGAGTCGATTTAAACTTAAAATATGGTATAACGACATAGAAACTATGAATCATCCACTTCATCGAGGTAAATGGTAGGATGTATGCACTGCTTAAAAGAAACAAAAAATGCCATTGCAAGAACTAATCAAAGTATTAACATCCATTTCGTTCAGTATGTCTCTCACTGTAGTGCACATCTCTTCTCAGATATGTTCTTCCTTTAGCTTAGCGCTAGCTTTGCTTTTTCCTGAATCAAAAAACGAAGGGCCACTATGTATTAGATGAGATGATTCAGAAATAGTGCACCTTTGTTTTAAATGTATTCAATCTCGGCTTAAGATCCAGTAAAACCTCTCAAACAAATGAAATATTGGACAGAAAAAGTAAATCCAGTAAAACCTCTCAAACATTTTTATATGTGTTGGAAAATCGTACAAACTCCACAGATATCTGTGAGTATCCATTAAGATCCATTCAAAGTAGAAAGCAAATATGCCCAATTATCGTTAGAAAGAAATTCTAATCAACTAGAATAGCATTCCCAAATCCTAACAGTAGTACCAAAATATAATGCTGAAACGAAGTACATTTTTTGTGCTCGTCATTGTTACATCGCTTAGATTTGAAATTACATCCCAAAGTAATATCTTCAACAAAATATTTGGTTAACTTAGCGAAAAGTGAGAAAAGTATTGCAAATTTAAGTAAGCTTTTTACCTGTGGAAGTGGCAATGCGGCAACAAGTTCAATGCAGAATTCCTTAGCTAACTACCACCACCACGACCTCCTCCTCTGCCGCCTCCTCTGCATCTACCACCACCACCACGGCCTCTAATTCGATTCAACATCAACATCACCTTATTCAATTTATTTCTTAACATCTTCACAACATGAATAAAATTTTCAAATCAAACATACCCATCTCTAATTCTTCCCCTAAAACCTTAATTTTCAATTTCATATCTATTTGGGGAAGAACAGAAACCCTAGGTTTTTTACTCTACATTAAAACTCACAAATCAATCACTAATTCTTCCTCATAATATTGTATTCACTAAACCCATCTTTAATTTCCCAATTTCTAACTCAACGATTCACAAAGAAAACCCTAGTTTTCGATTCATAACAGGACTCAATATTCTCCTTCTTCTTTTATACATCCTCAAGATTTAATTTTCCTCAAGCCATACCTCAATTTCACCTCTCGATTTTCAACTGAAGAAGAGCAGAGAAGAAGAACGAAAAAGAAGAAAGAAGAAAAGAGAATAAGAAGAGAAAATGAGTTTCAAAGAAGCCATTGCAATTTGAAAGAACCGATCTACAACTTCCGTAAGTTTTTTTACATAAGAGAGTGATCGAGAAATAGATTCTATGGTGAGTTAGGGTTTTCTTTTGCAAGGGAGGCGGAAGATAAGGTTAGAGACGAAGATAAGAGAGGAAAATGAAGAAACTGTGAGAAATTTTCTTTTGATCTTCTATATACCTATCTTTAAACGTACAAGATTTGATTTAAATATGGTCATACGGATTAGGGATATCTTTGGACGGTGGAGATTTGATTTGAGACTGTCATAAGGATCAAGGAAAGTGTGTTTTCTTTGTGTGTTTCTTTGTGTTTTCTCTATGTGCTTCCGGATTAAATTTCGACTAGTCACATAAGTCGTGAAGTAATTTCGACTATCCATACATGTCATGAAGTAGCTTTAGTTCACACTGGAAGACTCGGGTTCTCAGGATACACCATTGAAATCGATAAATATGAAGCTCTTTGTGTGTTTTTTTGTTCTTTTTTTGTGATTTCGATTTGTGTTTTTGTGCTTTATTTTTTTGCTTTCGGTTTATTTTAACTAGGGTTAGAAATAATAAATATAAATCTCAGAGTCGATTTAAACTTAAAATATGGTATAACGACATAGAAACTATGAATCATGAAGCTCCGGGAGAGTTCTGACTTTAAGCGTAGCATGATATATCATCGAAATCGATAAATATGAAGCTTAGAGTCGATTCGAACTCCAATTATGGTATAACGACAGAGAAACTATGAATCATGAAGTTCCGGGAGAGTTCTGACTTCTAACGTAGCATGATATATCATCGAAATCGATAAATATGAAGCTCAAAGTCGATTCAAACTTCAAATATGGTATAACTGCATAGAAACTATGAACCAAGAATCTCTGGGAGGGTTCTGACTTCAGACTTAGCATGATACATCATCGAAATCGATAAATATAAAGCTCGGTATCGATTTGAACTTCAAATATGGTATAACGACATAGAAACTATGAATCATGAAGCTCTGGGAGAGTTCTGACTTCAAACTTAGCATGATACATCATCGAATCGATAAATTTGAAGCTCAATGTCGGTTTGAACTTCCTAAGAACGATGAATTCATTCATCTACAGCTAAGATTCCATCGGAATATTCTCCGAAACCTTAAACACACCACAAATTTGTTAACTTCGACATTGAACCTGGCTACGAGCTCAAAACCTGGCCGCGAGTAGACTACAATAAGTCGGAAACTGCGTAAGAACGATGAATCCACCCATCTACAAGTAAGATTTCATCGGAATATTCTCCGAAACCTTAAACACACCACAAATTAGACACTGAACCACGCTCTGAGCTCGATAGTTGGTCGCGAGTGGACTATTATAAGTCGAAAACTTTATAAGAACGATGAATTCACCGATATACAGATAAGATTCCATCAGAATATTCCCCAAAACCTAAAATACACCATAAATCCGTCAACTTCGATACTGGACCTGGATCCGAGATTGAAACCTGGCTGCGAATGGAGTATTATAAGTTGGGAACTTCGTAAGAACGATGCATTCACCCATCTACAGGTAAGATTCTATCTGGATATTCCCCGAGACCTTATACACACCACAAATTCAACACTGAACCAGGCTCCGACCTCGAAAGATGGCCGCAAGTGGACTATTATAAGTCGGAAACTCCATAAGAACGATGAATTCACACATCTACAGATAAGATTCCATTAGAATATTCCCCTAAACCTAAAACACACCTCAAATTCGTCAACTTCGAGATATTCTACGAAACATTAAAAAAATCATATTTCTGCATATTGTGTGCGTACCCGGATCCAAGATCGAAACCTGGCCGTCGAATCCCCCAAACCTCATTTTTTCCCACATTCTATATTTTAACTTCAACAACACTTATAAGTGTTGTTATACGTTTCTATTACAAAAAAAAACCTAAACTTGTGAACTGTAAGGATGGTTGATGAGCTAGACATCCATGCATTAGGTTCATGTTCGAATCTCCCCTCTAACGTATTTTTCATTATCATATTTTTGTGTTCTTCAACAACACTTGTGAGAATTGTGATAGGCTAAGTCACTACAATTATGAAACAAAGTTGTTATACCTAAATGTCGTCACAACAGTTTTGCTAAAGGAGTTGTCGTTTGTTTTCTTAGCGCAACCCCTTGTTCCTAAGGGTTGGTAGTGATGATATACGACAACTCTTCCTTTGAAACCAGTTGTAAAACATAAGACTTTCTACGATGTATAGCGAAGTGTTGTAAATCTCCAGTTGTAGATGTATATTTTTCCCGCAGTGCTTGCAACTGGTGTAAAGATTTCAGAATAGTCTATTCCTTGTTTTTTTCTATATCCTTTAGCAACTAACCTTGCTTTCAATTTATCAACTTCACCATCTTATTTGTACTTTGTCTTGTGAATCCATTTGACTCCCATTGCTTTCTTTCCTTCTAGAAGTTCTGTAAGTTCCCATGTATTGTTCTTCTTTATTGAGTTTATCTCAGATTCCATTGCTTGTACCCATCCATTATCTTTAGAGGATTCTTCATAAACAACAGGATCAAAATCTCCATATAAAGCAAAATTAATCTCCTCTTCATCAGTATCATCATCTCTTGTTATCACATAATCTTTCATTCTTGCTGGTATAACATATTTTCTTCTTGGTATTGCAGTCTCTTGTTGTGGTATCACATCAGTTCTTACCTCTTCAGCTCTTCTTTCTTCTTGTTGTTTAATAACTTCATCTTGAGTATTTACTTGTTCTTCAACTGCTATTGGAACTGTTCTGACATTTTCTCTTGTTGAGCTGGTTGCATTCCAATTCCACTGAGAGTCTTCATCAAAAATTAGATCTCTACTAATAACTATTTTCCCTGTTACAGGATTGAAAAGTTTATATCCTTTGGGAACTAAACTATAACCAACAAGAATACACTTTTCACTCTTATCATCTAGCTTATTTCTAAGTTCTTTAGGTACATGTGCATAAGCAATGCACCCAAAAACTCTCAGATGTCTTACACTTGGTCTTGCACCTCTCCAGGCTTCTTCTGGTGTTTTATCATTCAAACTATTTGTTGGACATCTATTAAGTAAATACACTGTTGTATCAACTGCATAACTCTAGAAGTTCTTTGGTAAATCTTTTGTTCTTCTTATAGTTCTTGCCATCTCCATTATTGTTCTATTCTTTCTTTCTGCAACATCATTCTGTTGAGGTGTATATCTAGATGTTAATTGATGTACAATTCCATGTTCTTCCATAAAACTATCAACAACTGTATATTCTGTTCCTCTATCAGTTCTTAGTATCTTGATATTCTTTCCAATCTGCTTCTCAGCATATGCTTTAAAGCTTCTAAAAGCATGAAAATCATCACTTTTCTGTAAGCTCCGGGAGAGTTCTGACTTTAAGCGTAGCATGATATATCATCGAAATCGATAAATATGAAGCTTAGAGTCGATTCGAACTCCAATTATGGTATAACGACAGAGAAACTATGAATCATGAAGTTCCGGGAGAGTTCTGACTTCTAACGTAGCATGATATATCATCGAAATCGATAAATATGAAGCTCAAAGTCGATTCAAACTTCAAATATGGTATAACTGCATAGAAACTATGAACCAAGAATCTCTGGGAGGGTTCTGACTTCAGACTTAGCATGATACATCATCGAAATCGATAAATATAAAGCTCGGTATCGATTTGAACTTCAAATATGGTATAACGACATAGAAACTATGAATCATGAAGCTCTGGGAGAGTTCTGACTTCAAACATAGCATGATACATCATCGAATCGATAAATTTGAAGCTCAATGTCGGTTTGAACTTCCTAAGAACGATGAATTCATTCATCTACAGCTAAGATTCCATCGGAATATTCTCCGAAACCTTAAACACACCACAAATTTGTTAACTTCGACATTGAACCTGGCTACGAGCTCAAAACCTGGCCGCGAGTAGACTACAATAAGTCGGAAACTGCGTAAGAACGATGAATCCACCCATCTACAAGTAAGATTTCATCGGAATATTCTCCGAAACCTTAAACACACCACAAATTAGACACTGAACCACGCTCTGAGCTCGATAGTTGGTCGCGAGTGGACTATTATAAGTCGAAAACTTTATAAGAACGATGAATTCACCGATATACAGATAAGATTCCATCAGAATATTCCCCAAAACCTAAAATACACCATAAATCCGTCAACTTCGATACTGGACCTGGATCCGAGATTGAAACCTGGCTGCGAATGGAGTATTATAAGTTGGGAACTTCGTAAGAACGATGCATTCACCCATCTACAGGTAAGATTCTATCTGGATATTCCCCGAGACCTTATACACACCACAAATTCAACACTGAACCAGGCTCCGACCTCGAAAGATGGCCGCAAGTGGACTATTATAAGTCGGAAACTCCATAAGAACGATGAATTCACACATCTACAGATAAGATTCCATTAGAATATTCCCCTAAACCTAAAACACACCTCAAATTCGTCAACTTCGAGATATTCTACGAAACATTAAAAAAATCATATTTCTGCATATTGTGTGCGTACCCGGATCCAAGATCGAAACCTGGCCGTCGAATCCCCCAAACCTCATTTTTTCCCACATTCTATATTTTAACTTCAACAACACTTATAAGTGTTGTTATACGTTTCTATTACAAAAAAAAACCTAAACTTGTGAACTGTAAGGATGGTTGATGAGCTAGACATCCATGCATTAGGTTCATGTTCGAATCTCCCCTCTAACGTATTTTTCATTATCATATTTTTGTGTTCTTCAACAACACTTGTGAGAATTGTGATAGGCTAAGTCACTACAATTATGAAACAAAGTTGTTATACCTAAATGTCGTCACAACAGTTTTGCTAAAGGAGTTGTCGTTTGTTTTCTTAGCGCAACCCCTTGTTCCTAAGGGTTGGTAGTGATGATATACGACAACTCTTCCTTTGAAACCAGTTGTAAAACATAAGACTTTCTACGATGTATAGCGAAGTGTTGTAAATCTCCAGTTGTAGATGTATATTTTTCCCGCAGTGCTTGCAACTGGTGTAAAGATTTCAGAATAGTCTATTCCTTGTTTTTTTCTATATCCTTTAGCAACTAACCTTGCTTTCAATTTATCAACTTCACCATCTTATTTGTACTTTGTCTTGTGAATCCATTTGACTCCCATTGCTTTCTTTCCTTCTAGAAGTTCTGTAAGTTCCCATGTATTGTTCTTCTTTATTGAGTTTATCTCAGATTCCATTGCTTGTACCCATCCATTATCTTTAGAGGATTCTTCATAAACAACAGGATCAAAATCTCCATATAAAGCAAAATTAATCTCCTCTTCATCAGTATCATCATCTCTTGTTATCACATAATCTTTCATTCTTGCTGGTATAACATATTTTCTTCTTGGTATTGCAGTCTCTTGTTGTGGTATCACATCAGTTCTTACCTCTTCAGCTCTTCTTTCTTCTTGTTGTTTAATAACTTCATCTTGAGTATTTACTTGTTCTTCAACTGCTATTGGAACTGTTCTGACATTTTCTCTTGTTGAGCTGGTTGCATTCCAATTCCACTGAGAGTCTTCATCAAAAATTAGATCTCTACTAATAACTATTTTCCCTGTTACAGGATTGAAAAGTTTATATCCTTTGGGAACTAAACTATAACCAACAAGAATACACTTTTCACTCTTATCATCTAGCTTATTTCTAAGTTCTTTAGGTACATGTGCATAAGCAATGCACCCAAAAACTCTCAGATGTCTTACACTTGGTCTTGCACCTCTCCAGGCTTCTTCTGGTGTTTTATCATTCAAACTATTTGTTGGACATCTATTAAGTAAATACACTGTTGTATCAACTGCATAACTCTAGAAGTTCTTTGGTAAATCTTTTGTTCTTCTTATAGTTCTTGCCATCTCCATTATTGTTCTATTCTTTCTTTCTGCAACATCATTCTGTTGAGGTGTATATCTAGATGTTAATTGATGTACAATTCCATGTTCTTCCATAAAACTATCAACAACTGTATATTCTGTTCCTCTATCAGTTCTTAGTATCTTGATATTCTTTCCAATCTGCTTCTCAGCATATGCTTTAAAGCTTCTAAAAGCATGAAAATCATCACTTTTCTGTGTAAGTAGATACACCCAAGCTTTTCTACTAAAATCATCAATGAAAGTTATGAAATAATTATTACCTCCATGTGATGTTACTTCAATAGGACCACACAGATCACTGTGTACAATCTCCAACTGTTGTTCTGCTCTTCTAGCTTTGTTCACTGGGAATGAATCTCTGTATTGCTTGCCAAAGATACAATTTTCACACCTTGACTCTGGAAGCTCTATAATGGGTAGACCTGTCACCATCTCCTTCTTAGACAAAGCTTGTAAACTGTTAAAATTTAGATGACCCATTCTCTTGTGCCACAACCAACTTTGGTTGCTTTCATATGTACTATAACAGCTTGCACTTTGATATTGAATATTCAAAGAAAACAATCTGTTCTTCGTCATTTGTACTCTTGTAATGAGTCTTCTATATCTATCTCTTATTGAACACACTCCATTGAATATGTTCATAGAATAACCTCTTTCTGATAATTGTCCCATACTCAACAAGTTCTAATGTAAACCTGGTACATAGAATACATCCATGATATATGTTTTTATACCATTCTTAAGAACTATTCCAATTCTTCCTTTTCCCATAACTGGAATGGTAGAATTATTACCAAACTTAACAGTTGATCTTATGGATTCATCAAGGTTATCAAATAGATCTTTTCTTCCACACATGTGATCACTGCAACCTGTATCTAAATACCACTTCTGATGAAGTTGTTCTTCAGCTGTGTGACAAGCTAGCAACATATTCTCATCTTTCACTTCATCTTCTTCTTTTTCTTCTTCTTCTACTATGTTTTCCTTGAAGTTTGATTTGTAATTATTAGCAGTTGTCCTTGTAGGTTTTATACATGTAGTAGAAAAGTGTCCAAAAATTCCACAATTATAACACTACACCTTTGATAAATCTATTGGTTTTCTTCCTTGATAACCTCCATTATTAGGTCTTCTTCCAGTATTATTTCTTCCTTGATAACCTCCATTGTTAGGTCTTCCTCCAGAACTTGAGTTTCCTTGTTTTTTACTCCATGTGACTTGACTTTGTAGAGCTTCTTCTACTGGTTTTGCAGCAGCTGTTTTTTCATGTCTGCTCATAAGCCTGTAATGAACCTAATAACTCATTGAGTGACATAGTTGCAGCAGTGTTACACTCCTCAATAGCAGTTACTTTTGCTTCAAATTTCTAAGGTAAGCTTCTTAAAATCTTTTCAACAATTGCTGAATCTTCAATAATATCACCATTAACTTTCATCTCATTGACAAGATTCAATGTCTTTGAGAAGAATTCTAATATTGTTTCAGATGAATCCATCTGTAACAGTTCATACTTACACTTCAGAGTTTGTAACCTAACTTTTTTGACTTTGTCAGAACCTTTGTAATAGTTTACCAATCCATCCCATGCTGCTTTAGCTTGCTTAATGTAGATAACTCTATCCATGAGAGATTCATGAACTCCTTGATGAAGAATATAAGTTAATTTAGAATTGTTATTCTTGTTTGCTGCTAAAGCAGTTTGTTGTTCTTCCGTTAAAACAGCTCCTTCTGTTGGTTCAGCATAACCATCTTTTACAATATCCCATACTTCTTGATATATGAAAATATTTTCCATTTGTAACCTCCAGTATTCAAAGTTTTTTCCTTCAAACACCGACACCTTAATTGAACTTAAACTTGATGTCATCTTCTTAATCAACAACTCATACCCACGGCCCTAGAATCTGATACCAGTTCTATGATACCAAATGTAGAAAATATGATATCAAAGACTTAATGAACACAATTCGTAACTAAAACAAATCTCTTGTATTGATGTAAATAAACTCATGTCTTAACAACCTATTTATAGCTTAAAAACTTGACTCTCAAGCAAAGACTCTTTCCTAACAAATCAAATTCTAAAACAAGACTCTTCTAGAATATTCTAAACTCTATATGTAAAATAATATACGTAACCAAACTTTAAAACTGGCAAACTTGTTTCTCAAGTTTACTACATGTTCACAATAACGCGTAATATCTCCTACTGATTGTTTCTATAGATGACACCAACTTCCACTTGTTGCTTTCAGTCAGACAGTAGCAACTCTACCTAGTTGCTTCCACAATATCATGTCAATTTCTCTAAGTTGCTTCCTCTTAACAGCATCAACTTCTACTAGTTGCTTTCACAAATTATATCTTGGTTTAATCTTCAACAAATACTAATTAATCTCTTCCACATCAAGCAACATAATGTATATTATTTTGAGTCGATTTCCACAAAAACCGTCAATACAAGATTTAAAGAGTTTATAGTATCTTATTCCTTACATCTTTTTTAGCACTCAAACCAAAGAGAAAGAGTAGAAACTCTGAAAACTATTCTAATTGCTTTCGAGCATCCAACACAATAGTCATTCTGGGATTTTGACTGAAATTCTGCCATTTTTGAAGAAAAAAATGAAAAATCCACATTTCTTTTTTATCGAGAATGAATAGTCATTTTAAGGTTTCCTCAATCAATTTCCAGCACTTTTATTGATGATTACAGATTAGCACCCAGAAGACGTGCAAAAGCCAAAAAATCCCAAACCATTCATCTTTAAACTTCCTAGTTCCAAGTTCAAGTCGAGAGTATGTTGTGATAGGCGCATGGCGAGGCAAGGTGCCAAGCCCTTCGCCTAGCGCCTTAGGCGCGCGTGAAAATATTAGAAAAAAAAAAGAAGAAAAAATGTACACATCTTCGTGCCTAAGGCGTTTTATTGACTAGGCACCCCTTGGTGACTCGTGCGCCTAGGGTGCCTTTCACAACATAGAGTCGAGTTCCAGCATTTTCGTGATAGTTATGCACAGAGAAAAAAAAAGTGACACAATCTTGTTCTAAATCATTGGCACACTAAACAGTAAGCACTTGAAGCCTTGGGAATTAACATAAATGCTAGTATTAAGCTACATTACAGTAAATTAAAGCCATTTCCAACCATGAATAACATACATAATCAACAAAAAAATAACTAATAAAGTTAATAATCTTATGAGGGTTTAATAGTACCTCCAAGTATCTCATCCTTAACAACAGCATCAAATAAACCGCTCAGAAATAACTAATAAAGTTCCGACCACTTGCTGCTGACTTAAACACTATAAACCCCTTTCTCTTAATGTTAGCACGAGAGGTACAAGCTACATTTACAAGAACCAGCCTGTCTGGATGTTACTCGGGCCTTTTAGATATCTCACCCTCTCAATCGACCTAGCCGAAGATTGTCCTGCCTTTCTCTAGTGGGAACACTGGGACTAGTCTCCAACTGATCTTCAGTGACCTAAATGAAAATTGCTTGTTATTAAATAAAAAAAACATAAAATTGGTTAAAAAGATCAAAATCAACAATTCCTGGATGAAATGGACAGTTAGATTTTGATATTGTTTAAATGGACAAAAATGTAAAAATAGGCAGGATGTAACCAGTTTCATCGTGCCCATTTTCAAATATTTTTTCTTATTTTTAATTTATACAGGATGTATCCAATTTCATCCTTGCTATTTTTTAAATTAAGCTAGGATGAAATCAGTTTCATCTTACTTTTTTTTTGCCATTTCACCCAAAATATTTTTTACTCGTCCATTTAAACCATGATTTAAAAATATTTGGACAAATGACCCATTTTCCGTAAAAGAAAATTACTTGCTGTTAGTTGCAAACAACTCTTATTAGCCTGTTAGTTAAAGTCATGTAGATGATTTATGTGACCCTAAAAAATCTAGCACTATAGAAAAAGAATAATTAAATATTGTTACACTCTATATAAAAGGACAAACATAATGGCTAATTATGGACAGGATTACCATTGCTTAATCAATCACAAAATTGGTTAAATAGATCAAAATCAACAATTCCTGGGTGAAATGGACAGTTAGATTTTGATACTGGTTAAATGGACAAAAATGTAAAAATAGGCATGATGTAACCAATTTCATCGTGCCCATTTTCAAATATTTTTTCTTATTTTTAATTTACACAGGATGTATCCAGTTTCATCCTTGCTATTTTTTAAATTTAAGCTAGGATGAAATCAGTTTCATCTTACTTTTTTTTTTTTGCCATTTCACCCAAAATATTTTTTACTCGTCCATTTAAACCGTGATTTAAAAATATTTGGACAAATGACCCATTTTCCATAAAAGAAAATTACTTGTTGTTAGTTGCAAACAACTCTTATTAGCCTGTTAGTTAAAGTCATGTAGATGATTTATGTGACCCTAAAAAATCTAACACTATAGAAAAAGAATAATTAAATATTGTTACACTCTATATAAATGGACAAACATAATGGCTAATTATGGACAGGATTACCATTGCTTAATCAATCACAAAATTGGTTAAATAGATCAAAATCAACAATTCCTGGGTGAAATTGACAGTTAGATTTTGATACTGGTTAAATGGACAAAAATGTAAAAATAGGCATGATGTAACCAATTTCATCGTGCCCATTTTCAAATATTTTTTCTTATTTTTAATTTACACAGGATGTATCCAGTTTCATCCTTGCTATTTTTTAAATTTAAGCTAGGATGAAACCCGGTTTAATCCTTACTATTTTTTTTTTGGCCATTTCACCCAAACTATTTTTAGTCGTCCATTTGAACCGTGATTTAAAAATATTTTGACAAATGACCCATTTTCCGTTAATCAGTCTGTTTGCAAACTCAGTATACTAATTCATCCTCGACTCTTTTTTAGATTAAGCTATCCATCCATGTCTGCCAAATCCCCTCTCCTTGATGACCCTGCAGTATCATCGACAAGTAGGAGCACTGGCCAAGGACTGCGAAAGATCCCAGGTGATTATGGACTCCCTTTTTTGCTCCTTTATTTGACCGGTTTAGCTTTTTCTACTGTCAAGGTCCTGAAAAATACTTCACGTCTCGAATGCAAAAATATCAATCCACCGTGTTTCGAGCCAATATGCCACCCGGTCCCTTCATTTCATCAAACTCTAAGGTGGTTGTCCTTCTTGATTCCAAGAGCTTTCCGATCCTTTTCGATGTCTCCAAGGTCGAGAAGAAAAATATTTTCACTGGTACGTACATGCCTTCCACCGAACTGACTGGTGGATACAGAGTTCTTTCCTATCTCGATCCATCTGAACCTAATCATTCCAAGCTCAAACAACTATTTCTCTCCCTCATTCATTAACGTAGTGAATTTACCATCCCAGAGTTCAGAAGAAGTTTTGGTGAAATGTTTGACACTCTTGAGAGTAACCTTGCTGCCAAAGGTAAGGTTAACTTTGATGCTCCAACTGGTACTGGTCTAAATGAAAAGGCATGTTTTAACTTCCTAGCTCGTTCCTGGCTCTCAACAAACCCGGCTGCCACAGAGCTCGGTGACGAAGCACCATCGAGAATCATTCCATGGTTTTCGTTCACAGTAGCTTCTATTGCTCCGGTAGGGTTACCCTGTTTTATCGAAGATCCTCTCTTTCTCACCATTCGTCTGCCTCCATGTTTTGTAAAGCGCGATTATCAGGAGCTATACAATTTCTTCTACACAAATGGAGGTGGGATTCTCGATGAAGGTGAGAAGATGGGTATAAAAAGAGACGAAGTCTGCCATAACCTTCTCTTTTTTGTGTGCTTTAATTCCTTCACCGCGATGAAGGCTCATTTCCCAAACATCATAAAATGGATCAGTCGCTTAAATTTAAAGATACAAAAGCAATTAATAGACGAGATAAGATCAGCAGTAAAGTCCAGTGAAGGAAAGGTAACGATGAAAGCAATTGAAGAAATGCCACTGGTGAAGTCAGTGATTTATGAAGTTCTGAGGTTAGATCCAGCGGCGCCTTATCAGTATGCTAAAGCCAAGACAGACTTGGTAATAGAGAGCCACGAATCAACGTTTGAAGTTAAACAAGGGGAGATGCTGTTTGGGTATCAGCCGATCGTGACCAAAGATCCTAAGGTCTTTGAGAGAGCTGAAGAATTTGTAGCGGACAGGTTTGTAGGAGTTGAGGGAGAGAAACTCTTAAAGTATGTGGTGTGGTCTAATGGACCTGAGACTGAAGATCCAACAGCGGATGACAAACAGTGTGCAGGGAAGAATCTCGTGGTGTTGTTTTCAACTTTCAAGGCTTTTGGTGGTGGAGTTATTTATCCGGTACGACTCATTTAAGGTTGAACTAGGATCCTCACTCTTGTGTCCTCAAGTTACATTCACTTCTCTTACGAAAGCCACTGCCGCCGGATGATAGGATGGAAGCAAAATCCGGAGAACTTATTCTTGCATGTAGGGATTTTGCTGCACTAATAAGGAGGACCCAGGTCATTTTATAGAGCTGTTGTTTACATGTCTTGTGGAATTATTTATGCAAATTATTTGCTTTTCTTTGTAATCGCATTCGTTGTGGGCCGGTTTTCCCATATTTTAGTGGGCTTATCATTATTGCTTTGCTTTAAGTTCTCTCCCTCAACGTAAAGGGCAGTCGGCTTTGCTTTTTTTTTTTGCCATAAGTTTTAGGATAAATGGTTTATTTATTTATTTTTTTTTTATTTTTTTTGGTGTTATGTTGTGAGTGATTTTTATGAAAATAAAATAGTTTGCCTTTAGGTAGACGATAATTTGTAAAGTGTTGTGAGAATAATAAACGAATATATTTTACTTGGTAAGTTGAAATGTCAGTGACAAGACTAATACCGAAAATGAATATGTTACAAAAATTATTTTGAAATGTGCCATAATTAGAGAATTTTTTTTTAATTGTTGAAGTAATTAGAAATAACTCATACAATAACAAATTGAATTTATTTGTTCTTCCATCCAAATATTTTAAATATGATGTGCTCGGAAGAGAGACCCCAGATACTTTGAAATCGTGTATTTGTAATTTGTATAATTAAAGGCTGAATTCGAAAATCTCATGCGAGTAATACATAAATATTATTTCTTTTTTAATAAAAAACTGAATGTATTAATTTATTTTGTTATCAAATCTATTATTTTAGTACCATTGATGGGACTATATATTTCAAATATATCAGATAGTGAATGCTAGATATTAGTTATATTTACATATGTTTCAAATTCGGTAACCAAAATGATCTTGCATCCCAATTTTGAAATATGAGCACACCTTGGATCACATCGGCCCTGGGAATTTCAAAGGTTTCTCACCATCAAAACGAGAAAGTTCCTTGAACAACTCTAAGCCGCTGCTTGTATTCAATGAGTTCAGATATACTGGATGTTTTTCCTATCCTTTGTAGATGTGCAACACGTCTTCAAAGCTATCGAATTTATTAGGTGTTTTTCACATGTAGCTTTTATTTCTTCGGGCAAAACCTGACTAAAGGACTTGATAGAGAAAGCTAGAAAATCTGACAACTTCGAAGAAAAAAAAACCTTAGAGCTTTCTTACCCAGATTTGGTCCTTTTGGACCAGATCTGACCAAAATTCGTTTTCCTTTTAAAGTTTTTGGTTGTAGGTAAAGAATAAAATGTCTTTACATCATTTCTGGTGTCTTTTAATATATTTCTTCGATGTTTTGGGGCGATTTTTCTTCATCGTTGTAGAGAAAGTTCTTCGAATTTTAATGCCCGGTTCGTGGCTTGCTAATCTCGATATAAAAACATCGACGGTTCATCACGACATCGCTTTCAATTCGCATCCGTGTTTCTATGGATCGACAATTTACGGGAAAATTACTCATTTGTTTTAGGACCATCTCTTACCGAAGAAGAATACATTCTGATAAAAAATGGTCGGAAATTACTTCCATATACACCATCATCTCTCCCTTGTACATAAAAATAAATAAATTGGATATCTTTGCAGTTTATTGCTCTTTCTCTTCGCGATCTACTTGTAATTGATATCCTTACTTGTATTAGGGTCTTGATTATCTTATATTTTGATGTTTTTGTTATTCTTATAAGCGAAGACGTAATCACTATTTTGATTTGAATGAATTGAAATATGTTGATTGTCCAAAAAAAATGACAACTTTAGATGACCGAACTTTTCATATCTTGGATAATATATTTTGTCACATGTTCGCACAACCCAAATACAACAGCCAACCTTGACAATGACACTATGCTCCATATCATAATTCAGCCAACTCACACTTAGCCAATTTCTTCTCTTCTTGGACAAAACTCTATTCAGCCCATACTAAACAGAGATTCCATTCACAATCTTTTCAAGCCAACAAACCATCACACACACTCCGCTTGATGCATAAAACAATAATCCAAAACAAAGGACAAATGTACCAACATAACTTAGTTTTAATCCTGGCCGAAGCCTTATTATTACTGCACACTTAGAGTTACACAACTCTTCTTGTTCCAGACACCCAATCCCTTCACAAGATCAGGATTATATAGTCTTACAAAACTATATACAAATTACTTTCAGGCAGTTACAGATTTACTTTACATAAGGCAGTTGGCCAACCATGCCAACTTTCCCAACTACTCTCCTAAAGCCAAACAAACAGTTTCTAGCCTTAAAAAGCATAAAGAAAATATCCCTTCCGTGTAACCGTCAAGGCGATGTGCCCGGCACATGTCATCCATCCTTGTTGCGCAAAGATAGCTTTGGCCATCCAAAGTCGCAACCATTGTTGAGCATCATTCTCCCAATGATGAAAGTGTGCTAATGCAAGTCTTGCTTGCATGCCTGCATGCTACATGTATATAGGTTACATGACAAACTCATTTAGAACCTCTTGATGCTAATCTCGCATCTTTTGTCATGTCTAAACCATGGTTGGCCCGTGCCTTTGCTAGTTGCAACTCTGAATGCATCCCATCCTTTCTGGCCTATGCCATGTTGCCAATAATGCACAACTGTTTCACATTATTACTAGGCCGCTTGACCACTCGATCATAGACCTCCCCCACCAGCTGAAATCAACTCCCTCGTTGATTCTTTTTGTTGCAGGTAAGTATGAATTTGTTCTTCAAATTCCCACAATGTAGTATCCTTCTCCCAAGAAGCCTCGGAGTCTGGTAAACCATATGCCACTTTACCAAATAATAAGTTCTCACATTATTATTTTTTTGCCCCTCGACTCGATCATAAAGTATAGGCTCAACTTTCTTGTCGAATTGTGTTCTGATTATTGGTGGTGCACGCTTATCTTGTTTTTTCGAAGTGTCTAGCAAATTACGATGGTACTTTTTCATGAAGCTAACATGAAAAGTGGGAATGTTCCGCAAAACGAGTCTGTAAGCCACCTTATCAACTCTTTTCATCACTTCAAAAGGACCATCATATCTTGGAATTAGGCCTTTATGCACTGTCTTGTTAGAAATCTTCTTCCAAATTTGGGGTGTTAGATTCAACAACACCATATCTCCCACCTCAAATTTCACATCTCTACGACGTAAATCAACATATTTCTTCATCCTTCTCATTGCCTTGGATAAAGTGTCATGCGCTTGCTCAGTCATCTCCGTTTTATTCCTTGCATAGCGATATGCTGCTAGAAAGGATCCTTGCTTCTTAGCCTTTAGCACCTCATTAGGGGTTAATGGTTTGATGTCTTGTTGCTAACTCAAAAGGACTCAACTCTGTTGATGAACTCTTGTGCAAATTGTAACAAAATTGGGTTGTATCCCATAACGACACCCAATTTCCCTGGCTTGCAGTCACATAATGTCGCAAATACTCTTAGAACAATGCATTAATCCTCTCCGTATGACCATCGGTTTGGGGATGATTTATAGTAGAAAACTTTAGTTCAGACCCAAGCAATCCGAAAATAACAATCCAAAATCTGCCTGTAAACCGTGAGTCTCTATCACTCACAATATCTTGAGGAAGTCCCCAATACTTCACTAAATTCTTGATGAAGAAATCCGTTGCATCTGCATTACAAGAATGGGGACAGGGAATGAATGTAGCATACTTCGAAAAGCGATAAACGACGACCATTATCGATCTAAAGCCTTGCACCTTCGGCAGCTCATTGATAAAGTCCATCTACAAGCACTGCCATGGCTTGTCTGGAATCGTCAAAGGATGTAGCAATCCTGCTACACTTATCCTTTCCGTCTTATCCAGTTGACACACTATGCATGTCTTCACATACAACTCAACATATTCTTCCATCTTATGTCAATAATAGGAACGAGCTATCAAAGCATGCGTCCGTTCCATGCCTAGATGACCAACCCAAATGGAATCATGCATCTCTCGCAAGAGTTCCCAACTATTTCCAGTTTTTTTTTTTTTTTTTTTTTTTTTTTTTTTTTCTTGAGCATCAGTTAACAACTAATGTACTAACATAGATAGTCACCTATTTAACCACAAAGAGATGTTAAATCCAACAGCTAATAATGTGTTGTAGATCCAACCCGCATTTGGTGTAGGTAAGAAAAGTTGTGTTTGGAGACGGAAAGAGTATTTAGGACGGTAGATTTTTTTTTACCAAGGACAGTAGATCGTAAAAGACCTTATTATAATCCATTTAAACGAAGGTTCACTTCTCTCTTCTTCTTTTTTTGTTGCTCAGTATCACTTCTCTATCTACGCCTCCATGACCGAATAATCCCTCTCCATAAACATCACCACTGGTCCACCACTTCACCAAATTGATCGTTTTTTTTTTGTCTCTCTGCAGCATCACTAATTCACGGGCAAAAAAGAAAATGAGATTGCTTGATTCACTGAGTCAGGTAACACCTCTTTTTTCTTTGATTGATTAATCAATCAAATATTTTTCACAGAAATCAAATAACTTGTAATTAGATTATTATATAATAGATCAAATTAGTAACAAGGCAGATGGTTCAACTAGTTACAAGTTATTTTCTATTAACTGTTTATTTTCATGAAGGTAAGTATCCTCAAAGGGTTTTTAGGTACTGTTTGGGTTATCGTGATGATACCCAAAAAAAACTTTAAGAATTTCTGGTGTTATCGACTTTGTCTCTTGTGCTCTCACTGATTCCCTTGTTGGTTTGCTATCAAAGATTAATAACACCGATCTCTATGCTTTTATATGTTTTTGTTTTATTGGCGTTATAAGTACTGTTGCTTCCTCTTTTGAAGCTGAAGAAGACACTGGTCTACTAGAGGACATCTTTGGTGGATTCTTAGGTCTCTCTGTAACTCTTTTTAGATCAAAGAAGTTCTCCAAAAAATTTATAATTTGGTTGTATGTTTGTTTTGTGTTGCTTCTTACAAGTATCTGCATAGAGATTGGGGCAACGGTGGTGGATGAAAGATGAAGAAGAGGAGTGATATTGAGAATCAAAGGGGTCCATCGAGTTCTTCGACTTCTAAAAAAATATATTACTGAGAGGAACTAATTGGTAGTCTTTCTCCAATTAGAGGGTCTTGTCATCTTTTCTTTTGATTAGAGAGTTTGTCTTTTATTATTACCTTCCTTGTTATCCTTTTTTTTTCTTTTCTTTTTTTATAGTTTTTCTTTTATTTGCGGAAAATGGATATGTAACGAACAATATTATTCAATAAAAATCATTTTCCAAAACCTAGTCAATGAGAAAAGGAGTAACGTTCTGTAAAGGTATGGTACAGAGGTTCAACTCAGTATTGGCTTTTGAACAATTTATTTTGTTATTTACCAGGATCCTAGACTCTTGGCTTTTGATCCATTAACATCGATGTTACAGGGTTAATGTTAATGGATATAGAAACTTCATTAGACTGGTTATGTAATGTGTTAGGTATATCATCTGTGATTCTATATGACTAGGAGGTCAGCCATCAATCCTAACCAAAGTAATAAGTATTGTTCACTTAGATATATCAGTGGGCACAAATCTTACAAGATGAATGAATTATGATTTGAGTAAAAACCCGTATCCAATTTTGTCCAGTTCCAAATAAATTAACTGAAAAAACATCATAATTTGAACTGACAAGATGTTTCTAAGGTTCAGGAGGAAGTTCATGTAAAACAAGTTGTTCACAGTGAACATGAAGATAGTCACGGCAAAAACGTTGATATGGAAGCTTCTCATTTGATTAGATAGATGCAAAAAGGTTTAATCTCTCCAGGTTGGTATTAATGGATATACAAACTTATTTAGACTGGTTATCTCTCCAAGCTTCACGTAGATCCACAGTAGCGGGGGCCGACAAAAAAAAGACATGATTCATGTTCAAAGACCAAAGTCACCAAATCATGTTGTGTTCCACAAAATGTATGAAGAATAAATTTTAGCATTTTACATTTGACTGCGCTAGACACACCGTGATTTTTCCACGGTGAAATCACTGAGTGAGAAAATCTCCTGGGACCCATCATAAGAAAAGGGGGTTGGTTTTTTATTTGCTGTGGGTCTTATGATTTCTATGTCACGTGGTGATTTTACCGTGAAAAGATCACGATGTGTCTGTACTTATTCTTTTACATTATACTTAACAAGGATTTACAAAAGACGAAGAGACGGATATAAGGAACAAAAAAAAAGTGCGTGTCACATAATCTTTCCATTCATTAATCGTCCGAATGAAGTCATTTTCTTTAAATGAATTGAGCATACTCACAAATTGACATACTCATTTCATAACATACTCCAGATCATACCGAGGCATTGGCTCTTTTAGCTCACATTCACATTTGAGGCATACTGTACTCACAATTGCCGAGAAGATTACCAACTTTTTCTGGCTATTTTTTTAAGCATCAATTAACAATTAGTGTACTAATATAGATAGTCATCTATTTAACTACAAAGAGATGTTAATTCCAACGGTCTAATAATGTGTTTTAGTTTTAACCCATATTTGGTGTAGGTAAGAAAACTTGTGGTTGGAACCAAGAAAAAGTATTTAAGATTGTAATTTATATTTATTTTTACCAAAGACGGTAGATCTTAAAACACCTTATTATTATCCATTTAAGGGCAGATTCACTTCTCTTTTTTCTTTTCTTCTCGGTATCACTTCTTTATCTTCGCCTTCATGACCGGAGAATCCCTCTCCATAAACATCACTACCAGTCACCATTTCACCAAACTGCTATTGGTTTTTTTTTTTGGCTCTCTACAGCATCCCTAGTTCACAGACATGAACGAAAATTAGATCGGCTAAATCACTGAGTTAGGTAACACCTTTGTTTTCTTTAATTGATTAATCAATTAAATATTTTCACAGAAGTCAAATAACTTGTAATTAAATTATGTAATAGATCAAATTAGTTAATTTATTCGTTTAGATTACTGTTACAGCAGTGGCTTTTTTCTCTCTCTTTTTTTTAAGCATTTGTAAACAACTAATGTACTAACATAGAAAGTCATCTATTTAACTATAAAAAGATGTTAAATCCAACGACTAATAATGTGTTGTAGCTTTAACCCACATTTGGTGTAGGTAAGAAAACTTGTATTTGGAGTCAGGAAAGAGCGTCTAGGATCGTAGATCTTCTTTCTTTTTTTTGACCAAAGACCATAAATCTTAAAAGACCTTGTTAGAGCATTGCTCGGTCGAACTCGCAAGCGTTGCTATCTCAAGCTTGTTTGTCAAGTTTAGTTGATCAAAACTATATAGTTGGTTTCAAGTCTACTTATAGTTATGTCTCGGATTAGGATAGAAGTGTACTTGAGCATTAGACTTCACGGCGTTCACCAATTGAAGAAGAAGATCTACTGAACTTGGAGGAACTTCGTCAACAAAAGTATGTGGAGACTATATCTTATCTATCACTCAGAAGTCTATTCTATTTTATCTTCTAAAGACACTAAGTCGTATAGCTATATATACTTTTACATTATACATATTCTGAATTTCGATCCGAGATTATCTCGTTTATATATTTCTTGAAATTCGTGTTGGAAGCTTTTTAGATTTAGATAAACTTAATCATCTACTTGACGAGTTTAGTTATAGACAAATTATTTGTTGGAAACTAAATATTAAGTCAAGATGATCATGTGAAAGTTACCTTGAACGTCTTACATGATTTGTGTGAGACAATCATTTGATGTTAACTTGGGAAGTTTCGTATTGATCGATTAATCACTTGAAAATTACTTGAAGATGGTGGTATGTGTAAGACCATTGTTGTCTTCTAAGGATATTTCAATGATTAAAATGAGAGTTTTAGAATTACAACCAATTTCTGGATACAACACAGTATGTGTACCTAGTATATGAATTGTGAATTCTAGTTCAGGTCTGGAACTCTAGTTTGCGAACGGGTTCAACTGCCAAAGTTACGGTGCTATGGTTCGCGTACTCTGTTTGCGAATGGCCAAACTAGGCTAAGTCTGGAACTGTGGTTCACGTACTCTGTTTGCGAACGACGAAGACTAGGACAAGTCCGTAACTGTAGTTCGCATACTCTGTTTGCGAACACAGTGGTTATGTTCTAAAATCGGTAAGTATGACATTCATACTCATGAACTCAGGTTCGTTTGTGAACTCAGTTTGCGAACTAAAGTCCCTGAAACTTTAGTGAAATAAGGTACATGAACTTGTTTTGCAAACAGCGGAATTATGTTCATGAATTGGTTCTTGTATAAGTACTTTGTATAATTACAAACCAAACCGAATATGTTTCAAATGGTTCATATATATTTCTACGAGATGATGAACATTTGAACAACTCTCTTGAAAGACATTTAGATTCATTTGATTATCTATCATGATTGATTGATCATCATATTTGATTTAGAAGTGTTAGATGAATATGGCTAAACTATAAGTGTTTATGTGGCTAACTTCAGTTAACTATTATTTATACATGTTTAGGTACGGTTCATGCATATCTAAATATAATTATATTTCATTTGTGTGTATCAAGCTAATATCATCAAACAGTGGAGATTGATTGCTTATTTTCTAAGCAGACTTAGCTTGAATCTTAAATCAGAAGTTCATCTAACGGTGAATAGCAATTTCTTTGTTACTAAGCTATCTTTGCTTTGATTGTAAGAAACCCTAATTTGAAAGACTATATAAGATAGAACTCTAGCATCTGAGAAACCTAATCCCGACACTCTCGTGTGTTCTAGTTGCAAACTAGAGTCGATTCTACATTAACCTAGGTTTTCCAAAATCATTATTAGGTTAACGACTTGAAGACTTCATTTGGGATTTGTTGAATACAGAAAAATACTTCCTGTATCGAATGTAAAAAAAAAAATCAATCCACCGTGTTTCGAGCTAATATGCCACCTGGTCCCTTCATCTTATCAAACTTTAAGGTGGTTTTTCTTCTTGATTCCAACAGCTTTCCGATCCTTTTCGATGTCACTAAGGTTGAGAAGAAAGATCTTTTCACTGGTACGTACATGCCCTCCACGAAAATAACCGGTGGTTACAGAGTGCTTTCCTATATATATCCATCTGAACCTAATCATTCCAAGCTCAAACAACTATTTCTCTCCCTCATTCATTCACGTAGTGAATTTATCATCCCAGAGTTCAGAAGAAGTTTTGGTGAATTGTTTGACACTCTTGAGAGTAACCTTGCTGCCAAAGGTAAGGTTAACTTTGATGCTCCAACTGGTACTGGTCTAAATGAAGAGGCATGTTTTAACTTCCTAGCTCGTTCCTGTCTCTCAACAAACCCGGATGACACAAAGCTCGGTGACGAAGCACCATCGAGAATCATTCCATGGTTTTTGTTCACAATAGCTCTGATTTCCCTAATAAGCTTACCTTGTTTTATAGAAGATCCCATCTTGCACACCTTTCGTCTGCCTTCGTGTTTGCTAAAGCGCGGTTATCAGAAGATATACAATTTCTTCTACACAAATGCGGTGGAATTCTCGATCAAGGTGAGAAGATGGGTATAAAAAGAGACGAAGTCTGCCATAATCTTCTTCTTTTTTGTGTGCTTTAATGCCTTCACCGAGATGAAGGCTCATTTCCCAAACATCAAAAAAAGGATCAGTCGCTTAGATTTAAAGATACAAAAGTAGTTAATAGACGAGATAAAATCAGCAGTGAAGTCCGATGAAGGAAAGGTGACGATGAAAGCAATACAAGAGATGCCACTGGTGAATTCAGTGATTTACAAAGTTCTGAGGTTAGATCCTACAACAAAGCTTTGCACACATCTCCTGTAGAGTTGCAAGTTTATTAATAGGAAATTTAATAAACCACCTAATAAGTTGGCTAGACATTCTAGGATATTTTGACTTTCTCAAGTTTGGTTATCATATCCTCAAACTTTATTGTGAGAGAAGTTTTAGAAGATAGGAACAATTTCATGGACTCAGATGCTTAATAATATTTTCTTTTCTCATCAAAAAAGATATATATATTTTATTATTTCATCGAAAAAAATATAGATATCTTATTCAAGATTATATGATAATGAATGCAAAACTTATATTTTTCTCATTAATTAATTGTTATACATACACACGTAAGAGTAGAACAATGAGTCATATATTAGAAGATCTTTAATTCAGGTAGAAACATGTTATAATATACATCAGTTAACTACCTATATATTACTATAGGATCTTTAGTCTGAATGAAAATACAGTAAAATACATCATGACTGCCTTGTAATTCAACTATGACATGTTTAGTGACTTGTGCAATTGTGGCTGTTATGACTTATGACATGTGCTGGATGTAGTTCTTACGACTTTGGATTTGGTCAGTTCTTACTCTTTATTGACTTGGTATTATGAAGTAGGAAATACGATATGGTCCTAGAAATAATATATTCGAGAGAGTCTAGTCCATTTGATTCAGTCAACTGTCTGTTTGGTCCTATTTGAAAATATAAATTATGGTTTGGTCCTAGAAATAATGATTTGGTTCTAGGGTGATGTCATGGATGATGTAATTGTCACTAGGTAGTGGCAAAAATACCCTTTTGGGGTCACATATATACAAAAATCAGTAAAGAAAAAATCTTTTTCAGATTTACTTTCTCTCTCATATTTATTTTCAGATCTAATCTCTTTATTTTTTTCTTCTTCTTCTTTTCTTCTTGGTAATAATGGTGTCTCCATTATTTTTTCTTCTTTTTCTTCCTGCTACTGTTGAATACATTGTTGCTGCTCATGTTGGTGATGTTGAAGATGAACTTAGGGTTTACGATGATGAAGATGAAATCATGTTATTTGCTGATTGTTGTCGTTGCAGTTATAGATAATGAAGATGATTAACGACGAAATCCACCGCTGTTGTTGAAGATGTTGAAGACGACGATGAATTGAAGATCTTGATTTTTTATGAAGATGTTGAAGATGAAGATCTTGATTTTGATTATGAAGATGTTGAAGACGAAGATCTTGATTTTTTATGTTGAAGATCTAGATTTTGATGACAATCTTGATTTTTTTTATGTTTGTTGCTCGTGTTGAAGATGATAAACATGATGAATATGATGTTGATGTTGCTGTTTTGAAGACGATGATGTTTGATGCTGCTGTTGAAGACGACGAAGATGATGATGCTGAAGTTCATTTCATAAATGAACTCTGTTTTTTTTTAGGTTTTTATATGAAGTTCATTTCTGGAAAGAACTCTGTTTTTTTAGGTTTTTATATGGAGTTCATTTCTGGAATGAACTCTGTTTTTTTAGGTTTTTATATGGAGTTCATTTCTGGAATGAACTCTGGTTTTTTTAGGTTTTATATGGAGTTCATTTCTGGAATGAACTCTGTTTTTTTAGGTTTTTATATGGAGTTCATTTCTGGAATGAACTCTGGTTTTTTTAGGTTTTATATGGAGTTCATTTCTGGAATGAACTCTGGTTTGTTTAGGTTTTATATGGAGTTCATTTCTGGAATGAACTCTGTTTTTTTAGGTTTTTATATGGAGTTTATTTCTGGAATGAACTCTGGTTTTTTTTAAGTTTTATATGTAGTTCATTTCTGGAATGAACTCTGGTTTTTTTAGGTTTTTATATGGAGTTCATTTCTGGAATGAACTTTATTTTTTTAGGTTTTTATATGGAGTTCATTTCTGGAATGAACTTTGTTTTTTTAGGTTTTTATATAGAGTTCATTTCTGGAACGAACTCTGGTTTATATAGGTGATTTCTGAAAAAGTAAGTAGAAATTAACAGGAGTTCATTTTGATGAATGAACTGCTATAAAAAATAAGTAAAAATTAACACGGAAGGGTACTTTTGTCTATTTAATATTTTTAAATAATTGTGGACCAAACAGTAAAGGCGTTTTCCCAAAGGACTAAACTGACATGGGCCCACCTAAAAAAGGACCAAACGATATTTTTCCCTATTATGAACTATGTCTGTTATCTGTATAATCTTAAAACAACTATTAGCTAGATACTCTGAGCATTCTTTAACATCTTGGATGATTTCATTTTCTTCGTAAAAGTATTATATCTTTCTTGTGAACTTCTCCTTGCTATATCAATCATTGTTGTTGCCAAAGAAAGTTTCGGATTCAATCTTGTAGTTTTGTTGAATTTACGATAAACTTCATAATGGGAACTTAAAGCTTCTTCCATGCTTGATCCAAAATTTCTTGATGCTCTTTCTTTTACGGCCTCAGAACACATTCCACAAACCCATTTACCACAATTACAACTCTTCACACGCTCGATATAATCAACAGTACATTCTTCCATCATTTCACAACATTCACATTGTATAATTTCTTCCTTTTCTTGACTATTACTTTCAATTACATTATCTAATAACTCTTCTCTTTTTTTGTTAGTTTCATTTGGTACATCAAAAACTGTCCTTATCTCGTGGTTATTCTGTTTCATAGACATTCTAAAATTTAATTACACATATATAGATAAAAAATCAATTGACGGAATATGTGAAGTGACTTGATCAGACAAACCCATTATGAATAATGAAAAAATGATGTTAGTCAAACAGGTTCTCCTATTGTTTTAGAGCTTCTTATGTAGTAGATAATTCCTCTATTATTACGGATTATTTTACTAATAAAAAAAAGAACTTGTTCCTAGGAGCCCTTCTATAACTATTCCCAGCATATTTCATTTTTTAAAATATATGCACTTCTAAACTCTATTAGCACTAATCTAACTAACAAAACCAAAATTTATAAAGGAGCACAATACCACTAATTAAATAGTAATCCTATTGTACAAATAATAGTATAGGAAAACATGTCGGATTTCATTCGCCCCTAACTACGTATCATACGAAACTGATTAAATCGTACACTTATAATTATAAGGAAGGTAGTTGATCTTTACCATTTTCGAAAGAAGCTAGGATTATCCCGATCTGCTATTCTGTATATTAAATGTAATTGACTGAAAGTTGTAGTTGTCGTTACTTTGCATGCTTTTTATAGTACTCAAGTGATTCAAACTTTAGAAGAAAATTCATAGTGAGAAGATATTTTAACTAGTGGAACTCGAAGAGATCCAATCAATATAAAAAGTAGGGATAAGGTTGATCCTTTTTCTTTTACTGATTTTGAGAAATTTCTTCCATGTTAATTAATTAACCTATCCATATATCACCTTATAAACATGTTAAGAGTCGAGGGCTCAGCTCATTCTAGTTTGTTCGGCTTATAATAAAGAACAAGGCAGCCTTGATCTCTATAGTGCTAAGATCGATCAATGAATTAATGCATTTGTTTGATCTGGTCGTATGTAACCTCTAGCCAGACACAACCAACCGAATTCAAACATCCAAATATTAGTATGCTGCAGCCTATAGCTTGATTCACAGAGTTCAAGTTCCACGGGAATCAAGAAGCTGCAGATGATGAGCAGCCTATTGTTTGGCTGGCTCGCTCTAGGCTACATACCGGCTTCCTGAACGACAGCTAAAATAACCATTTGCATTTCATTGAATAGTTGCAAATGGGTGGGATGCTTTAATTAAATTTTTCCATTGAATAGTTGCAAATTGCATCCACAACTTGTAATTGAACTTTTAAACTCAGTCTATCAACAACGTGCCTAAGGATAGATTACGACAAGTTAGTGTAGAATACTAGAATGTTCAGTGTTTATATATACTACCATTAACAAAGGCTTAACGAAAAGGCGTTTGTATTTGAAGGAATAATAGACAACCATGTCGTTGAGTTAGAGGAGTTTGTGCCACCGGCAAAGAACCGAGCCAGCGTGACAAGATCGTTTTAGATATGACCTAAGCCATGCTAGTAGTAATAGTAAATATCCATGCCTGTTTAATGCCGGGTGAATTGCTATCGAACTTTGAACAAAAGCGAACTTTGAAGGAAAGCAGTTTCAAAGTGGGACTTTTCTACTGCTCAGAGATTTGAAGGTGGTCCTAAAATCGAATTTACTGTTACAGATTGCGAGTGTGCATAGCCTCAAGTTGAGTCGGTTCAGAGAAATGGTCCCCAATAATCTTACATTTGGTCGACCCTTATATCTGTATGACCGAGTCGGTGGAACGCCCAACTAGCTAGCAAGAGGTGAGACACTCGTGCGTGCATGGGTTCAAACCTCCATTTCTTTATTTTTTGCTGGTACTTCAGCAGTGTGTAAGGGGTTGTTTTACATATTTGTATTTTGAATGGTAGTCCACTCCGGTCAATCTTGGTATCACCATGTTTTTTCATCAGACGGTCTTCCCCGTAATCAAATTGGGGTTTCTTTCTATCGATTGGAATTTGGAAGAAAATGCCCACCATCTGGACGAAACTCGAGCACTGAAGGCCCAAACTGAGATGGGCCAAACATTTGCTAAGTAGTGCATTTTTGTAAAATGGTGAAAACTACAGCCACACCCATTTTCTCACCTTCCACCACTGTCAAACCCACGCGTGTAAAAGTTCACACGCGCACCCAAAATCGGCGTATAAATTCTGCCGAAACCCAAAATTTTCAAAATTCAATTTTCTTTTTATTTTATTTTCAAGTTTAACCTCACTTTATGTTTTGAGATTTTGCATTGAGCTTTTGTTCTGAGAGATTGAGATAGAGCCGGAGCGAGAGCTGAAGTATTGAATTATCGAGAGTTGCGAAGGAGCTGATTGAGAGATTCAATTTACTCAGCAAAGATAATCTGAAATTCAAGCTCAGGTTCATTCGTTTTATCTTTGATTCTGATCTTGTTTAATCTTGATTCGATTCTAGGTTTTAGTTTCTTTAAGATTATGATCTATTATTTTAAGTTACAGTGTTTAATTTAGGTTTTCGAATGGATTTTTAGATATTTTAAGCTTGTATTTGAATTTACGATCAATGCAGATCTTTTCGATTCAATCTTTTAGTTTCGATTTCACAGAGTTCCAACTCCATTGCACTGTACTCATCTCTAAAGTTCT
Organism: Papaver somniferum; assembly: GCF_003573695.1. Classification (NCBI taxonomy): domain Eukaryota; kingdom Viridiplantae; phylum Streptophyta; class Magnoliopsida; order Ranunculales; family Papaveraceae; genus Papaver; species Papaver somniferum. The sequence goes on from NC_039359.1 coordinate 81,571,760, forward strand.
CTTGAAACTGCAACAAGATTTAATAACACTCATCAGCAAATGCATAAATTTTTATACGCATAACTACTTATGCAATATAACCTAAACAATGCATAACAGGTCATTCAGTTAATTTTGGATCTGCATAAGATGTTATGCAGTTAAACAATAAGTGACGCATTGAAGGCGTAAAAAACCTTTTATATGCATAACTACTTATGCAGATAACCTAAATAATGCATAACAGGTCATGCTGTCAATGTTGGATCTGCATAAGATGTTATGCAGTTAAACAATAAGTGACGCAGGGAAGGCGTAAAAAAAAATTATATGCATAACTACTTATGCAGATAACCTAAACAATGCATAACTTGTCATGCTGTCAATGTTGGATCTGCATAAGATGTTATGCATTAAAACAATAAGTGACGCAGGGAAGGCGTAAAAACCCTTTTATATGCATAACTACTTATGCAGATAACCTAAACAATGCATAACTTGTCATGCTGTCAATGTTGGATATGCATAAGATGTTATGCATTAAAACAATAAGTGACGCAGGGAATGCTTAACAAAAACAATAACACTTCTTATATGCATAACTACTTATGCAGATAACCTAAACAATGCATAACTTGTCATGCTGTCAATGTTGGATCTGCATAAGATGTTATGCATTAAAACAATAAGTGACGCAGGGAAGGCGTAAAAACTCTTTTATATGCATAACTACTTATGCAGATAACCTAAACAATGCATAACTTGTCATGTTGTCAATGTTGGATCTGCATAATATGTTATGCATTAAAACAATAAGTGACGCAGGGAATGCTTAATAAAAACAATAACACTTCTTATATGCATAACTACTTATGCAGATAACCTAAACAATGCATAACTTGTCATGCTGTCAGTGTTGGATCTGCATAAGATGTTATGCATTAAAACAATAAGTGACGCAGGGAAGGCGTAAAAACCCTTTTATATGCATAACTACTTATGCAGATAACCTAAACAATGAATAACTTGTCATGCTGTCAATGTTGGATCTGCATAAGATGTTATGCGTTAAAACAATAAGTGACGCAGGGAACGCTTAACAAAAACAATAACACTTCTTATATGCATAACAAGTTATGCAGATACTCTAAACAATGCATAACAGGTCATGCAGTTATTTTTGGATCTGCATAAGATGTTATGCAGTTAAACAATGTTCGTATTTTATGCAGTTAAACAAGTTATGTAGTTATGCATGTTTGCTTTCATATGCTTGAAATATACATTCATTCTTAAGGTTCATAAACAAGTACCTCTAAGCTTGAAATATGCTTCTTGAGCATTGCTTTCTTCATTGCTGCAAAGTCCCACCTTGAAGCTCTTGGTGTAGCATTGGGATTGACCTTGACAATGTCTGATGATGATATCTCAGCTATGTTAGAGTGCTCAGCCAACCAAAGATGGAAAAAAAAAGATATTATGTACATTTATTTTATTTGTAATGCATATTTTGCTATGCACATTTTGTACTGCATAACTTGTTTTTGTACTGCATAACTTGTTTTTGTACTGCATAACATGTTATGCACATTTTATTTGTACTGCATAGCTAGTTATGCAGTATAAAAATTATACTGCATAACTAGTTATGCAGATTTTTATGGTACTGCATATCTTTTTATGCAGACTTTTTATGCAGATATTTTTTAAGAAAGTTTAAAAAAGAAAAAAAAAGAACTCACAAGAGAATATACAGTGCAACCACCGCAATTCCTGATAAGAAGATTGTCTCTTTTGACAGTCTTGATACCATCCATCAGGTGTTGGTGAAGTAGATCAGGAAAAGATACAGAATCCATGGTTTCCAAATCCTTCACCAAACCAACATACGAGACGTCCAGTGAGTCTCCCATTGATCGACAAAAAAACAGAACCACTAGCATGTAAAGGCATGCAAGGGAAACAACTTCCTCTTCATGACCTTTCTGATCAAGTTTTTCCATCAACAACCTTTCAATATCATCTATCCACACCTTTGTTACTTGTGATTTGGGAGTTTTATTCACAGCACCTGCTCTTGTTTTGCATGGTAATTGCTTGACGAGGGCAAGTGACTGAGTCATCCCTATCTCTTCTTTTGAGGTCAGAATATCTCTTCCTCAGTTTCCTTTAACTCTTGGCATCTGAAAAATAACAGCAAGCTCACTAGTCGTTGACTGTATAGACTTGTTTTCTGACACCTTGAATGAATGCTGACTCAAATCATCATGGTCATATGATAGAAGGACCTCATCCATCAGCTGGTTGCTCTTACCATCCAAGTATGAAATGTTCGCAGCATTTAACCAGTTATAGACTTTCCCAAATGGAGACACATTGATCATGTTAGCCTGCAACGGACTAAAACCACGTCTTTCCCTTATCCTATTGAACAATGCAAGTATCCTTGGAAAACCTGCTCTATAAGTACCTCCTTGAGTTGTAGGCTTGGTCTTAGCTTTAACTGCACAAACAAAATAACAAAATAAAAAAGTATTTTACTAAGTTAGAATTGCTACTTTCACTGCATAACCTCGTATGCCTTTTATCCAGGCTTATGCATAAACTGTTATGCAGATTTGTTAAACAGACAGTTGTGTGCATAACCTATTATGCATAGTATATAACCTGTTATGCATTTATTTTTTGAACATAAGAAATTATATGGGGATAACATGTTATTGATGATTGCCAGGTTAACGCACCTTCTTTATAATAATTGATGCATAAGGGGGCAGGTTCTTCTTCTTCTTCTTCATTTTCACCTTGGTTCTTCTTCTTTTTAAGTTTTTCTGTTAGTTGGGGTTCACGTCTTTTTCTTTTCTTCCTATTATCAACAACTTGCTTGACTGAAACAGACAAATACAACACAAAAGATACAATATAATAAGTACTTAAAAGTAAGAAAGGGGTTAAATCATCATGCCTTATGCATCATGCAAGTTATGTACCTGCATAACTAGTTATGCACATAGTTGTTTTTACTGCATAACCAGTTATGCATACTAAGCTACGCAGTTTAGCATGTTTGCTTTTACTGCATAATAAGTTACGCAGTTATGCATAGTTGTTTTTTCAGCATAATAAGTTATGCAAATAAGCTATGCAGTTCAACATGTTTGATTTTACCGCATAAGAAGTTATGCATAATAAGCTACGCAGTTCAGCATGTTTGATTTTACTGCATAAGCAGTTATGCATAATAAGCTACGCAGTTCAGCATGTTTGATTTTAATGCATAACAAGTTATGTATAATAAGCTACGCAGTTATGCATAGTTGCTTTTACTGCATAACCAGTTATGCATAATAAGCTACGCAGTTATGCATAGTTATTTTTACTGCATAACAAGTTATCCACATTATGTTTCCTGCGTAACATATGTTATTTAAAAGTAAAACAAATGACTTGTTATAGATGCATACCAGACAATTCCTTTTTCTCTTTCACAGATTCTTCCTTTGCCTTCATTGTAAACTCAATCAGTGGTCTTTCACTATCTGTTTCTCCATTTTCAAATTCAACATCAACAAGTAAAAATGATGTTAAAATCAAAGAAAAATAAAGTGATAAATGGAGAAGAAATTAAAATAAAATGATGTTGTTAACCTGATTGTGCTTCTGTTTCTTTCATTTTTGTCGAAATATTCTTTCTAGGGTTTGTAATTTCAACTTAACTAGTTTCTAGGTTGGTTTTATAGAGTATGAAATTGATTTTTAGGGTTTAAATGGAGAAGAAATTAACTCCTCAAATCAGTTACAGAGTTTTTGGTGGAGGAGAAAATAAACTGCTGAAAGTTTTTAAACCGCTTAGGGTAATAACTTCTCAGGAGAAAAGAAAAACCGCTTTAGTTTGAAACTGCCGAGGGTAATAGAGTAAAAACATATTTATAAAAAACTTTGGGTGCGAGCATATCCAAAGTTAATTATGGGCCTGACGGTAAGAAAATAAATTATTTTGGGCCTGCGCCTAAAATTCGCTGTAAAATATTGGAACCTGTTTTGAGGCATACCAATTTTTTTTAATTAATTAATTTATTTATTATTTTATCTTTTTCAAAAAACTTTTTTTTTAAACTTTTTAAAAAAAATTTAACTTTTCTTTTTAAAAACTTTTTAATTTTAATTTTAATTTTTTTTCTTAATTTTTTTACTCCTCTCTTCTTTATTCCAATCGACGCTAAACGACTGTAATTTTTATCGTCTTCGACTAAATGTAGAGACTCTAATCGGTTTTCTAATATGCAAATCAGTGAAAAGGAAGAAGTTTAAATCGAATTGAGTGAAGTTGGAGAGCAAGAATCAGATCCTCCCTGCAAGGAAATGTACAATAAAAAGTACGCACAAATCGATATCTTATTTTCATTTGTTTGATTGATATACTAGGTTTAAATCGAAAAAAAAATAGGGTTTTATCATAGTTACAGAATGAAGTTCGGCTTACAATTGAAATGAATTATCAGCCGAACTACTCATTGTTCTTCATTCTGAAAGTGCTGATGAACAATTCGGCTGATAATTAAACACGAAAATGTTAGCCTAACTTCACTTTATGAAGAACAATGTTAAGTTCGGGTGTCCTATTTTTTTGCTCGAGTCAGTCGAACTAGGTTCGGCAGTTAAAGAGTGAAGTTTGGCTGATAACTTATCAGCCGAACCTAAGTATGTTTTAAAAAAAAAGGTTCGGCTGATAACTTGTCAGCCGAATCTAGGTCTAGGTTTTGTAATTACAAGAAAACATTATAACAAATTTCAAGGTGGGTGGAATTCTGTTATGCAAATCCGGCTAGACTTTATTACAATAACTTCCTTTTGTCTTCGGCCCAAGGGTGCAATAGGGTGATTCTATAGGTCCCTTATTGTTTGCTTTAACTTTGCATCCTCTGTGAAGAAAGTTGCTTCTCAATGTAAACTAGATTTACAAGCCTGGTATTTGGATGATTGTACCTTAGTTGGGGACAAATTGGAGGTTTCTAAGTCTTTGCATATTATACAATGTGAAGGCAGTGCCAAGGCTTACACCTTAATATCAACAAAACAGAGTTGTTTTTGCCTACCAAGGATCCAAGAAGTCTTGAACTTGGAGTTTTTCCCGTCAACATCAGTAGACCTACAATTGGTGTTAAACTTATTGGCGGACCTGTTAGTATGGACTTACAGTTTTGTAGCGACATGGTTGTAAGTAGAGTCAACAAAACCATATAATTGATCGAAGCTATCAAGAAACTTAAGGACCCACATAGTGAATTATTATAGTTACGTAATTGTACAGGTGTTTCAAGGCTTTATTTCACTATGCGTACTACACAGCCCCTAGCCCTACATCAAGCTACAGTTTGATGAACATCTTTATGTATATCTGAGGAAGTTAGTAGTGGGTGATGATGCAGGTTTTGGTCCAGTTAAACAGCGTATTTCTACTCTTCCCATCAAGGAAGGGGGTTTGGGGATTTACATTATGTCTGATACGAGTAAATACTGCTTTTTGGCCTCACAGTGCCAAACTCGTTCTATCCAACAGATCATCCTAAATAACGCGTGTTCTGTTATCACCAGAGGCTCTTATCAGCTTGCTCTGCAATCTTTCGTTCGGGTGTGTGGGTTTCCTACCACATATAAACTTGAAGATACTTTCCCCCTTCCCATGCATTCCATGCATTCTCTGGCATTCACTTACTTTGAGGTTATAAAGAAGCAGATCCCCACCACCCTTGATATGTAAGAAGGTGATGCAGTTTTGTGACAATGCAACAGAGTCAAACACGCTCAAGATTATATTTTAGCTTTACCCATTTGTGGGCTTAATCAGAATTTTGGGCTGAGGCAGTTCAGGAGTGTGGTTAGTTAAAGGCTTGGTATACCTCTTTTCTCGGAAGGTAGTTTTTGTTCTAGCTGCAACATGGATATGGATATTCTCGGTGAACACGCATTACATTGTGTCAGTGATGTAGGGATCAAATTGAGACATGACCTGGTTCAGGATGTTTTCACTGATATTTGTTACAAAGCTGGTGTACCTGTTAGGAAAGAAGTTGCTATGGGCTTCTTGTCTGATGATGGTAAGGATTTGAGGCCCGCTGACATTTTTGTTTACAATTGGGAGAATGGTCGGGATGTATGTTTCGACGTCACTGGTGTCTCGCCTTTCACATGTGGTGGTATCAGATCTTTTATTCCTGGTCAGGCCATTTCGCATGCAATTCAATGCAAACGCACTAAGTATCTGGAAAAGTGTGTATCGCAGGGTTATGGTTTTAGCATCCTGGCTTTTTCAACCTTGGGGGAGCTTGGGGAAGACACCTCACTCTTTTTGAAGAGGTTGAAGAATTTTTTAGCAAATAACATGGCGAATGTTGGATCTGGCAGTTTTATTTTTCAAAGAATTGGGGTAGCCATTCAAAAGGGTGTTGGAGCTCAGCTTGTGGCGAGACTCCCATCCAATAAATAAATAGAGCTGATTAAAAATTTAAATGATTCTTCTTTTTAATATCTAAAAAAATCAGACTATATTTCTTATTTGATAAACAAATAAATAGATCTGATCAATAATAGATCATTCTTCTAAAAAAAAATTTAAAAAAAAAATTCAAAGTTAAAAAAATTAAAAAAAAAATTAAAAAAAATAAATGATATGGGTATTATTGTCATTATAAAAAATGGTGGATAAGGGGTTATTGATTTTATTAGCTAGTGACTCTATTTTGTCCTTATTGAGTATGCCTCAAAAAAGATTGGTATGCCTCAAACAGGTTTCAAAAAATTGACACTTTATAGTTTCAATCAATCAGGAATTAGACAAATTATAAACTAGCGTATTCTTGTGAAAAACTGACACTCTAGAGGTTCAATCAATCAGTAATTAGACAAATTATACTTCTGTCGAAACATAATTAGCTTAAGTATTATTTATAAGAAGATACTAAATTCTAAATTAATTTCAAAGGTGTTCATAACTGAGCACAAAGTGAAAGTACCAAACGAAACAAACAGTGTAATTCTTGTTTTCTTTATCATTTATATTAGTATGAGATATTTTACGTTTCCTTGAAGTTTTATCTTGATCCATTAAGAAGTATTACCGTCACCACCTCAGTGCCAATACTTTATCCATGAATCTCTTTAATTCATTTCATCACCTTGAGAATTTTTCTTGGGGTGTTACAATCACGGAGAAATGAGTAAATAGAGAAAATGGTGATTCTGTTGCTGATGATAATTGAAAAGATGAGGGTACCCAAATACACCACAATGTTTTATTTATTAACCTATAAGTCTTCTACCGAATGTGATTGTCTATGGACAGAGCCGAGACAATACGACAATTTGGTTCACACTTTGTGTGATCGCCTATGAATACGAAATCGAGACAATATAACAACAAGATCACTTGTGTGATTGACTATGGATATAAGATCGAGGCGATACGACAACAAAGTGTTTACTTGATAATAGGTTCGGAAATAACCGAAACTCTATAGTATCAATATCAAGTATTATAGAGTTGAACGTACTTGTGTATTTTACTTAATTATAATAAAAATTATAATGCGGAAAACAAAGTAAAAAACACAACAAGATTTTGTTAACGAGGAAACTGCAAATGCAGAAAACCCCCGGGACCTAGTCCAGTTTTGAATACTCTCAGAATTAATCTGCTATAAAAAAATAAAATACCAACTTCATATAGTTGAGACCGAGCAGACTACCCGTAGCTACTTAGTTCCCTCATTATCCATGTGCCTTCGACTTCTAGAGTCACGCACATGAATAACAAGTCCTTTGGATCGTATTCCAAACAGTAAAGGAAGAATCTATTTGGTAACCACTCTAATCAATCTTGCTAAAGATAAGATGAGCCGTTGACAAAGGCTTTTATGTTTAATATAATAAACTCCTTTGTCTGGTTAGATCTCAAAGAGAAATATAGAGAATGCCGATCTCACACAACTAATAAATCAGATCTATCAAAGATAGAATGATTCTAGTTGGATCCCAGCCGATCAAGGTTTGTGCACTAAATCCACAAGATACGAAAATTATTAAGAATTCTTATTCGTCTTTAAATATTCTATTGCCTTCAAATACCTGCACAACGACACTTGAATCCTCTTGTGATCAATCACACACAGAACGGAGTCTGTTAACAATGGATTATCACAAGATGTCTTTAGATGTAAAAACAATTCTAAAGATCCCGTTGATACTTTAATCTAGTCTGAGTGAATCTTATATCAGAAAAGAAGATTCTCAAGAATAAACAAACTAGAAACAATCAAAGTTTCAACAAATTTTAGTCAATCAAATCAAATCGAAAACTAATAACACTGCAATTATCAAGTTTCCCACCAACGGTACTCATAGAGCTTCTTGATCCCACATAAGTCTTTAAACGAGCGTTCGTAAGAGATTTTACTTAATTAGGATACTTTCCTCTCCGAATAGACAGCACCACCATAAACAGCAATAAATGAATTTTTCTATCTCTTAAGATAGTTTACTAGAAATGCACACTCAGGTATTTATAGAGCAAGTATGTTTGGGCACCAAGTAATTTCCAAAACCGATAATATTCTCAAGATATGCAATGAATTCCCAAATTCGGTTTTCCTAATTCCAATAAATATTGTTCCAATATTTTCCGAAATCTCTCATAAAAAATCTCAAATTAGTAAATGCACATTACTAATTTTTATTCTCAAGAGCTATATATTAATCTCCGGTAATTAAAGCATATAAAATCAAAAACCTTAATTAAAAGATTCTTAATTTATTTTGGCACATGATCACCTTGCCTACAAAGGAATATCTTTGAAAAATAAATGGTAAGAATTATTGCGCGTGTTCAAAGTATGTTGACATCTTTACACTGCAAATCCTTATTTCGTATTTACATGGATTTGCATCTTGGAATAGGTTTTACCACACTTCCAAACAAGTTTAGAATTGGTGCTACCAGACTTCAATACTACTATGTGATCGGTCATACCAAGTCACAATGGTTAGTTGTGATCGTTCCTACCAGGTCACATACATGGGTTTAGATCGGTTATACTAATCACTAGGATAGGTTCTACCTATACATGATATTTACTTGTGATCGGTGATAACATACACTAGGATCGGTCATACCAATTACAAGGATCGGTTACACAACTACGTATGATCGGTCACACCAATTACCAGAATCGGTCACACCAATTACAAGGATCAATCACACCATCTCATGGTGATTACTTAGGATAGGATACACCAATTACCAGGACCGGTCATACCAAATCATAAGTCTAGGTATTGTGATCGGTTATACCAAGATGCATAACCGGAGTTAAGATCGGTTCTACCAACTCACACATATTGGTCATCCAAGAATATGCAATGAATAGTCGGACCAACAAACCTATTAATTTCCCTTTCGATTCATGAAACAAGTTCATGAATTTACTTCCTTTAAACAAATGTAAAACATTGTTTCCTAGGATGAAATCTTCACCATATACCCATACTCATAATCATAAAGCTATATACAAGATTATGTCGATGTCATATCTACGAAGTTCAAAAGATAAGCGTTATACTTCATAGTCTAATTCCTTAATATTATGATCATACTATTATGATCATGTCTCTCCACTAGAGTATAATATACAAATATACAGTATATACAGCTTCGCATGTTATGTTTTCAATGTAGCATGACTTAAAAGATATGTTAGGAATTGAAACAAGTTCAAGTTAATATTACTAATACCAAGTGGAAGGATGATGTCGTCGTTGTACTTCTTACATCTTCTCATTCTTCAGGTCTTAGGATTAATACTTGTATGTCTCAACATTCCTAGACTTTCTAGTCTAACCTAAACGAAGTTGACTTTAGTATTTAATCAGGTGACTGTAGATGAGTTTTGATACTAAAATATGACAACCAGACTTGACATACCAACCTTGGTGAGTTCAACCGAGCTATGCTCTAACAAGAATACTAGTGATGATATATAATAGTAATGGTGGTGGCGATGGGTTTGGGAATTTAAACTCTGTATGATTTCAAATAAAATAATCAAAAAAGAAACTTTTGGTATACTAATCATATGAGGGGTGTTGTGCAAATCATCTGAGGTAGTAGGGGAATAATGTGAAATAGTTGGATAAGGAGACACTTTATGGGGAATAAATGTTCATAACTTGTCTTCTAGTGAGAGTTGTGAAAATAAGGAGGTGGTGTTTCCCAAACCTTTTATCATGTTGATTATTCCTCGTAAAATCTTTTTTTCTCTTTCCATTAGAAACTTTGTTTCAGTATAATAAAAAATAATATACTATACAAGTATAAGGTAAGTTGATGCTTGAGCGAGTTTGAGAGATTAAATTGGTACAAGACGATCCTAAAACAAGAATTTCCATTTCAAGTCTTGCTTCGGTCATAAAAAAGGAGAATAAATGATAGGGGAAGGAGGCAGAGAAAGATGAGAGAGCACTTTATAATGTGTTTGCAATGTAGAGTTAATGTACTACTGTGTAAAGGATTAGACTTGTAATCGTAAGTATGGGATTCCTTGTGAATATGTAGAAAAACCTATTTATTTTAGTAATTGAAAAAGCGGGGGTATAACAACCACACCCAATAATTCGTTCGACAATTTGTATGGACTAAACTCCAATTTAACTATGAAAGCACCAACTTAAAAGAGAGACTCAATCAAGAAATATATCAAAGAGTTTTTATCTCTTTCTCAAATACAATCAACAAATCAAACAGATAGAAATCCGCAAGCCTGATTGATATGAGAAATAACTTGGACGGTACCAAAGACCAATGCCCAAGTGTCAATCAAGTTCTATCCAACAAACAATGTTGAATTTATCAACTGATTGAACTACACACAACCTGTGATATTTCAATTATATAAAAATATAATGAGGAAAAGAAATAACACAGACACACGAGGAAACCGCAAATGCAGAAAAACCCCGGACCTAGTCCAGATTTGAACACCACATTGTATTAAGTCGCTACAGACTTTAGCCTACTATAAGTTAACTTCGGACTAGAATTTAGTTTAGCCCCAACCAAGTCTCACACGGATTAAGGAACAGTCACATTCCTTACGCCTCTAGAACCACGCCGGATTCTTCGCACTTGATTCCCTTAGCTGATCTCACCCACAACTAAGAGTTGCTATGACCCAAAGTCGAAGACTTATAAACAAATCTGTCTCCCACATATATGTCTATTCTTTATTTGGTTTTTGTTTCATATTTTGATATGAAAATCAAGGTGAACAGGAACCAACTAATAATCCGGTCTTATACTCCCGAAGAGCAGCTTAGAAATATTAGTCACCTCACAATAACCCAACTGATTAACAGGAAAAGTTATTGTGCAATCACGAGAGTCTGGGACGAGAACTTTTGTGATTACTTTTTATATCTTACTTATCAGAGATAAATCTCGAGTAAATCTTAGAGAAGATAAAACTCAATATGATAGAACATGTAAGATCATAATACACGACTATAGAGAAAATAGTTGGATCTGGCTTCACGAATACCAAATGAAGTCTTCAAGTCGTTAACCTAATAATGATTTTGGAAAAACCTAGGTTAAAGGAGAACCGACTGTAGTTTGCAACTAGGACACAATAAAGTGTCGGGATTAGATTTTCCAATTGATAGAGTTCTCCCTTATATATTATTTCAAACCAGGGTTTCTTTCAATCAAAGCTAAGATAGATTAATAAGAAAGCATTCAATATTCACCATTCGAAGAACTCCTGATTTAAGATTCAAGCTAAGTCTGCTTAGAAATAAAGCAATCAATCTCCACCATTAGATGGTCTTAGCTTGTTACACACAAATGAAATATACTTATATTTATATATGGGTTACCGTACCTAAACGTGTATATTGGGTTGGCTCAATAACAGTTAACCAAAGTTAGCCATATGAATACTTTTGTCTTAGTCGTATTCATCTAATACTTCTAGATCAAATATCAAGATCAATCAATCATTAAAGGTAATCAAATAAATCTAATTGAGTTTCAAATAGAGTTGTTCAATTGTTCACTAGCTCATAGAAATATATATGAACAAATTGAATTGAAATCGGTTTGATTCGTAATCGTACAAAGTACTTATAGAAGAATCAATTCATGAATATTAAGACATGGTTTGCAAAGATTACATTCTTTAAATCATAAATGTTTTAGTTCCTGAGTATGAGAATCATACATAACCGATTTTAGAACCTAACCACAGTGTTCGCCAACCAGGTACGCGAACAACAGCTCCGGACCTTGGCCTAGTCAAGCCGTTCGCAAACCCGGTTCGCGAACAACTGTCTCGGACCCAACTCAGGTAAACCCATTCACGTACTTGGTAAGGAAACAAGAGTTTCGGAACTTCTCAGGTAAATCCGTCGCATACTAGGTACGCAAACAAGATTTCCGGACCTGAATCATCAAAATACAGTTTGCATACTAGGTATGCATACCGTGTTGTATCCAGACATGGGTAATCGTTCTAAACTCTCATTTCAATCATTGAAACATCCTTGGAAGACGACAATGGTAATATTACACATACCATTAGCTTCAAGTAATTTTCAAGTGATCGAATGATCAATACAAGACTTTCCAAGCTAACATCAAATGACTGTTTACACAAATTATGTAAGATTTTCAAGGTAATTTTCACATGATCATCTTTTGAATTAATATTTAGTTCCAACAAATAGATTGTTTCCAACTAAACTCGTCAAGAATACAATGAACATATCTAAAGGAAAAAGCTTCCAACACATATTTAGAGAAATAGATAAGGGGAGATAAACTCGACTCGAAATATCAACTGTGTATAATGTAAAAATCTATTTGGCTATACGATTTAGTCTCATTAGAATATAAAATATAATAGACTTCTAAATGATAGATAAGTTTTAGTCTACCCATACCTTTTGATGATGAAGTTATTCCAAGCTATCTTCGTCTTCAATTGGTGAACGCCGTGAAGTCTAAAACTCAACTACACATTCTATCCTAATTCGAAACATAGCTATAAGTAGGCTAGAAATCAAGTATATAGTTTTGATCAACTAAACTTGACAAACAATCTTGAGATAGCAACGCTTGCGAGTTCGACCGAACAGTGCTCTAACAATAATAAACACAATGATCTTTAAACAGTGGAAATTATGGAGGATTGGAGACTGTGCTGATATATAAAGTGAAGTCATGTCTGTAATATTAGAGAAAACTGATAGTTATGTATGACCACTACTCCTTTCACTCTATCAGCCACTCCAACGACTTTATTACTTTATTATCATGAGCACATTATTATACCGTACTTGTTGTAAACCACCAGACCAATACTCTAGAAAATACCTCCCCATATGACATATTTGATATCTCGTGGAATTAATAGTGCTTAAATATTGCTACTATTATCAGTTAAGATAATAATAGTCACTTACTTAATTAGTGAGGCAAAATGCTTAGTTCACTACTTAATTAATTAAGTAGACTGGCAATATCTAGTCTAGTAAAACTTGTAAGTCTACCACAGGCTTAGTGAATTTTAGCAAGTCCTAGAGCAAATTACTGTTGTTATGGAGCGTAAATCTCTGATGATGCCATTCGTGGGAATCATAATAAGACATATATACTCATTAATTGTGTGAATTAACAGATGTTGACATTTTGGATGAGCTCAGGTTAAAGGTCACTTGACGAGTATTAAAAGCTCATGGCATCGAGGATAGATAACTCAAATTTGATAAATGTGCGTGTTAATACCGAAATTCTCGTTAGGTTCTACCCATCTTAGTATACCGAGATAACCTCACTTTTCTTAGAATAGTATGAGAGAGAGGTGTCTTTCAATTGTACCTTGTCCTTTCTTATATAGACTTTCCAAAAGCCCCCTCCTTTTTATGACATCTTGCAATGTGTCTAAACCTCCTTAATTACTGCTAATGCCATCCCTTCTCTAATATAATCTCCTTCTTCCTTATTAATTAGTTCATTGTCCCTTCCACCTTATGGATTCTTCTTCAATGGACTTGGGCTTTAGTCCCCATGTTCCATGTGATCCCTTCTTTGGGGCACCCTAAACCAGTTAAGGGGAATTATTTTTTCATGTATCAACATTAGTCCCCTGACTATGAGGTTAATCTTAATAAAACCTTATAGTCACACTTATATGGTCAAGTCAGCATACGCATTCCTTTGCGCATGGAGAAGATCGCTGCCTCGTGAATATTGTCTCTTATATATATATATATATGTACAAATGGTATCTCCTCATCTTATTTCTTGATCTTTCCTTCTCCCGTTTTCCTTTTGTAAGATGCTCGACTCGCATGGCTGACTCTCTTCACGGGTACGTTCTAGTCTTAGCGTCTATTCATGCATTAACCTCTGTGATGTTCAAGCATGATGAACTGAAGCGCCTGGTGCTCGTGAAGGCTGAAGTCGAAGCGCTACGGGAGCGGAGAATTACTAACAAAAATGGCGTGAATACTAAGTTTATGCAGGCATCTGAAGCTTATTAAACCGCGCTAGACACGGAACCATCGGGCAGTGTGTCACCAGAGACTCAACGCGCTCTTAATGATGCCGCTACCGCTCATGGCACGGCTAATCAGTTTTATGCAGACTCCCTAGAGATGATGGCTACAACAGACCGGGCTATTTCAGATTGTCGCCTTTGGATTTCCAAACGAGTGATGCGGCCACTCCTCAGTCACACTTTGGTCTTAACAACGACCACTTTGCTTGTACCTAATCCTTACATTGAGGACAAACTAGCTCGTCTGCTAGTTCTAAGAGAGGAAGTGGGAATGTTATGGACCCTCCGTTCGTTCCATCAGAACAAAACATGTAGAGAATATGATGAACATGAGTACACCCTTTCACTTGCCAAAGGGGTTGGTGTCGAGGATAAGATCATTCAGGCGATTATGAAGCGAGTTCACGAGGCTGATCAAGATTTGCGCTTGGCCGACACACAAGTTAGCGGCAGACGCTTGATGGTGGAGGCTTTGGACGTGGATATTGCTCGCTGCCGTTCATTATTGGCAGACTAAATTGTTATTATTATTATTATTATCTTTATTTCTTTTGTTGCTTCTCCCCTTTTTTTTTTAGTATTTCTCTAGAATTTTGGGATTTGAAATTGTGAAGGCATTCAATTTCCCCAAGACGTGGTTTCTCGAGATACAACCCCCTTTCAATGCTATCCACGTGTCACTTGTGGTTTTTGTGGTCTTTGTCATCGTTCATGATTATTTATAAATATGCAATATTGGCTTCTTTAAGCTTCAACTTGTCTTCTTCTTTCTTTTGTTCTAAATGGCATATGTTCCTCATGGTTACGTTCTTTTGTTGGCACCGATACCCTCGCTGGTTGACCTTCGATACAAGGAGGAGGAACTCGCGAGGCTTCTGTTAGTAAAAGAGGAGATTGAAGCGCTCAAGGCGCGGAGGGAAATTGACAGGGATGGCAAGCGGGCCCAATTTTCTGATCAATACGATACGTTCCAGATGGCTGAAAGGGTTCGGGCGAAGGGACGCGTATATGTCCAAATCCGTCGTGCGTTAGACGAGACGGTTATGGTCCGTCAAGATGCCGATCAGCTCTTTGAAGAGTCTGCTGTTATGATAGCGAGTATAGATCAAGCCATAGATGACTGTCGTTTGTCTATCTCTGAGCGGGCTTTCCCTCACTTGCACGGGTGTACTTTAACCCTTGTAGCGGTTTCCGCGCTTGTTCGCTCCTTTGATATTATTGGTGAATTTAGGCGTTTGCTACTTCTGTGGGGGGAGATACATATGTTATTGGCTTCCTGAGTGGTGCACGTGGACATGATGCGCACGATTTATCATGATCGAGAGGAAATGTTAGCCGCTACTCGTAAGTCAAAGGTTCCCAGCGAAATAAAAGAGCTCTCTAAATTGGCTGATGAGGCCGATTATGCATTGGCTACTACTATCGATTAGCGCGAGGAAGCGATATTAATGGTGCAATCCGTAGATGCAGACATTGCTCATTGTCGCGTATTACTATCAGATAATGAATGAGTGACAGACGACTTGTTGTTGTTGGTTTAATTTTTTTTTTAGCTTTCCTTTGTACTCGGATATTTATTCTATATAGTGAATTTCACTCTATCTGCCTTCCTTCTCTCCCTCTTTTTGTGAGGGTTTAATTAAGGATATGCTTATTCCATCCCCCTTTAAACAAGGACGCTGGGTAGGAACTTGTGATTAAGCATATTGACCCTCTCTCCCCCTCCCTCCCTTTTTTTAGCGGGGATTGGGAGGGAAGGATGTATGTTAAACGCGCCTACTCCACCCTTCGTTTTTCTCAATAGGGAACTGGGAGGACGAGATGTATATTAAACGCTCCTACTCTCCCCTCTTTTATCTTTTATTTGATGGGGATCCGGAGTTCGGGATGTATGTTAAAGGTGCCTACTCCCTCTTCGTTTTTCTCAACAGGGAACTGGGAGGATAGGATGTATGTTAAAATCTCCTCACCCCTCTTTTATTTTTTGACAGGGAACTGGGAGGGAGGGGTGTATGTTAAACGCGCCTACTCTCCTCTTCGCTTTTCTCGATGGGGGTTGGGAGGGAGGGGTGTATGTTAAACGCGCCTACTCTCCCCTTCATTTTCTCGATGGGAGTTGGGAGAGCGGGATATATGTTAAGCGCGCCTACTCCCCCTTTGTTTTTCTCAACAGGGTACTGGGAGGACGGGATGTATGTTAAACGCGTCTACTCGCCCTCTGTTTTTCTCAACAGGGAACTCGGAGGGCGGGATGTATGGTAAACGCGTCTACTCCTCCTCTGTTTTTCTCAACAGGGAACTGGGAGGACGGGATGTATGTTAAACGCTCATCTCCCCTCTTTTATTTTTCGACAAGGAACTGGGAGGGCGGGGTGTATGTTAAACGCGCCTACTCCCCCCTTTTTTTTTCTCGATTGGGGTTGGGAGGGCGGGATATATGTGTTAACTTGTTTAATCAGGTGCCATTGGCCTTCCCAAGGTCTTTTGTAAATTTGTCGTCCAATCGGGCGCCATCGGCATTCTCGCAGCCTTTCGTCACTCGATCAGGTGCCATTGGCATTCCCGCGACCTTTTGTCAGTCGATCAGGCGCCATTGGCATTCCTGCAACCTTTAGTGAATTTGTCAGCCGATCGGGCGCCATTGGCAGTCCCGCAGCCTTCGTTAGTCGATCGGGCGGCATTAACATTCCCGTAATCTTTTGTAAATTTGTCAGCCGATCGGGCGCCATTGGTATTCACACAGCCTTTTGTCAGTCGATCGGGCGCCATTGGCATTCCCGCAAACTTTTATCAGTCGATCAGGCGCCATTAGCATTCCTGCAACCTTTAGTAAATTTGTCAGCCGATCGGGCGCCATTGGCATTCCCGCAGCCTTTTGTCAGCCGATCGGGCGCCATTAGCATTCCCGCAACCTTTTGTTAGTCGATCAGGTGCCATTGGCATTCCTGCAACCTTTAGTAAATTTTTCAGCCGATCGGGCGCCATTGGCATTCCCGTAGCCTTTTGTCAGTCGATCGGGCGCCATTGGCATTCCCGCAACCTTTCGTCAGTCGATCAGGTGCCATTGACATTCCTGCAACCTATAGTAAATTTTTCAGCCGATCGGGCGCCATTGGCATTCCCGCAACCTTTTCTTAGTCGATCGGGTTCCATTGGCGTCCCCCCGACCTTTGTAGATACTACGAATCATATATCAAAAGTTGGATTTTATTCGAAACGAGGGTTTTTACATTGAACTGTTTATGCATAAAACTTCTTTATTCATTTACCATTGATCGGTGACTTCACCTTTGTGCCATTCATGCGTCTGAGCTTGTAATACCCGTTTTCTGCTACCTTCCTTACTCTGAAAGGTCCTTCCCAGTTCGCGGCGAATTTCCCTGCACTAGCATTTCTTTGCACATGATGAGCGATCTTAAGGACCAAATCGTCTACCTCAAATCTCCTTTCCTTGACATTCTGATTATAATAATTTGCTGTGTGTTTCATGTATGCCTCGGCAAACCGTTCTTCCCGAGCTCTCCTCTCTTTTATTGTATCTAAATGGGCAAAGCGGCTTACTTCTTCTGGGTCGTATGACTATCCATTGCTACCCTCGCGGATGGAATTGCAATTTCTGCCGAGAATATCGCTTCCTCCCCATAGACTAGAGAATATGGCGACGCCCCCGTGGAACATCGTTTCGAGATTTTGTACGCCCATACCACAAGCTCGAGCTGCTCATGCCACTCTGTGTGGTGGTCCTCCACCGTCCTGCTCAAGATCCGGATGAGCGTTTTATTTCTCGCCTCGGCTTTCCCGTTCCCTTCAGGATAGTAGGGGGTTGACGTATGAAGCCTCACATTGTATCGGCGTAGAAAATCTATTACGTCCTTGTTTACGAATGACTTTGCATTATCCGCCTTGATAATCATGGGCATGCCAAACCTGCAAATAATGTATTCCTTGATAAATGCTGCAACAGTTTCCCCAGCATAGTCTTTGAGGGGTATCGCTTCGACCCATTTCGTGGTGTACTCAGTGGCGGTTATTATGTACTTGTGGTGCTTCGAGGACATTGGGTTGATCTTCCCTATAATGTCTAAAGCCCAACTGTGGAACTACCATGGCGTTACCACGCTATGCAGCAGGGTGTGGGGTGTTCTGATTAGGTCTCCGTATGTTTGGAAGTTGAGGCATCTTCTCACATGTTCTGCGGTATCGCTTTCCATAATGGGCCTGTAAAACCCGCCTTCATAGAGCTGTGGAAACAACTTTCGCATTCCTTGATATTTTGTATTTTGGGATTGGGTCATTACTTCAGTAGCGTCCTCGTCCAATAAGCACCTTAACATAGAGTTACTGTAGCTTCTGCGGTAGAGGATCCCCTCATGTATGAAAAAACGCGCCGCTTTCTTTTGGATTTTTAGGGCCGTCTGCCTGTCACTGGGTAATTTGCCGTTTTGGATGAAATCTATATATGGTTGTATCCAATCTAACCCGTCGACTGTGCAGACCTCGGCGGGCTGTGGTGGGGCGGCAATCAGCGCAACTGTCTTGGAGGGCCGCTGCTTGCGCCGACATACTAGGCCAGTATACTCCTCTCTCTGAAGCTTTATGTAGAGGTGAACTGCTGCAGTTTGCCCGCATGTTGTCGCGTGTATCTCTCCTGGAGTATTTTTTTCCGCTTCTCTCTTATTTACGCATCTGGAAAGAGACCCCCCTGTTGCTCGATAGTAAAGAGATCCTTGGATCAATACGAATTATTTCATAGTTCGGGTAGGTATTACACGATCCTCTTCCATTTTGGTAAGATCATCGATGTAAGTACGCCTCCAATCATCTTCCTCTTCGAAGGCCATGTCTTCTTTCCAGGTGCTGGGAAGCTCCTTCCTCCTAACTGTTACCGTTCCTTCTTCCTTATCATTTAGTTTCATCTTGATAGCTAGTGTTGCCAGGGAATATGCGTGTTTATTCTTGCCTCTTCCCTTATGATCCAGGGTCCACCCTGTCTGACTTATCAGGTTTTGAGCCTCTTCTCGATATGGAGCTAAATGTGGCTCTTTGACGTGGAAATCCTCGTTGACTTGGTTAGTTACCAACCTCGAGTCACCTTTTATCTCGACACCTCTCAAGCCAAGCTCCTTCGCCATTCTGAGCCATAGGATCAAAGCTTCATATTCGGCGACATTATTACTGCAGGGGAAGTCCAACTTGAATGAATATGAGAGCAATTCTCCTTGTGGTGCTTCGAACACTACTCCCGCTCCTCTGACGGTATCATATGACGATCCATCAAAAAAAAATGGTCCAAGGATTGTTAATATCAGTGACAGCTACCTCTCCCGGCACCCGGTCATGAATCTCGTCATCTCCTTCTCCAGGAAACATATCCATTAGGTCAGCGATCGCTTTCCCTCGTACTCCTTTAGGTCGCTGATAATCGAGTTCGAACTCCGATAGATGAAACATCCATAGGGGTGTTCTCCCAGTCAGAACAGGCTTACAGGCGAGGTAAGCTCTGGGGTTTGTCGCGGCTACAACGATCGTCATATGCGTTAGAAGATACGGCCTTAGTTTATGTATTGCATAGATGAGGGATAGGCATGCTTGTTCCACTCGTGGGTATCTCAGTTCTGCGTCTCTTAAAACCCGACTCACATAGTAGATGGGTGATAATTCGTTTCCTCCCATATCTTGCGCCGGGACTGCCCCTTTGGCTGAGCTCGTGAATGTCGTGTATAAGTAAAGGGGCACTCCTTTTATTGGTGGTTTGAGGACTTGGGGGCTGACGAGGCATTGTTTTAATTTTTCAAACGCGACCTGTTGGGTTTCCTCCCATTTGAAGATGGCCCCTTTCGTTAGTAGGGGCACGAACGCCGACATTATCTGAGCCAAACCTGGCACGAAGCGTCGTATATAAGATATCCGTCCTATAAACACCTGGAGCTCTTTGGTTTTAGTTGGTGGTGTCATAGTCATAATCTCCTCGACCTTACTTGGATCCACCTGAATCCATTCATTGGTTACAACGAATCCCAGGAACTTTCCCGACATTACCCCAAAGGCGCACTTAAACGGGTTCATATTGAGTTGGTAATAGAACTTTCAAAGACCGTATTTAGGTGAGACTCGTGGCTCTCAGTCTCTGAGGTATTAACTAAGATGTCGTCCACATATACCTCTACCTCCTGATGCAGTAGATCTTGGAATATGGACGTCATGGCACGCTGGTACATGGCACCGGCGTTTTTTGCCCGAAGGGCATCACAACGTAGTATAAATTCCCATATGGAGTTTGGAAAGCAGTCTTATTTGCATCTTCCTCGGCCATCTTTATTTGGTTATATCCATTAAACCCATCCATGAAAGAGAAGCGCGTCTTGCCTCCAGTCGCGCCCAGTGTTAAGTCGATGTTAGGTAGTGGGAAATCATATTTGGGACAGGCCGGATTGAGATCCCTATAGTCTACGCAGCACCAGATATTTCCATTCTTCTTGTCCACTAGGACGACGTTGGCTAACCAGGTTGGGTGCTGGATAGATTTGATGAACTTGGCCTTCAACAAGCGCTCCACTTCTTCCTTTATTACAAGAGCGATAGCCCTCGGGAACTCTCTACTTCTTTGTTTTATCGGCTGGAATTCTGGAGACACTCCAAGGTTATGAGCTCGAGGCTGCTATCTAGACCCGGCATTTCGTCAAAATTGTAAGCGAAAACATCTTTGTATTCCCTGAGCAAGGCGATCAACGCTTTCCTTTCTTCCGCTTACAATATTTTACTGATCATGATCGGTCGCTTATCATCTTCTGTTCCGATGTTAATTTATTTTACGTCATCCTGGTGAGGTCCTTAGGAGCCCGTTATTCCATGGACTGTGTGCTCGCATTAAGTAGTTCCCGTAATTCTTCATCATCAATTTTATTGTATGGTAGCTCGCTTAGTTTTTGATCGTCTGAGGGTGCCTCTACATTGGGTGTGTCGAAGTTTTGCGTGCTTGTAGATGCTCCTTCGGTTAATTTCTATAAACTGTACACGTGCCCCCCATCTGGTCTTGAGAAATGCTGGAACCTAGGTTGATCTTCGTGTTTCCGCTTTCTTTCCTCTGGGAACGTCATTCTGGACGGGCTGAAGACTGACTTGGTTGGATCGGTCTTCTCTTACTCACTCCATTTGATAGCGGGGTAAGTTTCACCTCGGGGATTTAATCCACCTCCTTAGACAAATCATAAAAAACCGCATCTGTCATGTAAGCTTCTTAGGGGTCAAAGGGGTGGCTCGTGGCTGGTATCCGAAATTGCCTTCCTCCTATGTTAGTCTTGACGCACTGATGGTACGTTGACGCTACCACTTTATGGTTGAGTAACCACCCTCGACCTAGCAGTACATGGAACGTCGTGTCGTCTTCTAGTACATAGAAAGGTGTAAGCCCCCGAATGGTACCGATCTTCATAACCAAATGGACTATCCTGATGACCGTCTGAGTATGCCCTCCAAATCCTTTCACCGTTGTGGTTCGCATTTTGATTGCTGACTGTTGTATTCCGAGCAAGTCTAGTGTATATGTAGCGATTAAATTTAGAGATGCGCAACCATCTACGAAGGCCCTCTTCAAAGGAATTTATTGATATACGCGGTCGGATACAGGGGTCTGAGGTGTTCTCCCGGGTAGCAAATATCCTCGTCCGTGAATACGATAGCTTCTTTTGGGAGAGGATCATAGGGCTTTCCCTCCGCAATCACTGCTATATCTTTGGCCTCTTCCCTGCTTTGATCTTCGCTAAAACCCAGCGAGTCGAAAAACTGTTGAGCCAACACCGTGCCCGCGAACTTTCTAGCAACGCCGTCTGTATTTGTAAGCGCGTGGCCTTCCATGGCGATATTGCATGCTTCTTCATCCTTTTCCTCCCAGGGTTTCCATTCGTCTCCGCTGGGGTCATGAGAAAGCATCATTACTTGATTTTGAGTTGCTTTTCCTCCTCCGGAATCTCCCATTTCAATTTCTCCCACTTCCAGTTTCTTCTGAAACATTCTTCTTAAGTTATAGCAATCGACCGTGGGATGCTGTACTCTACGGTGTAAGTAACAATATCTGGCGTTGCTCTTCTGGATATCGTTGGGGTCCGCCTTTGTTGGAGGCAACTGAATTTATTTATTCGCCACCCACTGTTCTAGGATCCCGATGATCTGCTCTTTGCTACAAGGCAATGGGGGATGGAGCGGTTGATCCTCGTATGACTGATTTGCTTGCGCGCCCCAGACTTCTCGGTTGTTGTTTGCGCGGGTGGTCCTTGGTGTTGTTGAGACAATGTTGACTGTGTTGCGACAGACATAATCCTAGTTGCTCTCTTCAACACAGTCGACGATTCTTGCTGCCACTTCTTCCAGCTAGACAAAGGTTGGGAATCGGAAGTTCACTAGGATTTTCTTGAAACATGGTATCATTCCGCGTATGCATATCTCCACTGGTGCATCATCTTTAACGTCTTCATGGCAATCCAGCGAGAAATGATGAAACCGAGTGATATACTTCCCTACGTCTTCCCCTAACCGCTGGTTACATTTACTCAAGTCGATGGTCGTGACTTTCCTTTTTGCGGAGTAAAACTTTCTGAGGAAGTTTGTGGACAGGTCCGTCCATGAGATGATGCTTTCGGGCTTTAGGTTATCATACCAAGAGAATGCCATCTCAATCAACGACTTCGGGAATTCTCTTAGGCATGGTTTCCCATCAGAGGCTCGATCATTCATTGCAGCGATGAATCGGCTAAGATGTTCTCGCACGTTCCCTTGTCCATCGTACACTTTGAACTTTGGTGAAGTACAATCCTCCGGATATTGATATTCCACGACCTCAGGGGTGTACGGGCTTGCCATAAAATCATAATTGTATTGTTTTACCACTTTGTAATTTGTTTCGAAAAACTTGGCCATCGCCTCCTGCGTCATCATGCCGTGATCCTCTCCTTTATCCTCGGCGTTCTCTAGAGCTTCCTTGGCGCTTTGCTCGTTTCTAGCTTCTTTCAGCATCCTTCTTAACTCTCTCTCTCTGCGGATGTGTTCCTCCAACTCTTTCTGCATTTCTTTCAAAGTAATATGCGCGAGTGACGCGCTTCCACCCTCTAGTTGCTTATCCTTCTCTTGTGTCGCTTCAGGTCTTCTCGCTTGTAAGATTGGGTCCGTCACTATCCCTATCCGCTCCTTTCTGGATAAGGGAGCGGATTATTCAACTGACCGCTAGTCGCGCTTGGGCTAGTACCACTCGGATGCATCATGATAGACTAGGAACGAGCCTCCGGGTATGGTCGCCAAATGTTAATACCAGAATTCTTGTTAGGTGATAGACACATTTTTATGTCTAAGTTGTCCTCAATTTTCTATATTGTTGGTACTCGATTTCGTACTTATTATGGTGTTTTCTGTATTTGTAGGTATTTTTGGGAAATAAACATTTTTGGAAAATTCGGCTCGAAAAGTTGATCGGGGCACCCTGGAGGACATTTGCTATACGGAACCCAGATTTGGCTAAGGAGCACCCATGGCTATGTGTAGCCCAAATTCATCCACAACACCCATTTTCTATCGGCAACCCTACTCTGGTTAGGGGGCCACCCTTCTTCTTCATTTGAATTCGAAAAATTGCGGGAAATAATGGCCAGCAGAAGAACAAATTTCTGGTTTGAGTTTTGGGATGATTTAGCGAGACTCAATGGATGGGTCTGCAGGGGAAGACTTGATTGGGCTTATCAGGCTTGTTAAAGGCCTTTGGTTCGGTTGAATTTGGTTAGATAAACCGAGAGAAGGATACAGAGTGCCACGGGTTTTAGTCAGTCCTTTCCGAGTTCTATGTGTGTGATGCCTGCTCCATGTTATACCACTTCTGGATGATGACTCAACGTGTTGAGTGTCTTTTGTCACGAGAAAACATCATGTGGAGTTAAATCTGGGAAGAAAATATTCCCGAGAATATTTTTCTTCAAAGCCGAGTAATGGAAGATTATATGCAGTTATGATGGGAGATTTGGGCGCAGTGAAGTTATATAAGTCGTTGAGGGTCAGTAGAGGGGGCACGGAGAGTTTGGGAAGGATTTGGAACATCACAGAGGCGAAACACGATCAACAGAGAAACCTGCTGCTGCTACTTCCATTGAAAAACACGAAGAACATAGACCCACAGAAGCAGTCGTTTTTGCTACAGTATTTGCGACTGCTCCGCGACAGTCTTAGAGCTATAGTAATAGTGACACATCCTCTGTATCGTTCTTTGGTTTGCAACAATCATAAGCGTTACAAACCCGGTTTTGAATTATTTCTCCCTTTTCATCATTTGTAAACACCATTTGAGCAATAAAATCAACTTTTGAGCGTGTTTCCAACATGATAATGAGCTAAATCTCCCACAACCAAGGCAATGAGGAAGCTATTTACGCGTGAATAATTGGTAACTATATTATTTTCTCTAATTTATAATTTATAATTCACTCAATCACTGCTTTTGAAGAGTTTTAAATTGTTTGCCTAATTTTCTTAATTAGTTGTGATTCAATCTAATAGGTTATACTTTGTTTAGTCAATTGATAATCTATGCTTAGGGAATACAATTGATATTTGAGAATTTGCCTGATTATTTGTGAATTAAGAAATAAGGGACTTAAAAGACAATTAGTGTTTTGGATTATTTGCCATAATTTATTCATGTGTGATAGTGGAATTAGTGTCTTGGTTATTCATAATAATTTTGAATTAAGTTTTGTTTGTTTTTAAATTTCATTAAATCTAAAATCTTTTGCTTTCACAAGTCTCAACGAACCTATTACTACTACAACAACTTGAAATCACATCATTAGGTTCTACCCGTCCTAGTATACTGAGATGACCTTATTTTTCTTAGAATAATATGAGAGAGAGTTGTCTTTCCATTGTACTTTGTCCTTTCTTATATAGACTTTCCAAAAGCCCCATCCTTTTTATGACATCTTGCAATGTGTCCTAAACCTCCTTAATTACTGCTAATGCCATCCCTTCTCTAACATAACCTCCTTCTTCCTTGTTAATTCCTTCATTGTCCCTTCGACTTTATGGATTCTTCTTCAATGGACTTGGGCCTTAGTCCCCAAGTCCCATGTGACCTTTCCCTTCTTTGGGACATCCTAAACCAGTTAAGGGGAATTATTTTTTCATGTATCAACAGTGCACATGAGAAAAATGAATTGGAATTGCACCAGATCAGAGGGTATTTTCCAATGCTATTATCATTTAGAGAGGCCATTGGTCCTCTGCCAACGTTAACAAAATGATTTAGCATTAGGGCAATATTGCGCTTGTGATAATATTAGGCGAGCAATTAAGTCTGGCGCTAGCAATAGGCTACTGCCGAGTATAAGTAGGACTCTAGCACAAAGATGGCGCCAAGGTAGGAGACACTGGCTTAGGACAACACCATATAAGTTGGCTCTAGTGCAAGTCCGGCGTCATAGTAGAGTCTGGTACTGGTCTAGCCCATCATCGTGGTTAGGTTGTCACTAGCACCATGGTGGGGTATGGCGCTGGCCTAGCCTTGCGCTAGCACCGTAGGCCCCTAGTTTACTTAGGTTGGAGATGACATAGTGCTAGTGCTAGCACCACGAGTAATCGGCACTCCGTGTTATTTGCGCTTGGTGTTATTGGTACCTGCATTTGCACAAACTGCATTCGTAATGTTTGGGTGTTGAAAGATAACCACTAAGTTCCAACTTAGTAAAAATATAATGATAAATCCATATGTAACTCAGTTGAGAGGATATACGGATAAATTAAATAACTTATTCAGTGAATTAATAGTTGTGACTAGGTCGTATGTAACAGACTTGATAGCTAAGTATTTATGTAAATATTCTCCGGTGGCATTATTTTGAATCCATATGGCTCGGCTGAAAGCATACATGAATTTGCTTAGTAACTTTCATTTCTGCGAATGAATTTAAAGTTGATGAATATACTTCAAGTACTGAAAGTATAAAGTTGAGCACTGTGAATACAAGAGTAAATTAATATTGCTCATTGAAAGTCTATATATAAATGGAAGTTTACATATTGGTGGATGTATATAGAGCGAGTTAATGTAATTCAGAAGTGAAATTATTGCAACTTGAAACAAATTCAAAATTATTTCATCACAATTGACTTCAAAGTTGGCAAAAATATCTGCAGTTAAGCGTGTTCAGGCGAAAGTAATTCAGGGATGGGTGAGCTACCCGGAAGCTGCTGCTGGATTACACAACGATGCCCGTACCGGTGGATGACCGCGGTGACTAAGTTGGGACAATATCGATGAGGATCGGGTATTCGAAATGGTATCAGAGCCGACGACGAGTCATCTGTTGTGGGTGAGAGAGTACGCTAGACGGGTTGGGTCAGGTACTGGTCTCATGAATGGCAGGGAACGCCAAATATCTTGTCTTGAATTAATTTCGAAGCCGAGGACAACTCCGACTTAAGGTGATGGTACCTGATTCAACATGTAGGATACTCCTTTGTTGAACTCTTATTTTCTCTCCAAGGATACTGAATCTACGGTCATATTTTCCTAAATTGATGCTTTCACTAAGAAACTTTGGCGTTATTTTGGTAATGATGCTAACTAGATGCTCAATCTGACTGGAACTATAAGTAATCTACTGTGAACTTGACAACCTCTCGTTATTCGGCTTGTAGGAAAAGAAGTTTATGCTTCCACTTTTGGGGTTATTTATTTAACTTAAGCATAATAATCGAATCTTCAACAACGAAGAATGCATAATTGAAAAACTGACCAATGGCAATAAGTTAACATATTTTAAATGCGGACCCACGCCGACCTGGATCTATGCGAGGGCTAGACCTCTAGTACATCAATGCAAAAAAATAAATAGATTAACCTTCATATTTTGGGCTTGGTATCAATGTATCCCAGGTCAAATTGAAAAAGAAAAACCTTATCTTGAGTTCGTCCTTGAATAAATAGGCAGCTTATTCTCCTTATACCAGTGGCGTCCGTGATGTTATTGTAAACCGAAAAGAATTGCTCTTTAAAATTTAATTTCTTTCTTTATTTTTGGGGTTTTTTTCCTTTCCAGTTTGGCTTTGTCTGAACTTTTTTTTCCAGTTTTTTCTTTTTTGGCTTTGTCTGAACTTTTTTTTCCAGTTTTTTCTTTGGTGGTTGGTTGCCTCTTTGGCTCTGTTTCTTTTTCGAATAATATTTTCTTTGTAAAGAAAAATAACCCGAAAAAATGCATGTTATTTTATGATCATGATCGCCTAAACAACCGTGAATATATTTTTCGCGGTCTCAAACATTCCTTACAATGCACTCTGACGATTCATTATATTTACCCGCTAATGGGGAATGAAGTCATGAACCATGAAACGTGGGGAGATCACGCCACCACGGAATCAAGTGACGCTCCAAATCTTTGTTTGGCAGTTTCATTTACAGAGAATGGGTCATTTGACCAAAAACAGAGATTTTTCGGTTCATATGGACGAGTAGACTATCAGTCTGGGTGAAATGGATAGTAGCCACATGATTTCAATTCGGACACTTGTACTCCCACTAATTCTTTAAATACGGAAAGCATCTTCCAGATCTCATCTCTTTCCTCGCTTCCTTCTTCTACCGCAAATTTTTTTTCTTCCTCCTTCGTCTTCATTAGCAGAAAACCAACACCATCAAGATCAATATTATCTCCACCGCCATCAACATCTCCATCTCCATCTCCACCATCACAAACACCAACAACAACATCATCAACACCACCATCCTAAAAACCAACAACATATCATCTCCACCACCAAAAACAACAAACTTATCATCAAAGACACCACCACCACCATCAACAACATCACCATATTCCTTCATTATCCCAACCACTACAAACTCCAGCAACACCATCATCGAAAAACGCCACCAATATCAATTTTTTTTGTTGTGAAATACCCTAATTAAATTGAGGTTATTTCTTAGATTGATTGAAGCTAATTAAATAAATTGGGTTTTATTCACAAGATGTGTAAGTTTCCTAAACTCAATTTTCATAAAAGCCCTAATTTTTTTTTGATGCATTTGAATGAATGTTTCATATATCTTGTGTTATTATTGGATGAAACTGGTTTCGTCTTGTGTTTCCACAGGATGAGCCTGGTTTCATCATCTGTTGCTACTAGTTGAGTTTGTTGTACATCTTATGTTTTACTGGATGAAACTGGTTTCATCTTGAGTTTCCACAAGATGAGCCTGGTTACAACATTTGTTGCTACTAGATGAATGTTTTGTACATCTTCATGTTTAGATTGAACTGATTTTAGTTTCATCCAATTTTTATACTAGGATGAAATTGGTTTCATCCTGTTTTACATTGGGTTGAATTTGGTTTCGCCCATTTTTAACTAAGATCAAACTGGTTTCATCATGTGTTTATATTGGGATGAATTTGATTTCTCCCATGTTTAAAGTAGGATGAAACTAGTTTCATTCTACCGTAATTTAAGATTTATGTAGTGGGTTTTCTTAAAATTGCTTAAAAACAGTTTTTGATTGATGTCTGATATTGCTAAGAAGACGTGAAATTAAGGGTTTTACAGGCATGCAATGATGGTGATTTGAGCTGAGCTTGCAATGGTGGATTTGAGGTGAAAATTCACGTAAATATTGAAGGAGATTGCAGATTACTCTGTGTTTTGCAGATTACTCTGTTTTTTGTTGAGATTGCGGATTACTCTGTTTTTTACAACCTTTACTAACCCAGTAAACATTTGAAGAAGATAAGAACATATTGGTCTGTCCAGTTAATTAATAAAAAAATATTCTGGATGAAATAATCAAACAGAATATTTGAACAGTATCCTTTTGATTCCTGACCATATAAACAGTATCAAAATCCACCAGTCTGTTTCATCCAGAAATTATGAGTTTTGGTCGTTTTAACCAATTTTGTGTTTCATTTAATAGTGGCGGGCCTGGTGGCCGTCCTACTCAGGAGATCACTAAGCCTAGCAATAGCATTATTTGATCTCTCTCCGTAATAAGTTCACGTATAACAATATGTACGGAGTGGTTTGTCTAAGTGTTCACCATCAAATTAACTCAATTTATTAGAGTTGTTTCAATTCCACCATCATACAAAGAACAGAACAATAACATAGAGGGGGAGAAAAAAGGTCGAAACATATTACAAAAAGACAAAAGATGAACAGTGTAAAAATAAGCATGCTTTGAGTGACAAAGACCGCACACTGCATATTCCTTGGTCGGGATCAAGAAAAGCGAATTTCGCTGGTAGGTAGGGCCACTAAAACTGCGCACGAGTACAGCAGCGCGCAGAAGCAATACTAGTTATATGCTTAAATTAGTTCGTCTACCATATCTATTCTTTCTACTGTTTTTGTCTCTCTTTTTCTCTTTAGCTTTAACACTTTTTTTCTAAACCCTTATTCCTTCATTTCATCCACTTTGTCCTACACCTTTCCCCTTATACTAGTGCCAAAGTTATCCTTGTATAAAATGCAGGTATATACTCAAAAGGTAAGATCAACAATTTTTAAACAACAGCTCTAAACATATCCAAAAAGAATTGACCTCTACGTATAACAGGCTCTCACATATTCGATAGGTGGGGCCCACCTGCCTCCGAGACTAGCAAATGGCCATTTTAGTAGGTCTATCGATTTTGATGCAGTTCGGATTTTTTGTTTATAAAACGATAATGATTTTTAAGCTGTGTTTTAGAAGAAAAAGAAACACCATTGTTTAGAACCACATGGAGTGTGACGTTTGTTGATCTACAACATTTATAATTTAGGTTCAAATCAAGTATTTTAAAAAATTTTCCAATTTTTCTTTTCTAGATTTTTTTTGATGGATGTAGCGCGATTAATGAGTCTTTACATCTGAAATTTTGCAATTTGGCTTTTACATCATTGTAAATTGAGAAGAAATGAGGGTCTTTTACCCCCAAGGCTGTAACAAGTCCTTCCCTAGCTAAGTTGGTTCCCTTTATTAGTTCATCAGAGTACAGAAAAGAATAAAAGAGAATGAATAAATTTGTTGTCACTATCCAAACTCACTCAAAACATTCAGTTTCAGTCAAAGAGAATTTTGGTAAATCCGACAAAAGACTTGTTTCTTTTACAACATCTGTCCCCCACAATCAACCGTTACATTTTCCGGCTATGACACCCTAAACCCAATCTTTATTTCTAACTTTTTTTCAAGTTTCAGTCAAGGGCTATTATTGTCCTTTTATTGATATTTTAAATCCACCCCCATTTTCTCTATTTAAAGTTTAAATAAACTCCTCCCACTCCCTCACTATGTGACACACTCGCACAACACTTCTCTCCCACCTTATCTCAAAACCATAGTTAAATTCTCTGTACATTTCAGTAGATATATCACAAGAAGGTAATATTTTTCATGTCCAGCAGTTTACTTTTTTGATTTCTGTTTGGAAATGTTATTCGTGCCTATGATTCAAAGACAGGAGCCACTCTTCACATCTGTTTAGGATTTCATCCTCTCGTTTTACTGAAACTACTGTGTTTTCATGCAGGATTTTGAAGAACGACGAGAAAATTCAAGCATTCCTAGGACTATTATAATGGCGGTGAAACTAAGCTTAGTTCGTGAAAAAATTACTTGTCTAATACTTGTTACGTCGATAATGTTATCATTCTATACTTCCAGTGCAATAAACGATTATGATATACTTTTATCGTTCAAATCTTCGGTTAACGACCCGTTTCGGTACTTGTCTAACTGGAATTCTTCAAATAGTTTATGCAACTGGAATGGAATTACTTGCAGAAATTCTACTCAGCAAGTTACAAAACTTGATATCTCAAGTAAAAACATCTCCGGTGTTCATTTCTCTACTTCACTACTTAATCTTCAGTTCATCGAAACGGTTGATCTATCAAACAATCAATTCTCTGGTAAAATTCCTGAGAAAATCTTTTCTTGTTTTTCGTTACGGTATTTAAATCTCAGTAACAATAATTTCACTGGTTCCATTCCAAATGGCTTCATTCCAAATCTAGAAACCTTAGATTTTTCAAACAATATGTTGTCCGGCGAAATTCCTGATGATATTACTCTGTTTTCTGGTTTGCGGTATCTTGATCTTGGTGGAAATGTACTGGAAGGAGAAATCACGAAGAAGATATCGAGTTTACAGAATCTGGAGTACTTCACATTAGCTGGTAATCAGTTAACCGGTGGAATTCCAAAAGAAATCAGTGTAATGAAGAATTTGAAATGGATTTATTTAGGTTATAACAATCTATCTGGTGAAATTCCTGAAGAAATCGGTTCGTTATCTTCGTTAAGTCATCTTGATTTAGTTTACAACAAGCTTACCGGAACAATTCCATCTTCATTCGGAAATCTTTCAAATCTACATTATCTTTTTCTTTATCAAAACAAACTTACCGGCTCCATTCCGGATTCAATATTCAACTTAAGAAATCTCATTTCACTAGATGTTAGTGATAATTTTCTTTCCGGTGAGTTATCAGAACTTGTCATTCAGCTACAAAATCTGGAAATATTTCATCTCTTCTCGAATAATTTTACGGGGAGAATTCCACGGTCGTTAGCGCGTTTACGGAATTTGAAAGTTCTTCAGCTCTGGTCTAATAAATTATCCGGTGATATCCCGCAGGATTTGGGCAAATTCAATAATCTTACTGTTTTAGACCTGTCTACTAATAATCTCACTGGCAAAATTCCGGAAGGTCTTTGTAGTTCCGGGAGTTTGTATAAGCTTATACTGTTCAAGAATTCCCTGGAAGGTGGTATTCCGAAATCTTTAGGTTCTTGCAAGAGCTTACAGAGGATTCGAATGCAGAATAATCTTTTTTCCGGAGAATTGCCGTCGGAGTTTGTGAAACTTCCGTTGGTGTACTTCTTGGATCTTTCAGGGAATCATTTTTCTGGTAAAATTGGTGAGGAGAAGTGGGAAATGCCTTCACTTGAGATGTTGAGTTTAGCAAGTAACAAATTTCATGGGAAATTACCGTATTCATTTGGCAGTAAAAAACTTCAAAGTCTTGATTTATCTGAAAATCATTTCTCAGGTGGAATTCCGTCTGGTTATGGGAGGTTATCGGAGTTGGTTCAGTTGAAACTGAATCAAAATCAGCTCAGTGGAATGATTCCGGCGGAAATATCTTTTTGTAAAAAATTGGTGAAGCTTGACATTAGTCAAAATCATTTGACCGGTCAAATTCCAGTTGAATTTTCCGAAATGCCAGTTCTAGGCAGTATGGATTTGTCCGGAAATGATTTATCAGGTGAAATTCCGCCGGATTTGGGAAAAGTTGAATCACTAGTACAAATCAATATCTCTCATAATCATTTCCACGGTGGTTTGCCGTCAACCGGAGCGTTTGTTGCTATTAATTCAAGTGCAGTAATAGGGAATGATCTTTGTGGCAGTAATTCTATAAGTGGTTTACCGGCATGCAAAGTCACCAAGAAACCAATTTGGTGGCTTTTCATTACTTCATTGTTAGTGGTTGTAGCTGTTTTGGGCCTTGCAATTTCCATAATTTTGTTCATCAAAAGAAGAAATGAGATGGAATTGAGTATCATTGATGACCCATACTGGAATTTGAAATTCTACGGTCCGGAAAAGCATCGGAAAATGATTACGTTGGAGGATATCTTATCGGCGGCGACGAAAGAAGACAATGTGATCTCTAGAGGGAAGGATGGGGTGATGTACAAAGGGAAAGCTGCTGCTCTTAATGGTGTACAATTTGTTGTACATGAATTGAAGGAAATGAATGGGAATGGGACTATTTCTACAGATACGGGTTTCTGGAAAGGAATGGAAAATCTTGGGAAAGTTAAACACCAAAATGTGATTAAACTTCTTGGAATTTGTAGGTCAGAAAAAGATGGATTTCTGATTTACGAGTACATCAACAGTTGGAAAAGTTTGAGGGATGTCCTTGCCGGTTTGAATTGGAATGCTCGTCGTAAAATCGTGATGGGTATTGGTAAAGCTCTTAAATTTCTGCATGGGAAATTTTCTCATAGCGTTCTGGCCGGAGTTCTGTCGACGGAGAAAATTGTCATCGGTGAAGATGGAGAACCTTGCCTTAGACCCAAGATTTCCAACAATGGGTTTTCTTCTTCAAGTTACGCCACACCAGGTAATTAACTTACCGATGTACTAAGTATTTTAATTTTTATCCTCGGTCTTTTTGTTTGTTGACAATGACCACGCCAGGCATGGATAAGTGACGTCAGTTCGGGCACTATATCTTAGCAAAACTTCATCTTAATTTTGTCTTTATATTCATGTTTGCCCCCCACACAAATATAAAAAGTTTGCGGCACCCTACCACCAATGATGGCCCTGCCGATGCGTTTCGGATATACCGCATTATTAACATACGGCCATACTGCCATGCACGCATTATATGCTTCATACTTACATGCATTTGTCATTTTATGTAACAGAAGACAAAGAGAATAATAAGGATGATGAAACCACAGAGGATAAGCTGCAGCAAAGTAGCAATGGTATATATGAATTCGGTATTCTTATGATTGAGATTCTGACGGGGAAAGGAATAACCGATGCTGAGCTAGGAATGCATGATAATATCGTTGAGTGGGCACGCTATTGTTACTCAGACTGTCATGTCGACACATGGATCGAACCCAGTATCAAAGGTGAAATAATGTTGAAGCAACAACATCATCAGATTGTGGAGATGATGAAACTTGCTCTTCAATGTACTACTGGTGATCCTACTGCTAGACCATCTGCAAGCTATGTAATGAGAACTCTAGAGACAATTGAAGGGACTGGATATTCTTGCACATCTAGGCTCAACGTTAAAGTAGTTAGCTAGCTATAGGGTTTAAACCATGGTGGTGTAGGCCGGTCTAGTGATGTTTGCAGTGAAACAGTAGCTAAAGGGAATATTTTTGTTTTGTTTTGTTTTGTTTGTTTCGTTTTCTTTTCTTTTGCTGTGTTTTGTAACAAAGGCAATGACGGTGACTATGCCGTAATGCCAGTCATGTATAGATGTAAATATAAGTACGATATATAAACGACGAGTTTCGTTTTTGACGCTAACTTGTTATTATCCATGCAACAATTTTGCATACAAAGTATAGCAATACTTATTCTGTTCAATATATGAGCAAACAAAATCTTAACCCGTCTACAGAATAGTATCAAACGGACATTTCATCTTATCTCTTGAATGTAAGACAACCTACGCACTTCACTTATCAATGTTTGGATTCGCATCCACAGGGTGCAGATTATCACGTGCAACTCTTTCAAAGAATAGCGCGCACTATCGCTCTTTTTGTTGGTACCACTAATTGGCCAATCCGCACCTTATCAGTTGAACCCACAAAATTTGAATGCATGATTACATGGTTCCTTTGTGCCTTTGTGGGGACTGATGAGATCAATTTGAGATTTGACAAATGATGTACATCAACAAGAGATTTAACGTCATTTATGAGCAGCTACAGAGTGAAAGTGTCTCAACTTTCTCACATACCTAGTTAGCTAGCTAAGGTGGTCAAATGATTTTGAATCTCAAACTTTTGAACACTAAATCATGTAATCTAAACGGCTAAAATCTCTACCAAACCAATCTTGTAACTTTAATCATATCAACCAAATAATGATTAAGGACTCTTCTAGCTTATTGGTTTATTGGTCAATGATGTGATCACATGGTTGAAAGTTCAAAGTACGATTCCAGACCTTAAGCTGAAACTCTTTCAGGCCTTTTTAAATTAATGTTAACTGACGGTAATCTGTACTGACTTTCTACTATTTCGTGTACTATAAGGTATATTTTAAATTTTGGTGATCCATGACACTCACGGCTAAAATAAGTCATATATCATGAATAAATTGCGATATTTCTTCGGTGGATATAGAGCTATGTACGAACAATGTCGACACTCAGCACTCCAATGAGTATGTTAGAAGCATGCAATACTTTAATGAAGATGGCAAGTACGTACTACTTTTTATCATTTATAACATAACATGTATATATATAAAACTCAAAATGCTCTCGTATATTAAGCACAAAATGCAATCCACTAGCTAGCTATATATGTAGTCAAAAAGTGGAGGACTTCTTTTCATAAACTAGCAAGAGATAATTGGTGTTCTTTCCAACCAAGCAGCCACACCTAAACCACCACGATACCTTTCTTCTCATGATGCAGCTTCCTTCTCCTACTAGCTACTATACCTTTCCATGATGATATCTACTTTACTTTCTTCTCCTTGTTCTCTCTTTATCTGTCTATATTAGTTTGTCTTAATGATCTTGCTAAACATTAATGATGAACTAAGTTACATCAACAAAAAACACTACTTTTGATTTCTCTTTAATTGGATCTCATGTTTGCTTAACATGGGTTCACTTAAGAATTTCCAACATACTATGTCAAAAGAGTATCATGAGTACATGAATAAGTAAAGACAAGCTAATTAAGTTTTGTTTAGCGAGGAGAAAGTTTTGTTTAGCCAAGAGATTTTGAAAGTAAGGTTTTTTTGTTGTGGGAAAGTGTCAACTTTCAAAGAAATAGTGGATCTTTTGAATCATGACAGTCTTTGGAGAGCTGTAAGCATGCAAAAAGTGGACCTAAAATTCCTTACTAATCAAAACTAAAAGATTTTGTTGCATGCTTTCACTTTATTTTCTTAATTCTTTCTTGATATTGTGAGGTTTTGATTCAAAAAGGATATCTACATATCTAGCTAGCTAAAGACTTACAATTTAAAAGGGTTTGGATGATGAACATTTCCATTTTCTCCCCACTTAATCAACACAACTTACAATAATCGGGTGAGTTGAGAATATTTATTTTTAGGGTTTTGTTCGCACACGTGCAATGAGTTGGATATATTCCACTAACTATACTTACCTACCCACTCATACAGTTCATGGAGTGTGATGAGATGAATGGATCAGCTTAATTTTCACAGCTTTGCAGATTGCAACTATCCACTTTCGGAGGATGAGCGGAATACCTAAATACCGCAACATGATTCCAAAGCCAAGATACAGTACAGGCATAGTGGCTGATTCCACCTCCATAGCTCCATGCATCTACCAAGCAATACCATAGTACTGCTGTTGCCGGAAAATTGTACGAAATCATATTTACTTAGATATTGGTTGCTTCTTCGCGATTCAAACTCGGCACATGGTCATACCATACCAATTGCAAAAGGAAAATGCACCTCCAAAAGCATAAAGCATTTGCGGATCATGAACACCCCCAAAGTCTACTTATCCTTTATGAATGTAACAAATAACTTTGCCTAAAGGATTTTGCAACATGAATTCATGGTCGGCCCCGAGAATCTAACAACGCCAACACATTCCCTACTGAACATGTGAGGACAATATTCGAATTCCAAAGTAAAAGTTAGTTGAAAGTTGATCGCCACTGGTTATGTATTTATTCTCATAGTAGCTAATGCATGCATATACCACACGTAATGTAAATACATGGCATTTTATATTGCAAATACGTGGCACTTTTGAAGTTAACATCATTTCTGTTCTTCCGAATTGTCCAAGTGATCGTGTGATCGTGAATGGTAGAAACTGCCACAGCACTTGACGGGTTGAGGAGAAATTTTTAGTTCTCCAACCCTTGATAATGAGATCAATGCAATTTGGCATTGCCCGATCAATCTTTGCAGTAGACATAAAATATGCCATACTTCTGTAGCGAAAGGTGGCTTGCTTTTGTTGGCCATAAATTATATAGAAATCTCCACTACGTGACATGGTCATGGAATGTAGGCTTCCAATCTGCGAGTGGGATCTTTACCACTAATGGAAAGATAAGTTTTGTAGATAGCTATAGATATTTTTGATGATCACGTAGGTATTAATTACACTATATATGTAAGAAAAGTGGAATTTGAGACGTATTTAGTGAATATCCCATATAATCTCTTTGACCACTTAAGAATTGTGGGGACTTTCTTCCATTATAGGTTCAGATTGCGAGACTTCGATATGGAGAAGAATAGACTGTATTGGAATGGTCTTAAAGAAGGAAGTAGTGGCAAACAAATTATTATGGGCTTTCTTTCTAGAATAACATGATTTGTCTATCTACAATTATGGTAGACTGGTAGTAATATAGAGACTACACCAAGCCTATATGTCACTTTATTATTGGCTACCATAGTCTATGACTTGCACATTTAGATTGAGAATTACAATCACTCGACCATTCTTTAATTGGATTTTCAGATGGTGCGAGAACCAATCAAGGATTGACACCTATTGCTGTGTAAGTTGGTGTACGTAGAACCAATGTGCCGTGGTTCAATGTTAAACATCACTTGGCCATGAGAAGTCTCGTCGATTAGACATCACTTGCCAATGGGAGGTCTCAACTTGAATTGCCAAAAGTAGAAAACATTTGACACCAAACAAGGACAACTTCCTCTCTCTTTTTTTTGGGTACACAATTATGAATTATGTACCAAAAACTTGCAGATTACATTTGATATTCTCAAATGACCAAATTACAACACCAACATCACACATAAGTTAGGTTCATTTTAATCACTTTCCTTCTGGGAAAAGTAAGTAAAATGAAAGCCACCAAGGTTTTCTTTTGGGTGAGTCAATGTAATCCAATCATGAGATTTGAGCAAGAGCACTAGTTGGTAAACTTTCATTCATGGTTGAAAATTGTACCAACAAGGTTGAGTCAAGACTATTATGACTTGATTTTGACAACACTAACTCATTTTCCTTCTTTTTTGTCTTCCTACTGCTTCACAGAGATGACAGTATTTAAGGAGAAAGCAAAAGGAATTTCATAAATCATCCCACTCGATTGCATGTCTTCATAATTCATATACTTTTTGGTTCTAATGTATTCTGCTTTCCATCACTAAAATGCGCAATTGCACCTCTTCTAGATAGATGATCAGCTTCCGAGATGTTGGATGAATTCGTATGTGTGTATTCTCCTTATATGAACAGAATTTATAACAGAAGCCTGTAAGAGTACTCTTGGGTAGCACGGATTACAACTAGTTACTACTTACCATTCACTTCTTGAGTGCCACTCAACATGGGTAACAAGAAAGTTTAAGTCATGTGGCACAAAGTGGATGAGGAACTACCCCCAGTTTCTACTTGTCTCGGTACATCAAATTATCTAGACCTGGTCACTTTTCTGCCAATAGCGTGTACTGGTAGTATCTCCACTTTCTATGGCATTTTGGAGTGTCATGCTGATAGACGCATTTATGTGTCTAATTTGTCCCAATTGTATATATTGTTAGTGCTCGATTTTGTACTTATTTGGTTATTTTATGTCTTTGTAGGTGTTTTTGGAGAAATAAGCTTTTGCGGCGAAATTGGCTCAAAATGTGGCACTTGAACCTCCGTAGATAACGTACCAGAAGCTCCCCAGAAGTATGCCAGAGACACCCCAGAAATACTCCGGAGGAACCCCGAAAAAGTGCGGAAAACATCCCAGAAAAATTACTAAAGGCACCCAAGTTTTGGTTATTTCCACCCAATAATTTTATTTCAGCCCCACTTGCTATTCGCACCCCATCAGAGGATAGGGGGCATCCTTCTTCACATTTCAAATTAACGTTTTGGCGGGAAAGAGCTTTGCTGACGGAACAGATTTGGAACTCGATTGTTGGACGTTCTTTGGAGAGATTCAACCGCCAAACTAAGTTGGGATGGACTCGAATGGAGTAAACAGGGTTTGTACATGTGTTTTAATCGATTAACTTGGGTTGGATAATCTGGAATATCGACTAACAGGGAAGAAAAATACTCGGTTCAAACAGAGAAAGAAAGTCGGGTCCTGTTTGGTTTGTTGCCAGAAATATAGCATGACTAGAATGCAGATATATCTTCCCACAGATTCTAATATATCTTATAAAGGCTTTGGAAAGTATACGGCTCAAAAGGAAGACGCGTAAAGAGAGTTTGGCAGAGAAAAAAACCCGTAACTTGCTGTGGAGATAAACGAAAATATTGGGGAAGATTTAGTCGACCTATTGTGTATAAAAAGGTTGTTATGAGTCCAAGATAAGTTATCAAGAGTTTTGGATCGATCAGAGACCAGAGGGAGGTTGCAGAGGCGAAGAACAGGAGTTGCAGGAAAGCTTCCTGCTGCTGCTCGAGGAGGAAGAAGATGACGAAGAACAGACCCTCCAGGGCCGTCGTTCTTCAACAGTGCAAGCAGCAGAGAGGAAGTGTCGTAGTTTAGCTGCAGTTACCATCTATCATTTCTTTCTGGACGCTTATTGAGGGTCGTAGATCCTCTGTGTTATCCCTTTTTCAATCTTTTAAACATCTTGTGAGTCTTAGAATCATTGTTTCATAACTTTTGACTCTTTTAATCATATTTTGAGCATCAAATATATATTTTCAGAACATGATTATTATGAATAGCTAAACCCCATTACTGGGATGATGGAGGAAACCATTCTTTATGCATGAGTAATTCTATTTAATTCTTTTATGACTATTTGCACTATTATGAGTTGATTTATGATTTTTCTTGATTATTTGTGATTTTATCTGATGATGTATGCTTAGTCTGGGAACTCTTGATGCATCATGCTTATGATTTACATCTAATACTTTACAAAATCTATTTTTTGGCAAAGAAAAGAGTCGGTATTTGTTATCATTATAAGCTATAATTGTCTAGAATTAATAGTTGATTCGCATGAGTATAAGAATTGGTGGAATCCTGAGTCCTAGTATCTCTTGATCCTGTGACAAATTTTGTATATATTTTTGTTTTAAAAATCTTTTCAAGTCCGAGCAACGAATTCTTATTTACCGCAATCAAATTATTACAACAAAAATTGCGCCGCCGACGCGGACTTATTTATAGATTTGTTTTTAGGTTTATTTATTTATTTTTATTATTTTTTTTGTTCTTTTTTACCTGTTTTGGTATTTTTGTTTGCTTTCAGACTCGGAGATGCGCTAAAAGGAAAAGAGAAAGTGCTGAAAAGAAAAGCGAAGCCAAAGAAAGAATAGAGGAATCCAAAAGGAGTGATGAAGAAGTTTTGTATATAGCTTTTTATTTATTTTTTTTTGTTTAGAAATTGTACATAGGGTTTTATTTTTCGTAATTTTTTGTAATTTTTAGACTTTTCTTTGGACTTTATTCTTTATTTTTGGACATTGGACTTTTTTTTATACCCTACAGAAGGGTACTCTTAAATACAAACTGTGTGCAGGGAAGGACGACGATTACGATATCGTCTCGGCCCCTCGGGTTCGTACATGACATAGGAGTCGTGGCCTGAGTCGACTTCAACGGTTCATCCCCCGTCTGGTACAGGAGGTAAGTCCATCGAAACACTCGCGAATCTCCTGTAAGCGAGTTACTGTATTCCTTAAGGTGATTCATTGATTGAGGACGAATTTGGACTGTTTTTAAATTCCTAGTAAAGGGCAAGGCCTGGCCTAAACAAGATAAGGGTTCGGATTTCATCAACGTTTCCTTCTTGCCCGTTTTAGGAAAACAAAACCTAACGCGAACCCAAGCTTAAAAATCTGATTAGAAAGAGACCTATAGGGTATCGAGCTTGTTAGGAAAAAATTTCGAAGGATATTGGTTACCTTTTAAGCAATTTCAAAGTTCATGATGACTTCTGGGAGTTGAAACAAGCCGCCTTGTAACGCCGGTGAGGCCTTGGGTATCAAAGCTCCATTGAGCTTCCCTCGCCTCAGTTTCATCTCACATTAGCTCGGATTGATCCAGAGGGGTTGCTCAAACTGTAACGAATTCCCCTTCGAGAGATAGAAGCTGGTCTAGAAACAATCTAAGTGGAGCCATCATGCTTTTTGTTTGCTAGATTTTATAGGTTTGATTTGGTCGAGTCGGCCTTGTTTGTGATTTTGTAGAATTCCCTTGCAATTAAGAATGTCAAACTGGTATAATAGAAGCTAATACAATGAGTATCGACCTGAAGTTGAATATGAACATCTTCAATTTTATGACCATGGTGAGAATAGTAGTTGGGAACGCCAACCTTTTCAAGGTTATGGTTCATACCATGGTGAGCCCAATTACTATCCACACGCGAATTTGTCTTACGAGCAAAAATCTTATAATTCCTCTCCTCTAGATGAGGCGCGTAGGCTAATTGAGTCATCACGTCGTAGGTTACTTGAGTCAACATATGCGTCAACTGAGATAAATGACTTAGTTATGGACGAAAGAATCGCA
This sequence comes from Papaver somniferum, assembly GCF_003573695.1. Taxonomy (NCBI): domain Eukaryota; kingdom Viridiplantae; phylum Streptophyta; class Magnoliopsida; order Ranunculales; family Papaveraceae; genus Papaver; species Papaver somniferum. The sequence goes on from NC_039359.1 coordinate 81,613,592, forward strand.
ACTAATAGTGAACCTTCGATACATGATACCACCAGGAAATCTTGTGAGTGGATTGAGAAGCGTTTGTTAGAGGCGCAGAATGCTTGATATAGTGTTTCCGATAATACCCTTGATAATAGTTATTTCCATAATCAGGATGACGAGGTTAGAATTGATAACACTGCTTTAGATGAGGTTCAACCATTTTCATGCTATTATAATAACGATTGTGATGAGGATAGTGCTGATGAAGAATCGGAAACATGTGGGAATAGTGATCAGGAATTTCTTACCCCAAATGAGCCTTATAATGATTATATTATTTCTGGTTCAGATCCTAATAATTTTAACAATTATTCACCTATTCAAAAGGACAAGGATTTGACTAGAAATATCCCCGTTTTAGACGATGTAGTATGTCCTGTTTACGAATCCGATAAAGGTTTAGAGGAACCGGTTTATCTTGAGACTACTGTTTTCCAGTCGAACGATTTAGAAACTGTAATCGATGATGGTTTCGAGGAACGATTTTATCCTGAGAATACTGTTTCAGAGTCGTACGATTTAGAAACAATAGTCTTAGATGAACTCGTAGAGATTAATGAGGATGAACCTGACTTAGAAGAATCAAATGCCCATTTTCAGAAATCTGATGACCTGGGAATTAGAGAGATTGTGACTAGTCTAACTAGAGACACTGAAAACTCTAAGTTTGGGGGTGACTATCATTCTCCATATGCTTTAACTCTTAGAAAGGTCCCTCACTTGGGACTTGACATCAATGCCTCAACCATCTTACAAGATTATCTTCATACTCGCTCTCCCAAACCTCATAATGTCCAAGAAGAAGTTCAGTCGTTAGAAACCCATCCTCTGGTAGATGTGGTTAGCCCAGGCAATAACACCAAGTTTGAATTTATTTTCCCACCAAATAGTTTTCTTCCAAATGTGGGAACGTTTGTATTTAAAATGAGTCGAATATTAAGTTCTGAGATTAATCCTAAGTACTTTAGGTTAATAGAATCGACACATTTTCCTAAGAATGACCACTACTCTCACTGTAGTCAATTATGTAAGTCAAACCTGATTGACTTAGAGGATCCTCAGTTATTTAGGTTATTATTTTGTGATTCTAAGTTCTTATTTGAGTTTTTCCAGACTCTAGGATCTAATAATTTGGATCCAACCTATGAGAAAATGCATCCGAGGAAAATATTCTATTTAGACCCTTTCATAGTTATTGAACCTGAAACGCAAATAGCGATAGTTATTAGGAAACTAGGTAAGGGCATGCTAGTATTGTTCATTTCGTTGGTTCACTGCAGTTTCCTTTTGTCAGCTCTTTTTGTCTTTAAAGACCCACAATTATTCCGACTACTTTTATACTGTTCGAGTTGACTAATCCTTTCCTAAGTCTGGCTGAAGACTTTAAACTTAGCACTTATTGGGAGGTAACCCAATCTCATGCAACACGGTAATATCTTTCCTTAACTCTGTTGCTTCAAATGGTAACAGTTTCTCCTTGTTCATGCTTTTAATTTTATCTTGAGGACAATGTTAGATTTAAGTTTGGGGGTATGAGAGAAACTTTTTAGTTGCAGTATGAATAAATAAACTCCAGAACCTAGAAATTTATGCCTATTGAGGATTGCACTAACTAATCTAAGTGGATGGAAGCATTTTGGTTGTAGGAGTTGAGGAACCAATCTGATTAGATGGCAACATCTAAAGAGTCTATTCATAAAAGCACAAAGCTCAGTTGTTAGGAATAACATGATAGTTTCACCATATCTCTTTGAGTCCTTTTCACTTCTTTTTTGATGTTGTTTTCTTTTTAAATATGTTTCTAAGTGATTTGGTGGGGCTCACGATTCAAGTTGTTACCAATGCTAGGGTGAATTAGAGTGATTGAGATACCATGAAAAAAAAATTGAAAAAAAAAAAGTTATGAAAAAAAAAGTTATGAAAAGAAAGAGAAATTGAGACCAGACCATTAGACCAAACGGTATAAAACTAAATAAAGTCGACCACTGGAACCCTTGTATATGCCAGCTGTGTTGACCTAGAGTTAGGATTATCGACCACTGGTTCCCTTGTATATGCTAGTGAGTTAATATTAGTCAGACTAGTATCTCAGTCATTTAGGTTAGGTTCATCTTGGCAGAGGCCTTCAGACAGATATGGGAAACACTGTTCACTTAGTAAACATCAAAACCATCTATGTTTTTCTATATCCATCTTCTTGATCTATCCATGTGATTAGTTTTGACTCCGGATATTGATGTCCATAGTGCGACTATCTTAGTAGAGCTCTGTCACTTTATATGAATTTTAGTATGCTTGAGTGCAAACTCGTGTACAACAATTGGAATTTCGCATCAAGGTACTTCTTCCTGTAGTCAATAAGTATGCCAACCAAGGAGATTCTTTAGTGCCTTCCAAGGTTCTGCATAGATAACTAAGGTCTGGAGTACAGGTTTTGTGGGTATATCTCTTGTAAGCCCTCCCGAGACTATAACTCGGCCACTAGGGACACCTAGGGGTTTAAAGGCTTATTGCATACGCTAAATGCATTCGACAATGGTTGCGACAGTGAGTTAGGATTTTATTTTGTAGTTTTGATTTGCTCGGGACTAGCAAATAATAAGTTTGGGGGTATTTGATAGACGCATTTATGTGTCTAATTTGTCCCAATTGTATATATTGTTAGTGCTCGATTTTGTACTTATTTGGTTATTTTATGTCTTTGTAGGTGTTTTTGGAGAAATAAGCTTTTGCGGCGAAATTGGCTCAAAATGTGGCACTTGAACCTCCGTAGATAACGTACCAGAAGCTCCCCAGAAGTATGCCAGAGACACCCCAGAAATACTCCGGAGGAACCCCGAAAAAGTGCGGAAAACATCCCAGAAAAATTATTAAAGGCACCCAAGTTTTGGTTATTTCCACCCAATAATTTTATTTCAGACCCACTTGCTATTCGCACCCCATCAGAGGATAGGGGGCATCCTTCTTCACATTTCAGGGGAAAGGCAAGGCGTGAACCGACGACGGTTGCAAGGGAAAGGCAAGGCGTGAACCGACGACGAAATAATCAGGCCGGTGAAGATGATTTTAGGGAAGGCTCAATACACACTTCTGACACGGACACCGATGCCGAAGAAGAAATGACCCACGAAGAGTTGGAAGGAAACATTGATGAAGAACACATGACGTTTGTAGATGGGGAAAAACGATTTTCTGGTTTTTACGGGATTGAGGAGATGACCGTGCGGAGGAGACTCCTAAAACCGAGCAAATGCTCAACCTCACATAGATGCACTGCAAGAAGGGAGTGCTTTAAGTTCTAGAGATCAATATGTAGGACTCCGGCCTAAACCAAGACAATGGTCGTTCCAGAGTCAATTCGGTCACAAGAGAGGATGGATTGATCTGTAGGAGGGAAGCTGAGAAATATGTGAGACTCATGAATTGAACATGTCTCCTTTATATAGTCTTTCAAATCAGGGTTTCGCCTTCTCACAAAGCAAACACTATCCACCGTTATATGAAAACCTGATTTAGATTCAAGCTAATATATCTCAACCGTTAGATCTAAATCTTAGCTTGTTATACAAAAATGAAGTGCACGCTTCTAGGTTTGTTAACCGTACCCAAACGTGTGCATTGTTGTTTCAACAATAGTCAACCAAAAGGTTAGCCATTTGAGCATTTCATACCAACCATTTTCTTCTTCACCATAACTAGTTTAAATGACTCATATGAACTAGTTAGAGAGTTGTTCAATTGCAAGGAAATCTCATGTACTACACAAGACACAATTGAAGCAAATATGATTTGATTCACATGAATCGGTTCATGAACTTTATAGCCACGGTTTGCAAAATCATTCCTTAGTATTTATAAGTTTAAGTTCAGAAATCATCTTCATATATATATAACCTTTCTCAAGTTCGCAGACTAGGTTCGCGGACTTAAGGTACTGGATAGAGTTTACAAACTCCAGCAGAAATTCTCGGGTTTGAGAACTTCGCCGGTTCGCAGACTATGTTCGCGTACTTGGCTCATGCAAGCAGTTTGTTAACTCCAGCAGAAATTATCGGGTTTGAGATCTTCAGAAGTTCGCGGACTTGGCTACTAGCCATTCTTCCAGTATAGGACTTATGCACATATGTGTTTCCACAACATACTTATGTCCATCATTGGTTATATAATCTAAACTCTCATTTCAATCATTGAAATATTCTTAGATAACGTTATATAGTTGTTACACTATTTCTCTTCAAAGCAATTTTCAAGATGACTGAAAAATATCATGACTTGCGTCGCTAGGTAAACAAAAACATGGTCAAAGCGAAACGCTTACCAACACATATTTCGAGATATAGATAGGCGAGGTATACTTGACTCGAAATACCAAATGTGTATAATCTAAGTCTATCTATATAGCATACGACTTTTGTCTCAAGAAGTAGGATATAGAATAGATAGACTTTTGAGTGACAGATAAGTTCAAGTCTTCACATACCTTTTTGTCGAGAAGTTCCACCGGTTCCTTGAGTAGCTCTTCTACTTGTATGATGAATCACCATGAAGTCCTTGAGCTCAACTACACTTACTATCCTAGTCCGAGACTTAGATATAATAGACTAGAAATCAAGACTTATATTTTTGATCACTAATATTGACAAACATGCTTGATATAGAAACGCATGCGAGTTCGACCGAGCAGTGCTCTAACAATCTCCCCCTTTGTCAATTTTAGTGACAAAACTATCAATACATATGAAATACAAAAAAGATAATGAAACTTTAGTAGCTCCTATTCCACATGTCTAATCTTCAACATTCCTTGAAATCTTCGTCCTTCCAAGTACTCCAATGATCCCAAAGGTTGTAAGTTTAGCATCACCGTTGTTGAAGATCCGCAGCTATAACAATGAGAAAGCATTGGTCTCGATCATTGTTATACAGTGTCATAGTATTATTACACAGTGTCAAAGTCCAATTGTATCACAACTTTAACAATAATACTATGGTGATATGTATCACTCCCCCTTAGTCAATACTCCATCTCACATGGAAACCATTCCCCCTTACATAATGATCCGAAAACCATATGTATTTGTAGTGTGAACTACATATTAATTCTCCCCGTTTTTGTCAATAAAATTGGCAAAGGTACAAGAACGGGATCATAATGAACTTTCCGTAAGAGACATTTCATGACTAAAAGAAAACAATACACATCACATTATTTAGATGCAATCATATAGCCGAAGCTAATAGCATTCATCAAGGAGTTTAAAGATACAAGATAACCCCTCTAAAATTCCACAGCCGCATACCCCTAAAGATATGACCATTAAGCACACGTTCAAAAGAACTCTCCTCCATTAGATGTCATTCCCAAGGGAACAACAAGAGCGACCTTAATTTCGAAAGAAAAGAAGAATTTTTAATGGACACCAAAAACCATGATAAATGATTTTCTATATTCAAAAAATCAATCAAATTAATCACAAGTAAACCCATGATTAATTTAATCGGAATACGCAATCAAATTAAACACACAAGGTGATCAACTTAATTGATTATGCTCAACATAAGTAAACTTACATAACATATAACTAACATAATCATTAGAATATATTAGGATAGCCGTTCATATACTCAATACAAGGAAACTTATGGAATATATGAATACTCAACTAGACTAATTACAAGAGAACCCATAATTAATCTAATTGAAATATACAATTAAACTAATCACAAAAGTAATCGATTTAATTGACATTTGCTTTTCTCGACATAAGAAAACTTACGGAACAATAACTAAATAACCAAACAAGATGATTAATTTAGTTTACAACTGCTCAACATAAAATATCTTACGGAACAACCAACCAAGCTAATCAAAATTAATCAACTTAGTTGTATCGTGCTTAACATAAGACACATTACGGAGCCTCACAATAGTACATAAAATATGGATCAGGGATGATCAATACTGCGGAATACACAAGGATTCATTCTATCTTCCATCACTATTTGCATAATGACAATAATAGACATAATCCTTGAGAACAAAATATTTTAACCTCTCTTTCATCAAAGAATTGACAATATAGGCATAACTTTTGTATATGTCAAAATTCCATTCATTCTTTTACCAGTACGTGAATACCGATTACAAACGACTTTACTTTTGACAAAATATGGGACAACCATAGTTCACAGACGTAAACACCAATATCCTATAAAAAATTGCAATATAACAAATCATAAAGATTAATACTGCAAAACATCATCCTCCAAATATTTTTAGAATTTAAAACCAATAAACCTAAAAAATAATACAAGAAGATGAAAATAATAGCTATGTGTAGTCACAATCATTGTTATTCAAAGCACTAGTTATTCTTCCAACTAAACCAAAAAGAAGATATACTAGGAAACAATTTCTTTGAGAAATTCTTTATCATTCCCGGACTCCTTATCGTCAACAACCATTGGTACATAAGGTTCGTGAAGAAATGAGTTAATATCAACAAACCGTCTTGGCTGGTGATGTCGAACCAGGGCTTTCTGAATTTCCAAAGATCTTAAAACACAAGACTTTATTTACCCAATCTCCTTTCTTACTTCCTTTAACTCATCAAGAACTTCGAAAAACTTCTGAGAGTTAGAGGGGACAACACTTGGCTTTCTTGTATTCCTCCTCTTTCTTTTTAACGAATGAGTTACTGGAGATTTTACTTTTTCCTTGATTGATGTCTTAACAATCATATTGACATCTTTTTCATCCAAATACATGATGCTACAGAGAACAGTTATAACCAACTGATTTTTGTGAGTGTAATTCACAATCCCATAAAGCAGTCTTAAGATAAAAAGGACATCAGAGAGGGAAAAGGAATGTAGGATTCGAAACCTTTAAACAGGTTCGTGGACGTCCAACTCTTAAACCCTAGAAAGATTAGAATCGACACAAATAACCCCTTATTTGATGGACAGGAAAAGCAAACCAAAAAAAGACTTTTCTAAAGCCTTTGCGTTCACAACCTTGTCTCTTTTGATCAGGCACATGAGACAAGATTTACCAATCAACACAATCAATTTGTGCTGTGGTGAACAACAATTTGTCCACCATTTTCCTCTTGAGAGGAATCCTCTGACTTCTGTCTATCAAAGCGACTTGACCATACCTTCTTCTCTAATGGTCTTATTTTGTCTTTGGTAACCAACTTCTTAGACGAACATAAAATCCTACATACCTCAGCGGTTTTCTGAGCAAGTTTAAGCCTCCTTGCCAATCGATTTGCTCTTCGTTGAAGTTTATTGGCGTGCCTCACTTGATGTTTGTACTTGTAACATCTTGATAGTTCATGACCCTTTTGAGAACAGAATGAGCACATCAACCTTGGATAGTATTCAGGCATCTGTGGTGTGAACGTAGCTAGACACATAGTAGATCCTGAAACATTACAATCAGAGTTTCCAAAGAATGGGTAGGTTGATTCTTCCAGCTTGATTGGATTATCTTCTTCCCCAAAACCATCAAGATTGATATATGTATTGCTACAACTATCAAAATCAACGTTCTCACATAGAAGACGGACACTTGATTTCTTATCTTCATCATAATCATAGATCTCAAACATCTCATCAAGTGTTACAGCAAGACCTTTGTTTCCAGTTTATTTTCTCCGATTAGGGCATTCATTTGCAAAATGACCAAACCTTTACACTTAAAGCATTGTGGCATATCCTCGTCATCAGCCTCAACATCATCCCTGTTTCTAAGAGGGCTGCGATTGTGAGGTTTATCTGACGAACTAGGTTTGTCTCTTGAAAACCGTTTACTTCTCTTCAATAGAAGATCCCTAAACTGTCTTGTGATCAAGGAGACTGATTTGTCAATATCTTCATCCGAAAAATCACCCTTAGACTGATCATCCTCAGAGACATAAGCACTTTTAATTTTATCAAGTAACTTAGTGTTCTTCTGTGCTTTAAAGGCAACATCCTTTACGATTTTGGATGTATGCTCATGATCAAAGATCTTTAGATTTCCAACCAATGTATTTCTGGAAATATTATCAAGGTTATTTCCCTCAACGATGGCATGCTTCTTAGACTCGTATCTAGATGGCAGCGATCTGAGAATTTTCATCACAATGTCCTTTTCAGGAATAGTCTTACCCAATGCAAAATATGCATTAACAATTTCAGACACTCTGTGATTAAACTCATCAAATATATCTTCATCTGCCATACGAAGGTTATCCCAATCGGAATTAAGTTTTTGAATCCTAGCTTCCTTTTCACTGGAGTTTCCTTCAAATACGGTTTCTAAAATATCCCACGCATATTTAGACCTAGTGCAATTTGACACATGGTGCTTAAGATTTGGGGTAATGGAATGTATGATGGCATTCAAACCGTCGGAATTTTCCTTTGCAGCAAGATTATATTCACCAATATTCTTGGGAACGTTTACATCTCCAACTGCCACGTGCTTGAGAGCATCATAGCCATTAACAACATATACCCATGATTGAAAATCACGTGCTTGAATAAAAGCTCGCATATAAATATTCCACCATAAGTAATTAGAGCCATCGAAGACTAGTGGTACATTAATAGAGATAGCACCTCTGTCCATAGAGTCAGATCGCTACAAACACAGACTTGTAAGGTCTTGAATGTGTTTGCCTACTCTGATACCGATTGAAAAAGCGGGGGTCTAACAACAACACCCAATATTTCGCTTAGCAATATGTATGGAAAAACTCGAATATACTTTTAAGAGAATCAACAAGACTCAATCAATTAAAAGTATATCAACGAGTTTATATCTCTCTCTCTCTCTTGATTTGATTTCCTCAAACAGAAACTGCAGTACTAATCAAATTCAAGGAATAAATTAGATGGTACCAAAGACCAATATCCAAGGATCAATCAATGACAATCAACAACCAAAGGTTGGATTACTCTAATTGATGATCTAACGCACAACCTGTATTATTTCAATTATAAAGATAAAGCAATATAATGCAGAAACTGAAATAACACAGACACCAGAAATTTTGTTAACGAGGAAACCGCAAATGCAGAAAAACCCTGAGACCTAGTCCAGATTGAATACACACTGTATTAAGCCTCTAGAGACACTAGACTACTCCAAGCTAACTTCGTACTGGACTATAGTTGAACCCAATCAGTCTTCAACTGATCCAAGGTAGAGTTGCACACCTACGCCTCTGATCCCAGCAGGATACTACGCACTTGATTCCCTTAGATGATCTAACCCACAACTAAGAGTTGCTACGACCCAAAATCGCAGGCTTTGACAATAAATAAATATGTCTCACACAGACAAGTCTATCAAAGGATCAATCTGTCTCCCATAGAAAAACCCTAAAGTTTTTGTTTCGTCTTTTGATATAAAATCAAGGTGAACAGAAACCAATTGATAATCCGGTCTTATATTCCCGAAGAACATCCTAGATTAATCAATCACCTCACAACAAACTTAATCGTATGGTAGCGAAACAAGATGTCGTGGAATCACAAACGATGAGACGAAGATGTTTGTGATTACTTTTTATATCTTTTCAATCGGAGAGGTTAATCTCAAGCAAATCAATCTTATTGTACTCGTACGATAGTAGATGCAAGATCAGAACACACAACTACGATAAAAGTAGTATCGGTCTGGCTTCACAATCCTAATGAAGTCTTTAAGTCGTTAACCTGGTTTTAGAAGAAGAAAACCAAAGTTTAAAGGAGAAACGACTCTAGCATGCAAACTAGTATCACACATAAGGTGTGGGGATTAGTTTTTCACAAGTCTAGATGTCTCCTTTATATAGTCTTTCAAATCAGGGATTCTCTTTGCTCACAAAGCAAACACTATCCACCTTTAGATGAAAACCTGATTTAGATTCAAGATAATATATCTCAACCGTTAGATCGAAATATTAGCTTCTTATACACAAATGAAGTGCACGCTTCTAGGTTTGTTAACCGTACCCAAACGTGTGCATTGTTGGTTCAACAATAGTCAACCAAAAGGTTAGCCATTTGAGCATTTCATACCAACCATTTTCTTCTTCACCATAACTAGTACAAATGACTCATATGAACTAGTTAGAGAGTTGTTCAATTGCAAGGAAATCTCATGTACTACACAAGACATAATTGAAGCAAAGATGATTTGATTCACATGAATCGGTTCATGAAATTTATAGCCACGGTTTTCAAAAGCATTCCTTAGTCTTTATAAGTTTAAGTTCAGAAATCATCTTCAGATATATAACCTTTCTCAAGTTCGCAGACTAGGTACGCGAACTTAAGGTACTGGATAGAGTTTACAAACTCCAACATAAATTCTTGGGTTTGATAACTTCGCCGGTTCGCGGACTGGGTTCGCGGACTTGGTTCACGCAAGAATTTTGTTAACTCCAGCAGAAATTCTCGGGTTTGAGAACTTCGGCAGTTCGCGGACTGAGTTCGCGGACTTGGATACTAGCCATTCTTCCATTATAGGACTTATGCACATATGTGTTTCCATAACATACTTGTGTCCATCATTGGTTATGTAATTTAAACTCTCATTTCAATCATTGAAACATTCTTAGATAACGTCATATAGTTGTTGCACTATTTCTCGTCAAAGCAATTTTCAAGATGACTGAAACATATCATGACTTGCGTCACTAGGTAAAGAAAAACATGGTCAAAGCGAAACGCTTACCAACACATATTTAGAGATATAGATAGGCGCTTGATGAGTGCCAAATATTGTATATATTTATCCCTTTTGTTGGCATTTTAACTCATCTTTTATGCATTAATTCTACATTTTATCCCATATTCTGTATTTTCATTGTTTTCAAGAATAAATATTTTTATTAATTAATTTTGCATTTTTAGGTAATAAATAAAGTTCGGATGAGTCGCGGAGCAAAAAGAGCAGAAAAGTAGTGAAAAGCCGGAAGAAATTACGCAAGGAAGCCGCGAAGAATGGTGCGCACAACCTCATTTTCTACACACAAAAGCGCCTCCGTTCTCAGCCATCAGATCAGTTCTCAGAAACATCCGACGGTCGCTCCTTCATAGAGCATCAAAATCGGAAGTCTCTGCCAAGCACCACAGCGCTGAAATTCCAAGCCTTCAGATTAGATGGTAGTTGAATCCAGCGGTCACCTCATCACTGTGCATCAAATCCCGATGATTCCGCCCAACACTACAGCACCTAACCTAATCTAGCACCGTTGACTTCGTTGTGTTCCACATCCAACGGTCGCTACAAACTGCTTCTCTCTTAGCCGTCCGATCTACCTACCATCTTCCCATCCATCGCTCCTTGTCGCAGATCATCGAACCTCGCTGAACCCGCCTAACACCTAAGTATCGAACACCCTATACCCCTAGCCAAACGCCCCCTAACCCAAAATCACTCGACCTCTTCTCCTCCATACCCTGTTGCAGAGAGCTGCTCTGCAACTCCATCCCCTCCACCATGTCCTGCCACCACCAGAACACCACCTCTGCCACTGCCGCTTCATCACCAAACACCATAGCCACCCTACATCAAAGACATCGAAACCCATCCATCCTATTAGCCTATTTCGCTAGTTTCACAAACCCTCTCAAATTTAGGGTTTTGAAATTAGGGAAATAGAGTTATAGGCATGACAGAGATGGAAGAAGAAGCAATAGAAGCATGGGAAGAGCAGGAGGAACAAGAAGAGAGCATGGGTCGTCGACGTGGGTGAAGAATTTTAGGTAAACCCTAACCCTAGTTTTCTCGGTTTTGGGAATTAGGGTTCGTCATTCCTTTTTTGTATAAATTGAGGGCTGGGTATTACTGTTGAGGTGTTCTTGGTTAGCCGAGATACCCCCTAATTGGGTCAATTTCAATTTCAATGTCCTGTTATGTTATGCTTTTTGCAATTCTATTTTTCACTGTTATGTTCATGTTCTTGTTATGTTAATGTTCATGTGATTCATCATGTTAGTTATGTTCTAATTTACTCTACTAGGGTGTAGATGAAACCCTGAGTCTCAGCTATGTTATTCATGTGAATTGTATTACTCTTGAATGTTTAAAATTGTTAGGATAGTTTCACTTTCAGTGCATCAATGCTTTACTCTCACATTGTATGTCAGGCATCCAGTGTAGTTAGGATAAAACTGTGTTGATAGTGCTGCAGCTCATGCCTTAGAGACTGTGATGAATCCTTTGACTAGTTGTACTTAAATAGACAATTAGTGCTTTGGGTTGATATTTTAGCTGCAATTGAGACATCCATTGGTGAAACACCTTAGGTAAGTGGTAGAATTGACACATCTCCCTTATCTGTTACAAGGACAAGGGTAGTATGATTAGCTGAATATATATAGAGTGAGTTAGTGGTGGATTTGACATTCCTAGTATCTCTATTCTCAGTGTTAACATCTCTGTAATTGCATCTTTATTTTACTGTTGTAATCTCTGCCAACGTCTTTGTCGTATCGACACAAACCCCCCCTTTTGGTTACCCTCAATTTGAATCAGTAGTAGTTAAATTGTAGCTTCAATACACACCCAAGTCCTTGTGGTTCGACCCTGCTTGCCCTGTTCTATACACTAGACCCTGTGCACTTGCAGGTATAGTTTGTGACTCTTTTAGAGAGCCACCAAGTTTTTGGCGCCGCTGCCGGGGACTTGGTGTTGTTTGAATTTTTTTTCTGGGCTGTTTTTGCATGTTAGTTCATTTGCATCATTGCATACTCTTTTGCATATTGTTTCATTCTAGCATACTCATCATGCATTGCATTCTTGCATTTTAGTGTAACTTGCTGTTTTAGTAGCTGCTGTGTAGTGCAGCTGAATTTCTTAGCTTCTAGCAAGAAATTTACTTCTCTTCCGAAACCAACAGGTGCACTGCCTTGCTGCTTGCTGAAACTCCTGTTGGGATGTTACTGTTAGGCATTGTTGCTGCACTGAACTGGTGCTGTTTCTCTTGCTTGTAGGTGCTGTTGGAGCTGGTGCTAAGAGAAGCTGCCTGACCCTGGTGCAGCTGCTGCTGCTGCCACTCTTGCTCCTGCTGCTTGTGCTGCTACTTCTTTTCTTGTTGTGCACTTGCCTTGCTGTGCACTTTCATCTGCTGCACTGCTGCTGCACTGCTTGTGCAGTTGCTACTGCTGCTACCACTTCCACTGCTGTCAAGCTGCTGCTGCTCTTGTTGCTGCCTTGTCTGTTGCTGTCAGGCTGCTGCTACCCTGCCACTCCTTCTCCTGCAGCCAACTGAACCCAAGTTCCAATCCAACTGAGCCCAATTCAAATCAGTAAAGCCCAAAGGCCCAGACTCTTTACTAAAACAAAAGCCCAAGATCTAGACAACTGAGTCCAAAGCCCAAATTCATTAAGGCCCAATCCAATTCAATTAATTGTGGGCTTAACCCAAAAGCCTGAACTCACTGTAAGGCCTAAGCCCATTTGCACTTCAAAGATAACTGAGCCCAAGCTCAGTTCATTTTAACAAACCCATTAGTACATTAAGCCCAATAGTTCCAAAGGGGTATTCTAAGCCCTAAGCAAATCTAGGAACCCAGATAGCTAAAACACTTCCGAAACACACCCGATCTCTGTGGATCGACCCGTACTTGCACATTTGCCACTTTCGACACCGTGCACTTGCGGTTATAATTTGTAGGACCTTTTAGAAGCCTACCAAGTTTTTGGCGCCGTTGCCGGGGATTGGTGCTGTGTTTTTCTTGTTGTTTTTTTTAGCTATTTTTGTATTTCACTGCATAGCATTTGCATCTGCATCTGTTTCACTTCATTTGCTGTTGGACCTGCTGATTCTGAACCTGTTTTTCCTCTGCTGGGACGCCACCAAGGAAAAGAACCAAAACCCAACTGGGTTTTTGCAACAATATCAGAGCAGCTGGGCTGTGCTACAAAGGTAAGCCTAAACCCATTCATTGAGAGAACCCAACCTGTGGGCTTCCAAATTTCTTTAATTGTGGGCTTGTAATAATTAACCCAATTTTTTGGGCTTTTTATTTTTCTATTTTGGGTTTGTAATAATTTATTTGTGGGCTTGTTTGTTTAATTTGTGGGCTTGTATTTATTTTGTGTGGGCTTGTTTAAATTCTTTCATTGGACTTGTATTTTGGACTCTGGGTTTAAACCCAGCTGAGCTTGTAACCGATTGTGGACTTGAAAAGTGGACCGCGAAACCAAAGTTTTAAAACAAACGTCGGGCCTTAACCAACTGGGCCAAATTGAACTTTCAAAATTAAAACTTGGATTTTCGTAGGCCGCAGCCTTCATTCCATTCCATTAGAGGCTTGCACAGTGGGCGTGCTCCCAATTCAAAAACCAAATTTCATTTTCTTTTTCAAAAAAAAAAAAAAAAAAAAAAAAATTCTTTTGCTCCCTATTTTTAAAACCAAATTTCTACTTTGCTCCCATTTTTTAAAACCAAATTTCTTGTAGATAATGTGTTAGTTAAATTTCCTTTTGTATATATTTTGCTAATCCAATATGATCTCGGCTGAAATATGTTGGATTTTTGCCTTGAATAACGGAGTTTTAATTCTGCTTTCGCCGAAATCGGGTATTCTCTCTCCTTTTACTCTACTCAGCATGTCCCTTTCCATATGTTGCATTTTAATTCTTTCCATATTTGAAACATTGAGGACAATGTTTAGTTTAGGTTTGGGGGTATAGAGTAGATACCACGATAATATGCTATAATTGAAAACAAAACTCCTTTCTTTTTGAAAAAATTGAAAAATTCCAAAAAAAAAAAAAAAATTCAAAAATCAAATTCAAAAAAAAAAAAAAAAATTAAAAAATGAAAAATCATAAAAATGGAGCTCATTTACCTTGAAATGTTGACTCTTGTGCAAATATGTATTTTTATTAGGAGTCTTAGTCTAGATATTTAGGCACCCTGATTCTAGCACAATTCACATAGTGATAAGAAATTTGCACGCGCACGATCTACCAATACATGTATGGCCTCGATCTTCAAGGTGTTGGATAGGAAGTTACGATTGCCAATCACTTTAGAATACTGAACGAAACTTGACTAGCTTGTTCTTTGGTTGGTTGGGATAGAAGGTGGAGGTTACATTAAGAAAGACAACCATCGAATTTAACTGGGTGCATCAAAAAGGGCTACCTCTTGCAAAGTGTCATGTAATTTTTGTTCTTTTTGTTCTGTATCAAAAGTGTTTCCTTGTTCTAAAAAAAAAAAAAAAAAAAAAAAAAAAAAAAAAAAAAAAAAAAAATATCAAAAAAAAAAAAAAAAAAAAAAAAAAAAAAAAAAACGATGTATATATTCAGAAAAATACCAAAAAAAAAAAAATCAAGTATTTATCAATTCCATCTCTTGTTCCAAAAAAATAAAAAGAGATTTGTCAATGTAAATAAGAGTCATGTAAATAGTCATCTTTTGTTGTTTCGTTGTAATAAGCAAGGAGGGTGTATGCCATTGATGTACAACGCGAGAAATTGTGAAATACCTCCAACTCATTCACAATTCTCGTAAAGTCCGGACAGCTAGCTAGATTTCGACCTCAGTTCTTAGCCTGAGAAACTATCTCTTGGTGATTAGTAGTCATGACTTCAGATCTTTCTTTACACATGTGTAGATACACTTTACACTCTTATCACATGTCTTTTTTTGTTATCAGTGCTAGGATTGTGCCTTCGATAGCTAGATTGACATCTCCATTTTGCTGTGAGCTTAAACTGTTTTGCACATGTCACGTTTGATGGAATCTGAGCTTATATTTTGTCCTTAGGTTTTGTAGGCACACCTCTGGTAAACCTTCACGAGACTTCAACTCGTCCACTAGGGACACTTAGTGGTTTAAAAGGCTTAGTGCATACGCTAAATGCATTCGAGAGACCAGCGACAGTGGTATAGTTAGGATTTCCTTAGTTTTGTTTTACTTGAGGACAAGTAAAATTCAGGTTTGGGGGTATTTGATGAGTGCCAAATATTGTATATATTTATCCCTTTTGTTGGCATTTTAACTCATCTTTTATGCATTAATTCTACATTTTATCCCATATTCTGTATTTTCATTGTTTTCAAGAATAAATATTTTTATTAATTAATTTTGCATTTTTAGGTAATAAATAAAGTTCGGATGAGTCGCGGAGCGAAAAGAGCAGAAAAGTAGTGAAAAGCCGGAAGAAATTACGCAAGGAAGCCGCGAAGAATGGTGCGCACAACCTCATTTTCTACACACAAAAGCGCCTCCGTTCTCAGCCATCAGATCAGTTCTCAGAAACATCCGACGGTCGCTCCTTCATAGAGCATCAAAATCGGAAGTCTCTGCCAAGCACCACAGCGCTGAAATTCCAAGCCTTCAGATTAGATGGTAGTTGAATCCAGCGGTCACCTCATCACTGTGCATCAAATCCCGATGATTCCGCCCAACACTACAGCACCTAACCTAATCTAGCACCGTTGACTTCGTTGTGTTCCACATCCAACGGTCGCTACAAACTGCTTCTCTCTTAGCCGTCCGATCTACCTACCATCTTCCCATCCATCGCTCCTTGTCGCAGATCATCGAACCTCGCTGAACCCGCCTAACACCTAAGTATCGAACACCCTATACCCCTAGCCAAACGCCCCCTAACCCAAAATCACTCGACCTCTTCTCCTCCATACCCTGTTGCAGAGAGCTGCTCTGCAACTCCATCACCTCCACCATGTCCTGCCACCACCAGAACACCACCTCTGCCACTGCCGCTTCATCACCAAACACCATAGCCACCCTACATCAAAGACATCGAAACCCATCCATCCTATTAGCCTATTTCGCTAGTTTCACAAACCCTCTCAAATTTAGGGTTTTGAAATTAGGGAAATAGAGTTATAGGCATGACAGAGATGGAAGAAGAAGCAATAGAAGCATGGGAAGAGCAGGAGGAACAAGAAGAGAGCATGGGTCGTCGAAGTGGGTGAAGAATTTTAGGTAAACCCTAACCCTAGTTTTCTCGGTTTTGGGAATTAGGGTTCGTCATTCCTTTTTTGTATAAATTGAGGGCTGGGTATTACTGTTGAGGTGTTCTTGGTTAGCCGAGATACCCCCTAATTGGGTCAATTTCAATTTCAATGTCCTGTTATGTTATGCTTTTTGCAATTCTATTTTTCACTGTTATGTTCATGTTCTTGTTATGTTAATGTTCATGTGATTCATCATGTTAGTTATGTTCTAATTTACTCTACTAGGGTGTAGATGAAACCCTGAGTCTCAGCTATGTTATTCATGTGAATTGTATTACTCTTGAATGTTTAAAATTGTTAGGATAGTTTCACTTTCAGTGCATCAATGCTTTACTCTCACATTGTATGTCAGGCATCCAGTGTAGTTAGGATAAAACTGTGTTGATAGTGCTGCAGCTCATGCCTTAGAGACTGTGATGAATCCTTTGACTAGTTGTACTTAAATAGACAATTAGTGCTTTGGGTTGATATTTTAGCTGCAATTGAGACATCCATTGGTGAAACACCTTAGGTAAGTGGTAGAATTGACACATCTCCCTTATCTGTTACAAGGACAAGGGTAGTATGATTAGCTGAATATATATAGAGTGAGTTAGTGGTGGATTTGACATTCCTAGTATCTCTATTCTCAGTGTTAACATCTCTGTAATTGCATCTTTATTTTACTGTTGTAATCTCTGCCAACGTCTTTGTCGTATCGACACAAACCCCCCCTTTTGGTTACCCTCAATTTGAATCAGTAGTAGTTAAATTGTAGCTTCAATACACACCCAAGTCCTTGTGGTTCGACCCTGCTTGCCCTGTTCTATACACTAGACCCTGTGCACTTGCAGGTATAGTTTGTGACTCTTTTAGAGAGCCACCAGCGCTGCTCGGCTCGAAATACCAAATGTGTATAATCTAAGTCTATATATATTGCATACGACTTTTGTCTCAAGAAGTAGGAGATAGAATGATAGACTTTTGAGTGACAGATAAGTTCAAGTCTTCACATACCTTTTTTTCGAGAAGTTCCACCGGTTCCTTGAGTAGTTCTTTCACTTGTATGATGAATCGCCATGAAGTCCTTGAGCTCAACTACACTTACTATCCTAGTCCGAGACTAAGCTATAATAGACTAGAAATCAAGACTTATAGTTTTGATCACTAACATTGACAAACATGCTTGATATAGCAACACATGCGAGTTCGACCGAGCAGTGCTCTAACAAACTCCAATTTTTCGAATGGCTTTATGAAGATTGAATGCTACGCCAATACGATATTTCTTTAGGTCTTGATGTGGGAGCGCTTCAAGAATTATGCACCTATTCCTCATATATCTTGCAAGGGCTGAATGCTCCTGATTCTCGTCGTATTTTTCCTGAGAAGGATAATGCTAGGATTATGCGCTGGTCTACAAAGAAACCTCAATCCAAGACACGTCTCATCGATGTGTTAGACAATGAATCTGAGTTCAATTTCCGCCCATGGGTGCTAATTCCTTCTTATGTTTCTCAGTTGAAAATTTCAATACTGAAGATAGTATGACTTTGAAATCCGGTGTTGACTTGAATGATGGCGAGAGATCCTTTATGTTGAGTTGTACTCCAGGTCACTTGATATCAGTAATATATAGAGACTTTTGAGTAGAGGAATACAACATCGATAGAGCAGCTCAGCAGATGGGTATGGATCAATGCGTTCCAACTTTTCGAAGAAGAAAACCATCGGTGGAACAGCTTAAGACCTGTTTAGATCGCACACGTGTGGAAGGAGGTTCTTACTTGTTTCCTTGTTCTGAACGAATTACATATGTAACTCCAGGTTAAATAGACTTCTGGGATCAGCAGCTTGTGTGTTTACACGATTTTGTAATGGTTGGCCAACCTTTAGTGAAAGAGCCTCCTTCAGCTGACATGATTTCTTCTCGACCAAGATTGAAGCCTATCTCCGGCGGCGATAAGCGAAAGGCATCTCCAGGATGTTCACCAGTATGTATCTTTACATATTCTTCATAAGATTAAAATAACTGTTTTTTATTATCGCATCAATTTTCTTTTGCAGGATGGTCGTGCTGTGAGACCTCGAATCGAAGTAAACTTCTCAGAAGCAGAAACAGTCGTTCACGGTGGAGAAGGCATGAACAAGAATTGTAAGCTGTTTCCTAACACCATAAAGTCCCCAGTTGTTTCCTTGGTGAGTTGTCAATACTTTTCCGACGTGACTTTTTCTTATCCATATTACTAGGATCGTAAACCAACATTCGTTATTTGGTTACAGAAATTTTCTCCATCAAGTATTGATGGTCCTCAATTCTCTATTGTTGTGCAGACGGTTTCTGACTTGAGTGTTGAAGAAGAGAATGATGTGAGTACTCTTCCACATAACCAAATATGATGCTTCGTAGATAAAATGCTAATTGTTTGAGAATATGTCCAGGAGGATGTCGCCATGGAAGTGGAGAGTGATGATGCTCGTTCACCTTCATAGGGTAGAGATAAAGAAAACTCCCAGGGTTCAAAACCGAATGGAAGTAGTGAGACTCTTGATGTTGACATAGGCAATTCTGATTCTTTGAACGTTTCAGAGACCCTTCAAGTAAGTAGTTCCTTTTCCTTTTATCCATGGAAGCATAAAATTGTTGATTTATGAATGAATGAATGAATGAGAATCCATGTACATATACGAAAAACTTTACCGAAATATGTCACCAGAAAATTCAGAACTCGGTCTTTTAGTAAAAACGCCATAAAATCTTCGTATGAAGTCGGATTTTCAAGATATGCATATGTATCCTCAAGCCCGGACAATTTCCAAGCTTCAGTTATTAATATTTTTAAGTTTTAAGCACGTGTAGGATCTGAAAAATACGAAACCGTAAACTTCCAAAACTTTTTCAGACTGTATGTTGTCTAATGTTTTGACCACATCTCCTTGCTCGTTCATCGGATTGTTATGAAATTTTGATATGTTGTAGACAACATTTATACGAAGAGAATGGTATATAACTAATCCTAATATTTCTTGTAGATTGCTCCAAGTTCGTCGTCTTGTACAGGGCAGAGTAAAATCTCTTCAGATGAACTTGCCGCAAAACGTGTTTTCATGACTTTCACGCTATTTTTTCGTGTATTGAGTGCATAATGATGAATTTTGACGATGTTGGACTGCTTATATGTTGTAGTTTATGATCCCACTTGGTTTCCATGTTTAGATTGTTCTAACCTCATGTAATCTTCGTATTAGGTGCCAAATACCGAAGTTGAGGATACCGAAACCAATAAGGATAATTCAATCAGCCCTGGAGTTATTGATGAAGATACAACCATCCCTGCACCTCAAGTACATGAGATAGTTGTCACTGAAGTTATCTAAAATTCAATTGTTGTCACTCCAGTAATAGAAGGAACCGATCCACAAGCAGAGGAGACTGAAGAAATTGTTGCTATGACCATAGAAGTTGCTCCAGTATTTGATAATCGCATAGTGGTGCATGAATATCCAAATGTAGGAGTTGATTTTGATCCTCCATTTGATGCATCACTCCCATATCATGAACTATTTGGTGGATTCAGCGTTCCTATTGGATATGCAGGCCTGTACGAGAAGATATGGAGGAAGTTTGGTCACATCATCGTTACTAGAGATCCTGGACGTGCTTATGCTTTAAAAATTCAAGTAAGTGTCATCTTTCGTGTTGTAAGCGATATATGCGCTAGGGCCAGAAATACTGTGAATCCAGATGTACTCATTGATTGGGAGTTCAACTTGGAGAATTATGAAATACTTGGCTTCAACGTGAAGTGGCTTCGTAAGAAAATAAATGCTATCAAGGACTCATGTGATAATAACATACCCTTTCCCAATAATGTTGTGATGGATAAGGAGGAAAAGATTGCTAAGCTGACTAAGGCGCTGAACCTGGAGAAGGAGGCTTTGCAAATCTTGAAGGATGTAGAGGAGCAAAAGTCTTTCTTTGCTGACTTTCTTTGATCTCTTTTCATAATATCTTGAACTTCTGAACTTCTGAGAGATGTGAGGTTTTATTTTGGTTTTGATATTGATTGGTTTTGGATTGGTAGATGATTGAGGATTTTCTTTTGGATTTGATAGAGATTTTCTTTAAGTAAAATGAATTGAATTTTGATAAATTGCTAAATTCAAATACTGAATGAAAGTATTGCAAACGTTTTGGAGAAATTGATATACAGTGAAAGAAAATCCTAAATTCCAAATCCCAGGCGTCATGAATGCTCAAACGCCCAATACCTCAAATGCCCAATAATTTCAGGCGTCAAATGCCTTAAGCCAATTCTCGTGGATCACTGGAAGGGTCCTGTCATCCGTGTTGATCAACCTGTAGTATCCTATGTTATGGACTTAGCAACCATAAATGTTCCTTCCCAGTTGGAGCTTCTTCCAGAGTGAAGATTGCGTTGAGTTGCTTTGAGAACTAGGTCTCCTTCACAAAATTTGTTAGGCTTGGTTGTCCGCGCCTTGAATATATTCTATTGATTCGGGATTCCTCACGTGATGGGATTCCATGGTTGCGGCACATATGGACATTTGTGCAGATGGGAGTATCCAGCATATTGTCCGTCATGCTTAGCCACGTCTTCAACAATAAATCTTTTGATAGAATGATCAATTTAAATAGGCTATGTACTCAACCATTTGGTGTAATATTTCCATGGTGAGGCTGTCCACTCATAGCAGTTTGCGACGGCTAAGTTGTCAGTGGGAAGAAGTCCTCAGACCAGGGAAACATGATTAAACATTGGTAGTATATGTGCATGAAGGGGAATCAAACTTTCCTGAGTACGGAACCTTTTGATGAAAGAATGTGCGCTTTCTCAAGGTTTCTGTGCTAATTCTACCAAGGCTTTGACTTCCTCCCAATGCCCGAATGATGGAGTATCTTCTACTTCTTCTGAGTCAGAGTTTTCTTCAATCGAAGGCATTGGAGTCACTTTTCCAGCATGAATCCAAGGTCGTCCAAGAATCATGTCATATCCTGGATCTTCCCGGATTATATAAAACTTGGTCTCAGTGCAGACTGAGTTTTTCCTGACCTTGAGGGTGACGTGGTCGTATGCATTCCTGAGTGTCCCTTCGTGATCTCTGATTTACATGGGAGCATTGTATATTCTTGTCGAGTGATGCCATCGGCTCTAAGAGTTATCAAAGGAATGATATTGATGGAAGTTCCAACATCAACAAATGCTATCTTGAATTCATTTCCTTTAATATGCGATGCGGGGAGCAGTCCCCAGTCATACATTTCCTTGTCAGTGGCTGGAGGTTTAGGAGGTACTTCTGGAATCAGTAAACGTTTCCCAGACACTATGTCGTTCAGAGGCATAAACATGTCTCTCCTTTGCGCCTTCGACAGATAGAGCAATTCGCAGACATGCTCGATCAATGACTGAACTGCTTCTTTGACTGGTTGTTCAGAGATGGAGAAAGTCCTGACTGGGAGAGGATCCTTGTGTACTCATTCAGTTCCCAAGTTAAGCTCTCCCGATTCAACCTTTTCCCTGAATATGAGCTTCAAGACCCTGCAGTCACTTGTGGGATGATTGACGAACCTGTGGAAGCAGCAGTAACGAGGACTTTCCATGTCTTCTTTAGTTGGTTCTTTCTTGACATATGGCATCTTGATAGCACTATCTTGGATCCAAGCATCTATGAGTTTAATCACCTCTTCAATGGAAAGGGGAAAGTCAGGTGCGTCTTGATCAGGAGCCCTTGTGCGCTGGTCAGGGGCTTGTGCATCTTGCTTATCCTTCCTTTGTGCTTTTGAAGGAGCTGAGGTATGCTTGCGCGGTGGTTTGGCTTTCCGTTTGCTCCCTTCTGCGATAACGTTTGTGGAAGGCTGAAGGTTGTACTGCTTGTTGATCAGACATCTACTACCTCGAGTGTCTCGCGGTTCTTCAGCCTTTGTAGCTTTTGTTCTTTCCAGTAAAGCGGGTGCAGTAGTTGCCGATCTCTTCGCCGCTTCATGAAGCTCTGAGAAGGTATGGAAACGAAGATTTTCCAATAAATCTTTGTAGACCAGGATCATGCCATTGATACACAAGTCTATCAGTTATTGCTCTGTGACGTTTGGATCATGACAGTCCAGGGCCTGGACTCTGAATCTTTTCACGTAGTCATTGGGGTGTTCGTTTCTCTTCTGAAACATTCTTCCAAGATCAGAGAGAGTAATTTGCTCTGACACAAATAAGTACTTTCTGTAGAAGACGTTAATCATCTCTCCCCAGTTGTTGATAGTTCCAGGTGCGATGTTATTGTATCAGGTGTATGCCTACCTTTCAAGGATTTTGAAAATTTTATGAGGAAAACAACATGGTTATGTTCATGTTCACCAAAGCTTCCAGGAACCGAGAAACATTCTCCCGAGCATTCCATGTTCCGTCATACAAAGTGAAGGTTGGAGAAGTATAACCCTTTGGAAGAGGAATCCTTTGCGTAGCAACATGGTATGGAGGCTGGTGACGATGGATATGTGATGTCTTGTCTTTTCCATTATTCTCCAAGAGGCATTCCAAATCTTCCCGAGTAATGAAATTTGATGATTACTTCGCTGATGGATCGTCTGCAGCTTTGCAGACTTCGCTATCATCCACCGTATGAATTGGAACTACTTCAGGATCAACATCTGAGGATGTTTCTTTTTATTTTTCTTTTCTTGAGTCTTCTCTCACATCTTGTCAGTGAGAGTTTTGAGATAATTGCACATCTCCTTCTGTGTTGCATCCATGTCAGTCCGATTCTTGGCAAGAGTCTTTTGTACCTTCATGAGATCCGCTATGGTAGGTGGGTTTCTATGATTTCCTCAGGGAGACGACCAAACAGAGGATGCGCTCCAGTATCGGTCTGATGAGGAGTGACGTCACCGCCATTATTGGAAGCAGGAATGGTTTCCGACATATCATCATTAGTGTCGTTGCTAGTACTAGCATTATTTGTGTTAGGCACTGCGATCGTGCATGACATAAGATCAAACATCTTGTGAGAGCTTGAGATTGCAACTGAGATATTAATCTCCCACTGTGGTCGCCAATCTGTAGATGGGGAAAAACGATTTGCTGGTTTTTACGGGATTGAGGAGATGACCGTGCGGAGGAGACTCCTTGAACCTAAAAAATGCTAAACCTTACACAGATGCACTGCAATAAGGGAGTGATTTAAGTTCGAGAGATCAATCTGTAGGACTCTGTCCTAAACCAAGACAATTGTCGTTCCAGAGTCAATTCGGTCACAAGAGAGGATGGGTTGATCTGTAGGAGGGAAGCTGAGAAATATGTGAGATTAATGGTGATCGAGATTGCAGGTGTGTTGTGTATTCTGCGTAAGAAAGTTCTGAATGACTGAATTTTACTCAGTTGAGAGTGATTTCTCAGCCGATGAGTTCGTGTAAACGAAAGATTGTATGTATGAACTTGTCGATAAATTCTTGTCCCTTTCAATCAGGATTCAGAGGCCTTTTTATATTGCTGAATTCTAAAGACCTTGATCCCATGAAGTATGAAATTTACTGGAGTCAAAGAGTCGGGAAGTGGGAAATCGTGTCAAAACCAGTTGCTCATCGTGCGAAGACTTGGTTGATTTTCCATCCACTTATTTACTAACTCCTCCAACTGATTGCACGACTTGCTCACATTCTCATCGTGTGCATGAACACACGTGTCGTATACTGCCAGACCAAAACCCTAGTTAATATCCCCCATGTGACACGATTGATTCTCATGGTTGTGGAGTCATTTGTTGACTTCATGGGACGATGAGTCCTTGTATTGCTGAGTCGAACGTGATTTGCGAATATTCTGAGACTCATGAATTGAACACGTCTGTTGAGACACATGTATCATTTCCGAATAAATGTTGATAACCTGAGCAAACTGTGCCGCTGAATCATTGAATATTTATAGTTGAACCAATATTCCTTAATCTGAGCAAATATTGCTAGTCCGAGCAAATATTGCTCATCTGAGCGACTGTTGCTCGTCTGATGAATTGTTGGTGGCAGGAACAAAAAAAATATTAACTTAAGATACTGAATGCTAGGCCGAGTATAATAATGAAAGTGTTGATCATGGGATCAACATAAAATTATTAGTATTTGAATCTACTCAGAATTACGTTTTTGCAGAGTTCTGGATTCGAAACCCTAATTTTGATCAATTGATGATTTATTGAAACTCAACCACGGAGTGAAGGAGGGACCGGATACATGGGTTGATGAGTCGACCATGTAACGCACAGATGCTCAAGTGAGAAAAAATACCAAAGTCTCTTGAAGACAAGTTGGTGAAAAGATGATTAAATGCTGGTTTAATCATTTTTTAAAATAATGCTCGTGTGAGCGTTAGGTAATAAAACCTAATTATGGAGAGATGAGGGACCGACCAAGAGGGCATGAGACCAACTCTTGGTGGTTGTGGGACCAGTTGCTGGTCGTCTGAGCAAACTCTCAGTTGTTTGAGAAGAGTTTGGACCCAATGTGAGCAATTGAGAAAATTAGGTAAAAATTATTAAAACATGTGGGAACGGATATTTGCAAACCTTAGGGACAGACTTGGTCAGTCAAGGATACATGCCCGCATCACCATAATGTCTGTGTCTCAGTCCTGAGAATTTCGATATTTTCCGATGCGCGTTTGAGCAATATTTTGAGAAAATATGAAGGATTCAGGGTTTTGCTGAAACTGGGGAATCTTCATGAGATGATGAAAAATAATTAATAAAATAGGGGATTTGAAAGATGTGGTACCGGCCACGTCTAGGGAATGACCGTCCAGCTAGCAAGCTCGGTCCCGCAACACCTTTAATTTTATGTATTTTCCCTGATGTGAGGGAAATATCATGAAACTGAGGAATTTCATGAAGTTAAGGAATTTCCATGAGATTATGGAAATAATAATAATAAAATAGGGAGTCAGAAAGTGTGGGACTGGCTATGGCCAAGGTATGGCCGGCTGGCCAAAGAGCCCGCCCCAAGGCACTTTTCCCAATTTTATAATATTTTTCATTATTTTAGGAAAGTATCATAAAATCAAGAGGTTTGTTGAAACCAAGGAATTTGTTGAAATCAGGGAGTTTCCATGAGATGAGGGAAACATAAAAAAAATAATAATAAATATAAAATAAGGGGCATGTGCGACCGGTCGGCTAGGGACCTGCCCCATGAGTTTCCCTAATTTTACATTATTTTCATGACTTGAGGGAAATTTCATGAATTCAAGGAATTTTCATGGGATGAGGGAAATAATAATAAAATAATAAGGAGTCATGAGGTGTGGGACCGGCCACGACTAGGGCATAGCCGGCCGTCTAGTGAGTATGGTCCCACGGTATCTTTCTTAATTTATTATTATTTCTTTGATACGAGGAAACACCATGAAACTGGGGAGTTTCCTTGAGACGGAGGAGATTTGCTCAAATGAAGAGATTTTCATGAGATCAGGAAAAATAATAAAAATATGATAAAATATAAAATTAGGCGTGGGACGGGCCACGGCGCGACCGGCCGTCCGGTGGGCCCAGTCTCCCAGCGCCTCGATTAATATTTTATTATTTATTATTTTCTTCCTATGTTGCGTAGGTTCATCGTTCCTTCATGTTTTGGAATGCTCGTTTGTGCATTCAGGCGCTCGTTTGTGCATTATTGTTGAGTACACTTGCACCATTTTAGTCGAGGCTTACTCGAGAGCTGCTCAGATGCCCGTTCATTGAACATTTATCACTAACCCGTGGAATTATGCTGGGAAGAACCACGAATTGAAGTGACGAAATATTACGATGAATTGTAGAATATTGCTGAATATTCAGTTAACGGTTAGAGATAGTTAATTGATGGCTCTATATTAGGAGCATTAACTATCCGAGAATTGAGAAATATGAGCTTGTTGAAACGTCATATCTCCTTTATATAGTCAGGGAAAACCTTGTTGCATCATGAAGACGTTATTGCTCTATACTAGCAGGCAAGCTGTCTAGGAGCCGTCCAATCTTTCGATTCTATATAAAAGTAATTACCGAAATTGCTCAGTATTCATGAGATGTGCCGTTGCCTCAACTGAGAGACTACACATCTATATATACTCTGAGAGACAACATTCTCAGTCAGAGATTTTGTGGCATGAGCTTTCATGCTTTCGACGAGATACATGAGTCTTAACACTCATTTGATTGCTGGATCAGGAATACTACAATTATGGTTTTACGATTTTAACCTTTGTCGAAAATCCACCATCTAAAATGTTGGAGTAGCTAAGGGAAACACTTCGCCTTGAACGGGAACGAGACAGGGATCTAGCGGAGCAACACGCCCGAATTATGAGACAAAATGCTAGGTTGGAGCTATAAAAATCGCCAACTTAACGAGGAAACAGAAGCTGACGCCATAGACTCGGAAGGAAACACGATATCGTCAGAGGAGGAAGAGCCACGACGGAGGAGATTTTCCCATGAGGACGATGGAGGAGAGCGATGAAAAAGACGAAAAACGGAAGACATTGAGGAAATAGATCTGAGGAGAGCGTTGGAGGCAACGAGATGGGAAGATCAAAGACGGAGATACGAAGAATAAATGAGGAACGAAGACGAAATGAGGCGAGAAGAGCAAAGGCAACGCGATGTAAACCAGAGACATGAGGAAGAAATCCGACGAGGGGAAGGGAGGCTTAGTGTGATGACATGCGACCATCATGAACGAAATGGAGGAAACCTGAACCAAGAGGTCTTGAATGAGCTACAAGATATGAGGACACTGATAAACAATTCGCGAAGAGGTGGTAGGGTGAAACTGGCTGAGGCGATAGAGGAGGCAGACAAATCTCCATTCACCTACGAGATAATGTATGCGGAAATTCCTGAGAAGTGCATGCTACCAATGTTTTCAAGCATATTCAGGGGATCGGAAAGTGTTGTGCAACACTTGAAGCAGTATACTCTATCATTGATGCAGTGGGGACGGAACGAAGCGGTACTCTGTAAATATTCCCGGCGAGTTTGACCGGCGAAGCATTGGCATGGTTCGACGGGATACCAGAAAGGTCAATTTCGTCATTTAAAGACCTGCAGGGAATATTCCTAACGACGTACATAAGTAACAACCTGCTGAGACGGGAATCGAGACCTTTTTTAACCTAAGGCAAAGACCAACGAAAAGCCTGCGAGGACTGGTAACGAGGTGGAGGACAGTGTGTAACGAACTTGCGGGACGAGTGGATGAGAAAAATTTTATCCTAGCCTTTGTGAATGCCTTATTCCCGACCGACCTGTTGTACACCCAAGTATTCATAATCCGGAATTCCTTGACGATGAATGAATTAAGGGAGTACCAAGAGGAATATATAGCGTTGGAAGAGAAGCAGAGGAAAGTCAGCGAAATAGCACCGCTTCTAGCAAATGAAGGAAATTAAAGGCTATTACCAAGAATAGTACATGCCGTGGAGGATGATCCGAAATATGAGAAAGGGGAACCTTCAATCCCAGTTCCGGCGAAACTTGTAGTTGTGTCAAGCGGAGATCAGGAGTGGATCGATCAGCAGAGATACGAGGACTCAAGACGAAGGAATTATGAGCCCCGAAGCCATAACACATGATATCAACACAGAAGTAATCAAGGACCTAGGTTTGGAGTGAGAAGACCAAATGCACCGGCCTTTGAAGATGTAAAGATTCCTAGGCTCAATACAACTGTGGAGAAGGTATGGGAAGTGATAGTGCTGACAAAAGAGATTCCGCCCCCACCAAATCTGGCAAGAGAACCACCTTCGAGTACTAGGAGTCATGAATTTTGCAGGTATCATCAGTTTCATGGGCACCACACGAATGACTGCCGATACATCCGAAGGATTATACTTCGTCTAGTGGAACAGGGGAAGCTCGCTCATTTTCTGGATGGATATGTACAACCGCCCCCACCACCACCTCATGATAATCAACAAGTGTATCGAATCGAAATAGATCGAGGAACCCACAAGCTGAATTGTAATTCGATAATACATTCAGCCAAGAGCATTCAAAATTTCCATGACAATATACTCAAAAGAGTGCATAAGAGGGACTTCGAGGGGAATGAGATATTTAGTGTGGTGAAGAAGGAGTCATTAGCAGAGTCAAAAAAAAAGAGAGATACCATTCTCAGCAAAAGACGCACCAGAGGGAGGAGATTCACACACAGAGCCGTTGGTCGTAACCTTAAATTTTGACTCAAAATGGGAGGATGACGAAGTCAAGAAAGAGAAAATCTGGGAAATCAACAGAATCCTGGTGGATACGGGGAGCTCGGTTGACATACTATTTTATCATGCGTTTAGAACCATGGGTTACAATGATTCTGACCTTGTGCCATCGACATACAATATATATGGGTTCAACGGGGTTGCGTCAAAGCCAAAGGGATAATTAGTCGTGAATATTTTCGCGGGCGAGTTGGAAACGAAAGTTACTGTTTGTGTTATAGATATAGACTCACGATATAACGCTCTGATAGGCCAACCGTGGATACATGGTACTAAAGGGGTTGCGTCTACATATCATCAGGCCATGCGGTTTCCCATGCCAAGCGGAATAGGCAAAATCAAGGGAGATCTAAAGGATGCGCGAGATTGTATCGAAAAGGATGTCCACAACTATGATGAAAAACTGAGAAGGAAGATAGAACAAAAAAGGAAGGTATGTGAAGCGAAAAGAGCTGAGCAACTAATGGTGTTCACCATTGGGATAGGCGAGGAGCAGATTGCAATGCACAAAAGCATGGAAGAGGCAGAAAAGATGGCGATTTCCAATGAGAAGGATCGTGAGAAAACTCCGGAGAAGGAAGGGCAAGTTGAAATAAAGCAAAGTGGAAAAACGAAGAAGGGAAAAATAGCTGAAGGGAGCGAAGTAGTGAGAAGCAAGAAAGAAACCCCCATGGCCAAGGAAAAACGAACCCCGCAAGGCGGAGCAAAGGAAAACAACCCCAAGCGCAATAAGGTGTCAATATAAGAGGTTGAGAAAACTGTTGAATTGCCCAGTCATTTTGGTACGGAAAATGACGAATGCGACGAAGACAAAGAGATGGAACAATTAAAGGAGGGGCACTACCAAGAAAGACGAAGGAAGGAAGATTTGGTAAGAGAACGAATAAGGATAGAAAGGCAAAACGAGAAGATCTTCATTAAGAACAATCATCTAAAAAGAAAACAAACAGAACGTAACACCCTAAGGGGAGAAAATACTTCGGTAAAGAAATTGGGAACCGAAGGACGTCATGAGTATTGGAGAGGTAGAAATGGGCGAGGGGAACAAAATGAACAAGAAGATTTGAAAAGATCCATAGAAAACAGCAGGAAGGAGTTCAGGGAAAAGGAATATCATATGCAGCAGCTGATGGTGGCAAGGAGAAAAGACGCATCGAGCAATGACCCGGTGCCGGGGAGAAAATCTAGAACGCGGGAAGAACCAGAAATGATGAACAAATGTGCGAGAAGTGATCCATGCAAACCAGAAATAACAACACTGTTTTCGTTGAAACAAAGGGAAAATGAAAGCTTGTGAAGTATTGTGGCGAGATGTGATACGATTTGCAAAGAACTGAAGGAAGGCTAACAAAAGAAGATTTAGTACGATCGTTCATTTATGCACTATCAACCATAAACCCCTTATTTTCAACATTGTTCAGGATCAGAAACGAGGTGAAGATGAAGGAGTTGAGAAGGTACCAGTCTGAGCACATCTGCCGAGAAGAAGAACGCTTATATCAAGAAAGAATCATAAAACGAGAAAATGTACTTGTGAACTTATCATTTGGCAATATACCAGATTTGCAAAATAATAGTAATGATATTTTGGAGTTTGATGGACCGTTTCGAAGATATGGATTTTCATAAGGCATTTAAAACGAAACGAACCACAACACAGGCAAGTAAGACCACGGATTAGAAGGCGAACAAGACCCACGAAATAAATGGTTTCTAGAGAAACATAAACCCTTCGCCTAAAAAGGCTGAGAATCCACGGCATGCACCCTAGTTCGCATCAAAGTGCAAGAGGCAAGGCCTAACGCATGTCGTAAACAACTCTCATAAAGGAAGCTAGGGGAAATGATAAGACATATCCGCTGAGGGTCCCTTTTATGATAGCCTTCGGTAAGGAGTGTGGATTATGACCAAGGCGCCGACGTATTCAGTTGAGCTGCGGGTGCCTGGGACGTCTGGAGTGTTACCGACCATGACCGTATGGCAAGTCTTGGCTACAAAGCACTCGATCCCAAAGAAACCTCACTTAGGGTGTGACTTCCTAACCTCAAGACATATCGGCGAAAGGGATAAGAAGTCACGAAAACAACTGAATGTCGTAATAACTGGATGGGAGGAGACCAACATGCATGTTAGGGTTAACCTACTTGAAGGGGAAATCAGGGGAAATATAAAGGGATGGCACCCTCCAGATTAGGGAGCTGTGTGACCAAAAGAGACGGCAATGTCATGGGGATAACATTTATAGGACTGGATAGGCCTGTCGCATTATCGCGAAATGGGGTTCATAGAAAATGTTAATACGAGGTTGATGGATTATTATTTGAAAGAATAGTAAGCGCCTGATACTTCGCCGAATTAAGATCCTTCAAAAAGGATGAGGCACAATAAGACCTTAATTAGAGGCACAATAAGACCTTGGAAAGAAACACATGAATGAATAATACAAGAACAATATATAAAGAAAAATTATCACGAAATAACCAAAAGAGGCAAAGGCAGTCAAAATAAGAGAATGGGGAAGGGTTAAACAACAAAAGGTAAGGACAGCACACAATAAGGCAAGTAACAAAGCTCATGCATCGTGCACGAAGTCGAAATAGCGAAATCCCAACCTCTCGATTCATACCTCGGAAACACACAAAAGAATAAGAGGAAAGTATATACTTTAAAATTTTGCTATTCTTTTGAGTATTCCCGCGGCGAGTATATAGTTGACGAAATGGAAAACCATAATACCGATATGATCAACAAAAGTATTACTTAAAGATAACCAGAAATATATAAAAAGTCAAGGTGTTCTGCCCCCTAAGCTTGGGAGCGCCCAGATAAAGAGATTGTTATAATAACTAAAGTTGAAAACATGGGAGAAGGGAAAACTAAGATTGTTACTGAAAAGGAGCACCATCAGTAATTGTTGTCTTAGGGATTTCACCATTATCCCACCAAGACCAGCACCCATCTCATTATCTGCATCAAGGTTCGAAGGTTGTCCCGGAAAACTCGAGGAAGCAAAGGAACACTTGGACTCTTCCCCTTCTACCTTGGTCTCATTAATCTTTTGATCCCCGTCACCCTCAGTGAGCCTCTCTTCTTCACCGGAGATGATTCCGTGGTTGACTGGTTGCCCGTCGTCAGAAAAAACTTCCAGAGGAAAAGTGGGGTGAGGAATGCCTTGCTCGTCGCAGAAGTTGTTGAAGATAGAAACCAGGTGGTCCTGGGTATTCTTGCGAGATAACTTCGCTACTTTTCTAGAATCTTCTATCATCTCATCAGTATCAGCATTCTAATCCTTAACCTCATCTTTGAGGAGAGAAACTTCTTTGCGAGACTCATCCCTTTCGCGGGAAAGGTGAAGAACTTGATTCTTGTAACGCTTTTCAGATTCTGATTCTGCAAAAACAAAACAAGATTTTATCAGAAATATGAAATTGGACATAACCGATAGTATCTCACATTGCACCTAGAGCTACCTTCCATCTGTAAGATAGTGGTATTCAAAGTCTCTTGGATATCAGAATGCAAATGATCCAGCCAGGAGATTTTTAGATCTGACTCTTGAAGTTGAACGCACAACTCGTGATATGTATTGCCCCAGCCTTTACCATGTCCAGACTTCGAAGTATCTTTGCTAGGTTGAATGATAAGAGCACCCTCGTTTTTGTGAAGATCTGCAGTCTTGACTCGAGAGGAAGATTTGACAGACTTTGAGCGTGAAGGGTTATCCATCTGAGCCTGAAGAAATTCCACATTTTTCTTCAGACAATCAATTTCATCGTTTAAACCAGCTACTTTGTTACGATATTTGCGAAGATCAAACACAACCTGATTTTTTCTACTGATCACACGCTCGTTGTTTTCCTCCAGTCTCTTATAGGAAGATAATGATGAAGCATGAAGATTCCTCTAGGTAGTAAGGGAATTGTTAACCCGCTGAAGTTCTAACTTAAGGCGCTCATTCACGTCATAAAGATGAAGATTCAGCTCCTCGTTACGAGCAGAATCGATAGACCAGCGATCCACTTGCGAAAAGAGAGTTTCGACTTTCTCGTTCAAGATCAAGTTTTCATACACATAACAATCATTCTGAGTCATGAGGTTCAAATTCTCAACACGAATATCTTCCAGCGAGGTGGACACTTCAGAAACATCCATTTGGCGTTGCATGCATCGAGCTTGACGAAACACGAAATAAGAAAATAACAGAAGTAAAAGCAAAGTCAAGGAATGCACCTACGAGGGAAGAGAACTTACTTCGAAGCTTCTCCATTTTCTTTTCTTGATTGCTGGAATACTCCTTTTCCTCTTTAAGCTCCTTCGTCAAGGCCTTGATTTGAGCATCATCCTTCTTCATCTTCTCTCGAACCAACCTAGCCTCCACTAAGTTGGCCATATGACGATTGACTTCCTGTAAATCGTCGAAGCAGAACTTAATAATAAACCACGAAGTACTGAAAAGATGTTGTGGAAAAAATATGCAGGGCTCACCAAATTCATTAAAGGAGAATGTTGTTGGAGAGTCAAATTCATAGAAGCATTCAATAACACGGAGTAATCTTGAGAACGAAAGTCGTCACACTGAAAGTCACCAAAGATTCAAGTGCACGAGACCTCGTAGCGGGATCTTCGCGAGCCTTGTTATAGATATCTTGAAGGAACTTCATATCAGGATCATAGATGGGGTTAGACATCGCAGACGAAGCCGCTTGCTTCCCCTTTTCGTAAGAAGGGGGTTTCGCCGTGGGTTTCTCAGGATGCTCGCATAGAGAAGGAGGAACAAGAGAATCAGCAACCTTTGGGGAATCAGTTGTACGAGACTGGGAATAATAATGCTTAGGATCTGAAGGTTAACTTGGAGAAGCAACAGAGCTCCTAACCGCGGTCAAGCTATCCAGATCTAAGGTCCTACGCTTCCTCTTGGGTTCTCCAGAAGAAAGGACAGGGGAAGATGTAGTCTGCGAAATAACATGGTCAATACAATTGATAAACAAAGGATTGTAACACGTGAAAAGACAATTTCGACAAAGTAAAGATACCTTATTTGAAGGGGAGGGCGAAGTAGGGTCATGTCTTTTCCGACCCCCAGTTGGCTCGGAAGGAGGTTGTTTAACAAGGGGAATATCACCCTACGAAGAATAAAAGGTTAGAGCTAGTTTATATCACCGAACAGAGAGTGATGGGCGAAGTGGTTACCTGTTTAAGAGCAGGAGACTCAATAGTGGCATCCTTTTCCTTGTGATCTTTGAGTAGACCAACAAAAGACATCTCGTACTAAGTAAAAAAGAACAGGTATGTGAGAGCGGATAAAGTCAAAAGCAAGACGAAGGCTTAAGAGAAGAAATGATACCTCGAATGGCACGTACCAGCGAATATTCCATGGATCGCAGCCGGAGAGATGACAATGTTTGGAAAGAGGACCCGTTCTAGGAATTCCCTTCTCGTCGACACCCCAGACCAAGGGACCCCCTACCACCATAGGCAACCTCGCCCAGTCTTCGTCCTGTGGCAGTTTGAGAAGGTCCACGTTTAAAAAAGGATCTTTGAACGAGGCCGAGATAGTCTTCTGGATGAGCTCAATGCCCCACTCCTAATACTTTTTAGTGCTTGTAAACCTTGCGGAATAGTTAGCCGCAAAGGAGTCCGCACTGTAGTCTCGAGGGTTGAATTCCTCAGCTGTTGGTGGAACCAGCGAAGTACCATTTCCTGAGCGAATTACAAACTCGTTGGAAATACGAATTACGTTACCAGAAAGCTGAAAAACTCCACATTGAAGCTTTTTCAAAATCTCTAGAAAATGGGATTAGAAGGATCATAAAGGGGACAGGACAACCCAGCTATTAACTGATCGACGATGACAATCATCTTGTCTGCAGACCAAGTGTCGGACTGAATCCATCGATAGTTCAGTTCCATATCAGGAGTTGCAGAGATGGGAGGAACCACAGAGGAGTCAATGGCAGGGGTTAAAGACAAACCCATCTTCTGGAAATCTGCTTGGAAATCCTCAAGAGTTTTAAGTTGAGTAGGGGTTGATACCTTCTTTGGAGCCATAATGATGGAAAGAAATGCAAGACAGTTGGGAGAAAAGAAGGGTAACTTTAAGGGCAAAAACAGGAGCAGAAGGAATAATAGCTTGAGTTCACGGAAAAAGGTATTAAAGAAAAGAAGGAAACCCCAAACTAGAGCTAAAACGATATATTTATAAGCAATTGGAAGGTTACCGGCGGACCAGGTTGACGACACGTTCGATGAAACTTGACCGGTAGTAACCGGTTACCAGGAGAACGTGGCCACATGGAAGCAAGAAGGTGGAGAACGTAGCGGCCAAGGAATCCCAACCGGTTCTTTATTCCATTCTCATAAGATTCGAACGAAATAAGAAAAGGAAAAATGTATGTACACAAAATAGGTTCGCCACGTGGCCGCACAGGAAGGCACGAGATAGGACTGAAGAATCTCACTTAAAGATCTCGGTCAGTGACTTGTCAAATCAAATGTCAGAATTACCTCGCCACTAACTAATAACGCAAAGCACGAAGAGGAAACATCCTAAAAACGAAGTACCTCGTATAAGGAATCTAAATTACGAAGAATCAGTTGGATTACCCAACAAGGCACCAACCACGAAATAAAGATGGACGAAGTAAGGTTACTTGGATGGAAAGATAATTGGCGAAGTCAGTAAATTATGGAGCAGGAAAAGAGACAGCTGTCCCGACAAACATCCAAAGTTGTCAGCGAAAGAAAGGGGAAAAATTTATGGAAAACGATCTGGGCGAAGTATAAAGCATATCCACGAAATGCAGACGAAGTAAAATGAGCTGTACATTATTAGGGTCGATTGGTCTATAAATAGGGGTCCTTGGGCAATGTAAAGGGGGGTCGGATTCGGAGAGAAAAAGAAGAGCCTTGCTTAGAGTAAGAGATTAGGGTTCCTTGTAGACAAGAACTTGTATTTACATTACTTGGAGTGGTTAAGTAATACGGTCTTTCTTATCCGAAACCTTTATCACGTCTTAGATTTTTTCAGGACCCAGCTTTGGATGCCAAGCTTGGTTAAGGGCCACCTGGATTATATGGGGTTTAGTAATCTGTTTATTTTAATTATCATTTAATTTAACGTGATTAATTAGTGCTGCTAAGTATGATTAGTAGTGTGTGTCCGTGTGAGTTACACGAGTTGCTAGTTAGGTTAGTCTTTATATTTCTTGTTCGGAAGAAGTGATGTTCATCATGAAAATTAATCAGTAAATTTATCTTTCTCCCTCAAGTCCTGTTCTTCCCAACCCAATCTGAGTTGTTCCTGTGCTAATTTGTAAGGCAAGTCCTTACAATTGGTATCAGAGCGCTCTTTCCTGAGTGACCTGACCATGAAGAATCGAGAAGAAATTGTAGAATCAACCTCTAGGTTTGATACTTTAGAACAAGCTCAATATGAAGCCAGAAAGGTAGTATACTACGAATTATTCAATCTAAGAATGAAGTCTATGAATCTACTCTTGGATAAGAACTCTCCCAATAGAGATTTCAATCTTCTACAAACGGATATTCTCATTTCCATCGCCGAGAAGAAGTTGGAATTACTACCAGAAATTGGGGATCTGGAAGCTATGGAGAAGGAGGAGGAGATTGTCATAGAGGAAGTAATAACTGATTTTAGTCAAACCCCTTCAAATTCATAAGAGGAAGAAGGAGATGAATCTCACGATTTTGAATTGATTATTCCTTTGTTCTTATTTGAGGAAGAAATCGATGTCCAATCAGAAGCAATTTCTCTTGTTCCAAGATCAGCAACTGATTAACTCAACAATCTTCAATCTCATCAATACCAGATGAAGGTAATTTTCGTTCTAAACCCACAATCCAATTCTCCGATGTTGTTGAAGCTAGTCCTGCAGCTGAAATTCAAAAATATGAGAGAAATGATTCTCAGGTGGCCAATCTGGTTTCTGCTCAATACGATTTAGAAGAGAAGATGGAAACCTGTTTTTTAGCTTATCAAGAGGGTAAACCCTTCTCTATTTGGCCAGAATTGATTAATGATATTTGTCTTCAGTTTGAGAAAGCTGAATATGTGATGAATTTTAATAGTTCGGTTCCATTATCACCTCTGGAGATGTGTTATGAGCAGTTTAAAGACCAAGGTAAAATAGTTGCTGATTATGAAGTGAGGAATTGCAACACAGGGAAGCAGAAATTCTGTGTTAAATTTCTGGAGCCTATTACTGAATCTAACTCGATTCAATTATTTCTGCACATTATCAGAATTACCAAGGTACATCTCTTCAAGTACATAACTCTAAATACTTCTATATGTGTTATTTCACTTAATGATAGTTATACTCAACTGGTATTTGATCCGGGAAAATAAATTGATGTACTAAGAAGTGGGAATTATGTATATGAGCTAATTTTGGGAGTTATTAGAAGGTATTTGTATGGTCTTAGAAGTTATGCTAACCTCTATCTGGATACGTTTTATTGTTTGATCATTCTTAATGGTTTGGTTTTAATGCATCAATACGAAGAAAATGTTGTTTATGAGCTGATTCTAGAACTTGGGAATGGTTTAGACTTGTTCACTAATTCAAATGCACTTGAAACTGTTAAAGATTATGATAATGAGTCGTCTGTGAAGAATTTTCGAAGAGATGATATCATCGAGAGAACCTCGACATCTCTATGGTCCAGTGTGGATGACAGTATAATGACACAAGAGCCAACTGACCAGATGCATAATGGTAGAAGTTGTGGTTGTAGTGGTATTAGAGATCCTTTAATCTTGCAGCTGAGGCGGGGTTTACTCAAAGAATTGGAAACTCTTTATGTGGAATTTTCGAGGTTTTTTGTTGAAGAAAACAAGGAGAATGATCTGTCCCAGGTTCTTTTGAAGAGAGTTAAATGTGTAATCTGGTTTCTTTCAGTTAGTATATTGTCCAACTATATTCAGGACGATATTGCATTTCTATTCCTGTATCTTCAAGGTCTGGATTATGGATATATGGTGTTTGACCGTGGCAAGGAGTTTCAGCACATGGGGAGATATTATTGCTTTGTTATGGTACCTTGTTATCAAGATACAATGGATTATGTGTTTACTGAAGAGAGTACAACAAGTGATTCGAGCAAGACGGTTCATGAAATGTGGCAGCAAGTTAATATTTTCGGTACTAGTTTGAAACTTCATGTCACAAAGACACACAAATCTAGCATTGCACAACTGCCGGTCGATCACAGACCTACTCTTCATAGCTGGAGTCTTAATGGTAATAATGTGTTGGTGCCTTCACAACAGTGGATGCATGATGAAACTACATCTTCCTTACAAAGAAAATTTGAATTTTCTTCCAGTAATGAAGGTTGGTTAGATCAGTTTCGTCAGCAAGTCTATCATCCAACAACTGTGTGGTATTCACAAGTAATTGCAGTGTATAAACTAGAACATGGTTTTCCCTGGCACCACGTCTATTCTCCTATAGTGGTTTTCCAAGTTGTTGGGAGTTGTTGCAAGCTTTTGAAACTCAAGAAGGGTTATACAGGAATAAAATTCTGCGGAAGAATAGTGGGTACCAGAAAGATGCTTGTACAGTTGGTTGTGAAGTCTTCTGTATGGGTTATTGGAAGGTTAATGATGGTGGTGAGTGGAATGAACAAGGCAATTTATTAAAGACTCAGTTGGAAGTTACAGTTCTGAGGCGTGCTTTCACGATGATTGAGGTAATTCTGAACCTTGCCCTAATATGTATTCTCACCTGGGTTGATGCTCGACAATACAAACCTGGCTACCATCAGTTATTAGGTTTGCTATTTCGAAAAGCTGGATATTATAGAGGAGTAGGATTCTGCAAAATAAGGGTGGAAGGCATGGGGATACTTGTAAAGACCGACGGCGGGGAAAGCAGATGGTATGAGTTGCCCAGTCAAAGGTATATTTGGAGTCGGCTGTGGCAGATGGCATTCAGGTCCTTAATCGAATTCTCGACACGCATTGCAGTTACATCTCCTACTTCAGCTAAGGTTCACATTATTAGAGATGTAATACTTGTGTGGGATATCCATATCCTATTGCAGATAGCCAACGTTGCCATTTATTCTTATTCAGTCAACCAGCTTCAATTTACACAGATAATATTTCGAAAGCCTTATCGGTGGAGGAAGGTCAGAATCTTGAGCCTCATGTCAGCCATCAAGAAGTTATCTTTTCCAGATGACGACAAGAAGCTGAAGACCAACGAGGAAGAAGTTATCTTCCCAAGGAAAGAGTGGCAGGTGTTAAGGTTTGTGGCAGTGGAGAAGGCAGGGTTTCGACTACAACTCCACCTGCAAGTTCGTTGCAAAGAAGTTAACATGAAGATGCATGTTCATGCCTCAACTGGTAGCGGAGAAAGACATCTTATGCTGAAAGGTACTCATACAGTGATTTGCAATCCCATTTGGAAATTGTTACTCGTAGGGGCAAGTGTTATCATCACTATTATCTACCCAGCCTTCAGTTGTAAAGATCCATGGCCTGTTCACTATGGTGAAATGATTCTAGACTCAAGTTCATTGGTTATTTCTGAAAGGGACTTGGATCAAGTTGATTGCCACAGTTACACGAAGGAATTCAGCTTGTTATGTGCCTTATTGTCAAGCTCGGGAAACTGAATTTATGAGTTTTAGTGCATTGGAGAAGGAGCTGCAACAACTGTGTTCCAGGTCGAGCTCATTTCATATCCTTGAGGACAAGGATAATTTGAAGGAGTGGGATTTGTCAGGACCCAGCTTTGGATGCCAAGCTCAGTTAAGGGCCACCTGGATTATATGGGGTTTAGTAATCTGTTTATTTTAATCATCATTTAATTTAACGTGATTAATTAGTACTGCTAAGTATGATTAGTAGTGTATGTCCGTGTGAGTTACACGAGTTGCTAGTTAGGTTACTCTTTATATTTCTTGTTCTGAAGAAGTGACGTTCACCATGAAAATTAATCAGTAAATTTATCTTTCTCCCTCAAGTTCTGTCCTTCCCAACCCAATCTGAGTTGTTCCTGTGCTAATTTGTAAGGCAAGTCCTTACAGATTTGTTTTTTTTTTATTTGGGTGTGCTACTGGATTTCCAGTAGTTTCAAAAAAAACAAAAACATTCAATTTATATAGAGCAACTCTAGGAAAATATGAAAATGTTTGGATAGTACTGAGAAATGTCTAGGCAGCTGGGCAGTATCCCCACATAATATAAGCGAGATCCTTAACTTTGTATGTGCTTCCCACTTCTACAACATTTTCAAATAATTTCTTATAAATAGGAGAAAAAGAAGAAGAAAAACAGTTGAAATATAAAGAATTCATATTGAACCTTCTATGAAGACAATTCTGGAGGCAAACTGAAAGAAAATTCATTATCGTCATGTGAAGCCATACCTTTGGAAGAAAATTCAAACTGAAAGATGGAGTTGAAGCGTTATTCCAATACCATAATAGCAAATCTATGCCCCAGAAAATCCACTTACGAATGTCAGTTGAATCATCCGGAATAATCCATTTATAATTACAGACCATTCACTTTAACACATTATCAGTTTGTGCAGCGCACCTAAGATACTCAACTGAAAATCATAATAAACCATTCTTATAGCCTGATAAACTTGTTTTCAAAGAGAAGACCAAAGAATCTAAAACGCCAAAGAGATTGATAGCCTAGTTATTCTGCGAGAGAAAAAATATTGAGTCAAGGCTAGTAAGAACGGAAAAGGACCAAACCCCAATTTTTGTTTCATGATTATGCTTCACGCTAAATAAGAACAGGATCTAAAACCCACAATCACTACTATGAAAATCAAAAGGAATGGATTAGTTTAGGATTATGATACTATGAAAGCCAAAGAGAATGGAATTAGTTTAAGATTATGATGATGTAAAATATGAGTTTACATCATGCTCAAAATCAAACAACCCCATACTTAAGAATTCAAAAAGAAGTAAACCCTACCTTACAAAATAAAGAACAGAGCGTTTTCAGTATAAGAACATGTGATAAAAAATCATACCTGAGGTGCTTTACTTATTTGTTCATAAGGAATATGGAGGGGGTTAGTCCTCGAGTGATTTCAGGGGAGTTGAGTGTATTTTAAATCTTAGGAATTTTAAGAGAGTTTGAGAGAGTGTAGGGAGTTTGAGAGAGTTTGGTGTTTTTGAGTTCAGGGAGTTTGGGGGAGTGTAGGGAGTTTGAGAGAGTTTATTAGAGGGAGTTTGGGGGAGTTTGAGAGAGTTCACTCCTAACTCATTCTCTTTTAAGAAACAATAAAAGGGAGCTGAGCTCAATTTCAGTGACGGGTTTTTATGATCATCTTCACAAGCAGCTGCCGTCATTTTCTCTACTTCTATTTTATTACTAGGTTGGAATGGGTGCATAAAACATAGATGGGTTTTCCCAGTGCTCTAATTTCATTTGCAGGGAAAAGAAGATACAAGAAGCAACAAAGAAAATAAGAAGCTGAAGGTACTGTTGGTTGAATTCAGGCAGTGTTGGTGCCGTTAAGAAGAATTTGAAATGCTGATGTCGAGGGAAGGAATGCTGCAGAAATTATGGAGCTAAACCTGTGGTATTGGTCTGAAGTTGGTGGATTGTAACGAGATGAACCTGTGCCTTGCAGTTGTGCGTTTGCGGTTGGCTAAGAAGGAATGGACTGAGATGGGAGTTGTCTGAGGTTGCAGGGAAGAAAAGTTGGTGTTTTTGCAGCAGCTGGTTATGGAGATTGCAGATGTGTTGAGTCTGTGCATTGCAGGGAAGTAGGTTGTTATGTTCACAGCACAGCTATTGAAAGCTTGAGTATGTGGTTGTGTCTGAAGAGGGAATGTACTGAGATAACAAATGGGTTCGATTGATGAGTTTGGTGATGACCTGAGATAATGGAGATGCAGTATGGCGACGAACTGAAGCGGGTACGGAAGTGAAGTTGCAGTGAGTCCATGGGAGATTGCAAGTCTGAACTGGTAGGATGAGCTGGAAATGGAATGTGTGTTGAATGTTTGATCAGTTGGTGGCGGTATTAAGCTTGATGTTGAACTGGGATTGCAGTCAAGAGCAGGAGTATTGTGAGAGTCAGTGTAGATGGTGCTGCAGTTTGATATTGCTGCCAGAGATGGCTGTGGGTATTGGTGGTGACAGTCAGGTAAGGCGGAATCAACTATAGAGAATGAGATGGTGAATGTGCAGCTGATCATGGCAATGGTGAACAAGGTCTAGAATGGAATTGAGCTACAGTTGTATGAAATGGGTATGAGTGTTGACGGAAGGGAATGGATGCTAACTGATTAAAGCAGAGACGAGTCTGGTATTGAACCTGACTTGCAGGTGGTTATAGTTACAGCAGGGAAAGAATTGAGATGTTGTTGCTTGAACTAAATGGTACTGGTGATGGTGGTGGTGGTGCGAAACAAGGGACTGAAATGAGTTCGATGTTGGCGGTGATGGAATGAAGCTTAACAGAGAACAATGGAATGCAGCAATGCTGTGTGCTGAGATATGGGGGCTGGAGCTGATTGTGTGTGTCGGTGTCGCAGCAAGAAGGAGAAATTCAAGGACTGGAATAGCAGGAAACTGCAGCGAAGGAGAGTGAGATAGCCGTTGTCCTGGTTGTGCTAGAATTGCAACTTCTAGATCTTTCTTGCACACTATGACTGGCTGCAATGGGCGTTTCTGACACAGATCTTTCCAGTTTTCCTTCAGAAACATGACCTATATCCTCTTTGAGATGGACTTGTACAACTCCACAGCCAGCAGACCCAGAAATAGAACATGAATTTGTTCCCTTCTTCTTCTTCCGACCTACTTTACCTTTTTTAACTCCACCTTTGGCTTTAGCCAACGTTGTACTCTCAGGATGCCTACTGGAACATCAACAGTGGCCTCATTTGGATCAGCATTTTTCACATCAGAATTTGTAGATACTGGAGCATCTTTTACAACTTCATCCATACCAGTATCATAACTGCAACTAAGATCTTCCGGTTCTTCACTTTTCATGTTAGTGAACGTCTACTTGTTGGAAAGAGAAGTCGGCACTTCTTTTGACTCAGGAAAGGAAGACTGGAGCACCATCACCAGCAGATGTTGGTCCAAGCATTGATCAGCAACATCCTCCCAGCCAAATGGAAACCCCATAATGAAACGACTGCAAACCTGCTCATAGTGTAGGTATCCATCAATAGATAATACTAAATTCCTCTAATACCAGAACAGGTATCGTAATTTGATACTCAATGTGCACATACTGTTCTCAATGCAAACTTTCAATGACCCATAGTTAGATACTATATTCCTCAACAAGGACCAAAATTGACTTGCCAATGCATTTGTTCGCAATAAACTAATAACCGGAAAAGGACTGAAATAATGCAGGTTGTAATCCATAACATCACTTGTAACCTAAAAAGCATAACTCATATGGATTTTTTTGTTTACGAAGCTTACGCATTTAGTCATTTGCAGAACAATTTATATGCACAAACTAAAATTACTCAATTTCAACATGA
The DNA here is from genome assembly GCF_003573695.1 of Papaver somniferum. NCBI lineage: Eukaryota > Viridiplantae > Streptophyta > Magnoliopsida > Ranunculales > Papaveraceae > Papaver > Papaver somniferum. Next base: position 81,657,351 of record NC_039359.1, read on the forward strand.
GACAAGACAAATCAAAAAGGAAAGAATAAAGACACAGTAGTAGTAGTAATAACCTCTGGAGAAAACCCATTTCCCTGAGAACGAGATAAGTCCTTGAATCAAAATGTTGATCCCGTCAGCTGTCTTAAGAGATGTTAAACTATATCGCTTTAGTAATTGGTGCAGAGGGAAATACTCGCTTAGCTCGATTACTGTAACAGTACAACAAAATTAGAAAATCACTGAGACCCTTTTCAAGCTATACATTCTCAAACTCCTCCCAAATCTCTACTCTTTTGAGAGATTTGTTGTGAGACCAAAATACACTAAAAACTCATTCGAACTCCCCAAAGAAACCAACTCCCTAGTATTGTAGGGTTTTTTGACTAACAGGGAGTTCAAGAGCTTTTTTTAAACTCCCCAACGACTAACAGGTGTTTTCTAGGGAGTTTAGGAGACTCCTCTAAACTCCCCCACGACTAACGGGGATTTGGAGAGACTCCCTCAAACTCCCTCATGACTAACAGGAGAAAACCTAAATACATTAAAATCTCTCAAACTCTCCCACGACTAACCCCCTGTAAGTTTATTTACCTAAGTTTTCTCACTGCTAGATCACATCAATCTCTTCATAGCAGCATCACCTTCATCTCAATCTCCGATTTACTGCACCGATTATCAAAAACAATTTACAGCACCAACAAACCCTAATCGACTGAACACAATCTTCAACAACAAAGCCACTTCAAATTCATAATCATCCGCAGATAAATAGTGGGACTTCTTACCTGCAACAGATTAAAAAACCCCAGTTCATCAAAATAATCAAATCCTATCAAAAACCCAAGCTTTCCTTCAATCGACGAATCCCTACAGCACAAAAGAGAAATTACCACTTAATCAAAGAAAAACCCTAATTGACAACAAAAGAAAAGAGAAACCCCAAATTTCCACGGAAAAATGGATTGGTTTTAGTTTTTTTTTTTTTGCGGCAGGCTAGGTGTTTTTTGGGTTTTGTTTTGTACTATTTTTTCCTGCAGGTTTTGAAGATTAGGTTACCATAATTGATATTCCCTGTACAACGGAAATCAAGGTTTTGAAGATTAGGTTACTATTTTTGGGTAAAAACTGATTTTGCTGTTTTTGCTAATTTTGTGTGTGTTGATGAGAAACGAGTTCAAACCCTAAACAAATGCACTGTACGGGAATGTTTTAGGTTCGAGAGATCAATCTGTAAGACTCTGGCCTAAACCAAGAAATGGTCGTTCCATATTCAATTCGGTCACAAAGTGAAGGAGAAGGGTTGATCTTAGGAAGGGAAGCGAAGAAGGTGTTGAGATTATGAAGATGTTGGCTGTTTATGACTTGTATCAGAATGTTGAACTAGGCTTGCATAACGTAAGCTATCAGTTGTGGATGTTTTCTGGAAACTGTGACAACACTTGGTTTTTTCTGTGTTGTTTGAAAATAGGTCGGAGAACCTATTTATACAAGTCATTGAGCGCAACCCTCATCTCGTAGAAAGTGGAGGAAGTGAAGTGATGGAGTAGTGGGGTCGTGTAGGTGATTGTCTCACGATCACGTATTTTCCCACTTCCTTCATCATCGTTAACCGTCCATGCCTCCTGACACGTTCTCGTAATGGGCGTGTTGCACGCCGCACGCTGTAAACCGCCAGACCAATACCCCAATAAGTATCCCCCAGTTTGTGACATGTTTGATGTCTCGAATGAGAGGGTCAAGTCGTGGGACCCTCCGCAAGAAATAGCGTACGGTGCTAAGTTATTTATGGAATTGGTATTCATAAAATATCGTGCATGCTCGATGCATGTAATGTATCGTTTTTTAAGCAAGCACCTCAAAGCAATCAATATGCATGAAGCATCGCTGTTTTAAAACTTGATAGAATAAGTCGCGGATCAAGCGTCTTAAAATAGAAACACGTCCAACCATCTTCGAGTGATTGTTTGGAGGCCGCATAGGCGGGCCACCCTCTGGTCGATCACTCCATGTGGCAGAGTGGCGGACGGTGATCATTGAGGCGCTTCATTGATCACCTAATTTTTTAATCTAAACTGTCCGACCAAGCTGGAAAAGTTGGACGGACGAGATGATTTACAACACATATTTTCTGTCGTTGATGGAATTTAGGGTTTTTTTAAAAGGTGTGCAAACATCCCTCTTTGGCTTGGTCAAATCCAAGCAGGGGCGCTATTTTTGAGTGAGCCGATCGGGCGTGCGTGAAGATGGCTCACTAACGTGCATGTCTGCCCCTCTCGGTCCCACAAATATTCGACATTGGACACTCAATTTGACCGGTAAAGATGAGTGGTCGTGATTGATTTGCCACAGAAACATATTACCGCAAAGAGGTTTAAAGGCCGTGTGGCATGCCGCCTTTGGGGGGCGCTTTTCGAGGCGCCGAGACCTAGTCTGCATAGGTCGGACGGTCACACACAAAGGTGGGCCCATGGTGAACACGTTGACATCCTTGGGACTAGGGGTGTCAACGGATCCGGGTCCTTGGTACCTCTTGAGTCTATATTTACACCTTCCGTTTAGGCTGGTGAAGATGGATGGTCACGATCGATTTACGACAGATGTGCATTGCCACAAACCCTAATTAAGGTTTTGAAACATTCACTACTTCACGACTTCGGCCAAGCGATTTGGCACGCTGTGGGACTCTTTTGGGGAGATGGATCATGTGGGGCCAACATTGGGCCGATGGTGAACACATGTGTACCTTCCTGGTGGTCCCAAATGCGATCTAAGCCATCCAAATAAGCTGGGTAAGTTGGATGGTCGTGATCGATTTAAGATGCCAGTGGACTTTTATGACCCTTGAAAGCATCACACTCGCCATGTTTTGAGCAAACGTTCATTGCTCTATGACCATACCGTGAGCAAATCGACTGGGTAAGGGTGGAGTGGGCCCGCCAACGTGTGCGTTAACGCTTCCCCAATCATTCATGGGATGATCTAATCCGTCCAACCAGGCTGGCGAATTTGGACGGTCGTGATCGTTTTAAGACTGCCCTGAACAACCTATGTTCGATCGAATACTACAAAGCAGCACGGCCACCCAACTTAGGGTTGGCGTTTGACGGTGCTAGGAGATGTTCGTGTGATGTCCGACTGGTGATATTTTTCAATGATGTTGTAGTAATAAGTTCGTTGAGACTTGTGAAAGAAAAATATTTTAGACTTATAAAACTTAAAAATAGAAAACTTATTGCAAAATTGATTTCAAGATATTAAAAGTAACCAAGACACTAGATTCCACTATTACACATGAATGAACGATACCAAATATGTTTCAAAACTCTAACTATCCTTTAAGTCCTTTATTTCTTAATTCACACATAATCAAACATATTCCCAAATATTAATTGTATTCCCTAAGAATATACTATCAATCAATTAAACAAAGTATAATCTATCAAATTGAATCACAAGTAATTAAGAAAATTATGTGAACATTTAGAACTCCGCAAAAGCGGTGATTGAATGAATTATAAATTGTAAATTAGAGAAAATAAAATTATTACCAATCATTCATGCATAGATAGCTTCATCCATTGCCTTGGTTGTGCGAGAATTAGCTCATCATCATGGAAACACGCTCAAAATTCATTTTTATTTCTCAAAGGGTGTTTACAAAGATGAAATGGGAGAAACAATGATAAAACAGTGATTTTCTTTTCTCTCCCAAAAACTCTCTCCAAATGTGCTCTCTAGCTCTCTACTTATACACACAAATACACATCACTCAAATATATTCCATAACTCATCTTCTTCTTTTTAATTAAAAATATCTTCAGAATTTTTCCTTCTCTTTATTCTATATATTTCTTTACTAAACCCATATCTTCTTTAATTCGCAGAATAAAATCCAAGATAAAATCTTCTAAGGATATCTTTCTTGTTTAATACAAGATAACTTCATTTTTCTTCAAAACTTCATGTTTGTAAGGCAAGAAGATATTCTTATCTTAAAGATAATAAATCCTTTACCGTTGAAACCAAATTTCCCGCCAATTTTTTCTTTTCAAATCAAGGAAGAAGATGGAGCCCTCTTAACCAGTAATGGGGTGCGATTAGCAGTTGGTTCCCTGGGGTGCCCCTTATCAGTTAGGTTCCCCTTATCCAAAACTGAGAGTCTGAATAACATGTGTCCTCCGGGTGCCTATACCAACTTTTCGAGCCGAATTTTCCAGAAATACCTACAAACACATAAAACACCATAATAAGTAGCAAATCGAGTACCAACAATACTGAAAATTGAGGACAATTTGGTCACAAAAATGTGTCTATCAAATACCCCCAAACTTATTATTTGCTAGTCCTCGATCAAAGCTAATATAGAAAAATAAAAATGACTACACTTACCACGTGCAGCAAGCTGTTAAACCGCTAGGTGGTCCTAGCGGCGGAGTGTTGTCTCCGCAGGGTTTACCAGAGGTGTACCTACAAAACCTTTACTCCAGACCCTAGCTATCTAAGAAGAACCTTGGAAGGCACTAAAGAATCTCCTTGGTTGGCATAAAATCATTAACTATAGGAGGAAGTACCCTGATGCGAAATTCCAATTGTTGTACACGAGTTTGCACTCAACATACTAAAATTCATATATAAGTAACAGAGCTCTACTCAGATAGTTTCTAGACATCATAACTGGAGTCAACCAATCACATGGAAAGATTAAGAGGATGGATAAAGAGAAAAATAGATGGTTCAAAGTGAGCGTTGTTTCCCATATCTGTCTGAAGGCCTCTGCCAAGATGAACCTATCCTAATGGACTGAGATACCGGTCTGACTAATATCAACACAACTGGCATATACAAGGGGACCAGTGGTCGATAAACCTAACTCTAGGTCAACACAACTGGCATATACAAGGGCACCAGTGGTCGACTTTATTGATTTTATTCCGGTTGGTCTGATGGTCTGGTCTCAAACTTTTTTTTTTTAGGTATCTCAATCACCCTATCAATGGTAAAAACTTGAGTCGTGTGCCCCACCAAATCACTTAAGAAATAAAAACATACGGGATTAGGATTCAACGAGTTATGGCGAAACTACCATTTTTTTTTAATTCTAACACCTGAGCTATGTGCTTTTATGAATAGACTCTTTAGATGTTTCCATCTAATCAGATTGGTTCCTCAACTCCTACAACCAAGATGTTCCCATCCACTTAGACTGGTTAGTGCCAACCTTAATAAGCATAAATTTCTAGGCTCTGGAGTTTATTTATTGCAATTAAAAGCTAACAAAAAGTTTCTTCCCCAACCCCAAACTTAAATATAACATTGTCCTCAATGTTTCTAATAAAAGAGCAATACCAAAAAGTAAGGTAACACGAGGAATCAGTAAAGAGATAATTCGGAAAGATAGTACCTGGGTGAAGAGAGAAATCAAAAACTAATATACAACATACAATCGCCTCGATGGTCAATCAAGGGTAAACAGGATCCTCCAGAGGGACCTCCTCAACATCACCTGTAGGAAAGGGCTCTAAAAAGGGTTTCAATCTCTGACCGTTAACCTTCGAAGAACTACTAACATATGGTGTCTCGATCTCAACATCTCCATGAGGAAAGAGAGTGCGAACAATAAAAGGACCCGTCCACCGAGAACGTAACTTCCCAGGGAAAAGATGCAAGCGGGTATCATACAGAATAACTTTTTGACCTGGAGAAAATGACTTTCTTAAAATATTCTTATCATGCACAAGTTTCATTTTGTTCTTATACTCCTTCGCACTATCGTAAGCATCTACACGAATCTCTTCCAACTCATTGAGCTGGAGTTTCCTATGGGCTCCTGCCTTGTCAAGTGAAAAATTTAGCTGCTTAACAGCCTAATAAGCTCTATGTTCTAACTCAACAGTTAAATGACATGCCTTTCCATACACAAGCCGATAAGGCGACATTCCAATGGGGGTCTTAAATGCAGTACGGTAAGCGCATAAGGCATCAATAAGCCTAGACGACCAGTCATTCCGATTAGGATTAACTGTTTTCTCTAATATACGCTTTATCTCCCTATTGGAAACCTCTACCTGATATGGGGTAGCTACCTTATGTGTAATACCATATTTCTTCATCAAAAGACTAAAAGGTCCATTACAAAAGTGCGACCCTCCATCACTAATTATAGCTCGCGGTGTACCAAAACGTGTAAGTATATTATTTTTCAAGAACTCAATCACAACCCTATGGTCATTGGTTTTACACGCAACCGCCTCAATCCACTTAGAGACATAGTCTACAGCGACAAGGTTGTATAAGTAACCAAAAGAATTAGGAAACAGACCCATAAAGTCAATACCCCACACATCAAAGACCTCAACAACTAAAATAGGGTTCAAGGGCATCATGTTCCTACGGGAAATGCTTCCTAATTTTTGGCAACGCTCACAAGTAAAACAGTGACTATGGGAGTCTTTAAACAACGAAGGCCAATAGAATCCACACTGCAATATCTTAGCAGCAGTCTTCTTAGCACTAAAGTGACCCCCACAAGCATGATCATGACAAAAGAAAATAATACTGGAATGGTCACTCTCAGGTATACATATCCTAATAATCTGGTCTGGAAAATACTTAAACAAATAAGGATCATACCAAAAGAAGTGCTTCACCTCGGCTAAAAACCTAGAACGATCTTGTTTACCCCAATGTTGGGGCATCCGACTAGTAACAAGATAATTCACTATATTTGCATACCAAGGTGCTTGGGTAACAAAGAACAGTTGTTCATCAGGAAAACTATCCCTAACAGGAGGAGAATCATTAAGGGTATCCACAACAAGCCTAGACAAGTGGTCTGCTACTACATTTTCTGCACCTTTTTTATCTCTAATGTCTAAGAAAAATTCCTGCAACAATAGGATCCATCTAATCAATCTAGGTTTAGTATCCTTCTTGGAAATAAGATACTTCATAGCAGCATGATCAGTAAAGATTATGACCTTAGAACCTAAGAGGTAGGATCTAAACTTGTCTAAGGAAAACACAGTAGCTAATAGTTCCTTCTCCGTAGTGGTATAGTTCAACTGGGCATCATTCAGAGTTTTGCTAGCATAGTAAATCACATGAAGTAACTTATTTTCTCGCTGACCTAGCACAACACCAATAGCATAATCTGAAGCATCACACATGATCTCAAAGGGTAGGTTCCAGTTAGGTGCCTGGACTATGGGGGCGGTAGTGAGTAAATTCTTAAGATTCTCAAAAGCCTCTAAACAAGCATCATCAAAGACAAACTTAACGTCTTTTGCAAGCAAATTGCAAAGAGGTCTAGAAATTAAGCTAAAATCCTTAATGAATCGAAGATAAAAACCTGCATGCCCTAAGAATGACCTAATATCTCTTACGGTTTTTGGGACCTGTAAAGTTTTAATGAGGTCAACTTTGGCTCTATATACCTCTATACCCTTCGAAGATACGATATGCCCTAGAACAATTCCTGAACGAACCATGAAGTGACATTTCTCCTAATTAAGCACTAAATTCTTTTCCTTACACCTAGTCAAAACTAATGACAAATGATGCAAGCACTCATCGAAAGATGAACCAAACACTGAAAAATCATCCATAAAGACCTCTAAGAACCGTTCTACCATGTCAGAAAATATGCTCAACATACAACGTTGAAAGGTCGCAGGGGAATTACATAGCCCGAAAGGCATGCGTCTATACGCAAAGGTACCAAATGGACAGGTAAAAGTGGTTTTATCTTGGTCTTCTAGAGCTATAACAATCTTATTATAACCGCAGTATCTATCTAAAAAGCAATAATGGCTACGTCCAGCTAATATCTCTAACATTTGGTCGATGAAGGGAAGGGGAAAGTGGTCCTTCCTAGTGACCTTGTTCAATTTCCTATAGTCAATAAAGACACGCCAACCCGTGGTCACCCGGGTTGGGATTAACTCATTGTTATCATTCTGGACTACAGTAATACCGGATTTCTTGGGAACAACCTGAACGGGGTTGACCCACTTACTGTCTGAAATGGGGTAGATAATGCCTGCATCTAACAGCTTAAGAACCTCGGTTCGAACTACTTCTTTCATATTAGGGTTTAGTCGACGTTGCATCTCCCTAGAAGGTTTGGTGTCACTCTCTAAATATATATGATGCATACAATTAGTAGGACTTATACCCTTAATGTCTGCTATGGTCCACCCTAAAGATTCCTTGTTATTCTGAAGGACAGTCACTAGCCTACTTTCCTGATCACTATCCAAGTCGGATGCTATAATCGCAGGTAAAGTTTCAGATGGGCCTAAAAACACATACTTCAGGGAATCTGGTAATGGTTTAAGGTCCAACTTAGGAGGCTTTTCTAATGAAGGAACTAGGGTAGACTCAGAAACGGGTAGAGGTTCGAACTTAGGTTTCCAGCCATTACTAGTGTCTATCAAAGGGGTTGAATCTAATAAAGCATTCACCTCATTAATCACATCGTCGTCATCAAAATCAATCCCAAAGTGGGCTAGGAATTTCTCTAATGGATCTTCTAACAAAGTGTTTGGTAATGACTCCTCGACTAATGTTCTTATCATGTTCACCTCTTCTATGTTCGAGTCATCTAGTTCATAGGGTAGCTTACTAATATTAAAAATGTTTAGCTCAATAGTAACATTACCAAAAGACAAATTCATAATACCATTTCGACAGTTAATGATCGTATTGGATGTAGCTAAAAACGGGCGACCTAATATCACTGGTACTTGGTTCTATGGGTCAGGGACAGGTTAGGTATCTAGGATAACAAAATACACTGGATAAATAAACTTGTCGACCTCAATAAGAACGTCCTCGATCACACCACGAGGAATTTTAACGGATCTATCAGCTAACTGAAGTGTCATCTGGGTAGGTTTCATCTCACCAAGTCCTAGCTTAAGGTACACATGGTATGGCAGTAAGTTCACACTGGCTCCTAAGTCAAGCAAAGCTTTCTCGACACGGTATTTACCTATTGTGCAAGAAATAGTAGGAGAACCTGGGTCTTTATACTTAGGAGTAGTGGTATTCTGAATAATAGAACTCACATGACTAGCTAGGAAGGCTTTCTTCTGGACACTAAGTTTTCGCTTTCGCGTACACATATCCTTAAGAAACTTGGCATAAGCGGTAATTTTCTTAATCACATCTAACAAGGGGAGGTTGATAGTAACCTTCTTAAAAAGCTCCAATATATCATTAAAGTTTGACTCCCTCTTAGTTGGAAATAGCAGCTGGGGGAACGGGGCTCTGGGAACAAAGACGGACTCAGCAGGACTCTCATTGGTCTCTTTGGAGACTCTATCAGTCTCCTCATTTTCTGGCTCAGAAGGGTGAACTACAGCATGTTCACTATCAGGCATGGCAACCTTATGATCAACTTTCTTTCTATTCCTAAGGGTTGTTATAGAATTCACATGATTGTACGATTTCTCTCCTTTAGGGTTAGGATTAGTTTGACTAGGGAACCTTCCATCTTCTCTTTCACTAAGAAACTTAGCTATTTGGCCGACTTGAAGTTCTAAGTTAGCAAGAGATTGGGAATTATTCTTAAAATTCTGCCTGGTTTCTTCTTTAAAACCACAGTGGTTCTTTGATAACATCTCATGGTTCTTTGCTAACATAGTAAGAGTTTCTTCTAAGGTGTAGATCTTTTTCTCATTCTGAAACTGGGGTTGACCTGAAGAGTTCTTAGCATAACCAAAACCTAGGGGAGGCTGAGAATTACTAGACTGTCCTTGAGTCTGACCCTTAGACCAAGAAAAATTAGGATGGTTTCTCCAACCAGGGTTGTAAGTCTCTTAGTATGGGTCAAACTTCTGTCGGTTCTCAAACCTAGCATTGTTATAGACAACATGGGCTTTCTCTTCACTAACCTGACCTTCCCAAAACGAGTTATTGGGTTCTACTCCACAACTAGACACTTGAGAGGTTCTAAACCTATCATCAGGTTCAACAACAGACCTATGTTTAGGATGATTCAATTCCAAAGCTTCTAACCTTCTAGACAAAGCTGCAAACTTAGCATCAAATCCTAAGCTTGTATCTACCACATTGGTGCTATTTCTATTGACCAAGAGTATTTTGGGGGGTTCAACACAAGACTCCCACTGTTGGGATTTTTCAGCGACAGCTCCTAAGAAGGTGAAAGCATCATCAGCACTTTTACTAGTGAACTCACCAGCGTACATAGACTCAACCATGGCTTTGGTTGAATAGTCTTAACCATCATAAATAATCTCTATGAGTTTCATCTTATCAAATCCATGGTGAAGACACTGGGATAAGAGATCATTGAATCTCTCTAAGAACCTATAAAGAGACTCTCCCTCTTGTTGCACACTAGCACTAATTTTCTGCCTAACAGACGCAGTTTTATGCTTAGGGTAGAATTTCATATAGAAAGCAGCAATAAGTTCCTTCCATGTTTCAATGGATTCAGATGGTAGGTTGTTCAGCCAGGTCTTGGGTTTATCTCCCAAGGAAAAGGGAAACATCCTAAGTTTCAAGACTTCATCAGTAAGGTCTTTTATTCTAATTGTCCCACAAATTTCCTCAAAGTCCCTAATATGAAAATAAGGGTTCGCATCATCTTTTCCTAAGAATATAGGGATCATCTTCAGAATAGTAGGTTTTATCTCGAAATTAGCCGTAGTGGCTGGCAATTTAATGCACGAAGCTCGGGTGGACCTAGTTGGGAACATGTAATCTTTCAAAGTTGCCATTGCTGGCACAGGAAGAGACATATTCTCAAAACTGAAGTTTCCAAAAACAGGTCTCTCAAAATAATAGTCTTCGAGCTCCCCGCCTTCCCAAGAAGAACTACTAGGTTTATCACTAATCAAACGACCTAGGGTGTTTCTTTTCCAAGCCCGCTCTTTAATAACCTTGGGCATACACTAGAAAAACAAAAGATAAAGAAAGAAATTCTAAAAGGAAGGGAAGTTCTATGGAAACACAAACAAGGCTGACTCCACCAAAGCAAACCTAAAGATTTCTAGCAAACAAAAAGCATGATGGCTCCACTTAGATTGTTTCTAGACTAGCTTATAATCCTTCGAAAGAGAATTCGTTACAATTTAAGCAAACCCCTCTGGAATCAATCCGATTTTAAGTAAGTTGAATCGAGACGAGGGAAGCTCAATGGAGCTTTGATACCCAAGGCCTCACTGGCGTTACAAGGCGGCGTATTCAACTCACAGAAACCATCATGAACTTTGAAGCATGCTTAAAAGAGTAACCAATATTTTTCGAATGACTTTCCTATTAAGCTCGTACCCTTATAGGTCTCGTTCTAGTCAAATTTTAGGCTTAGGTTCGCGTTTGGTTTCGTTTTCCTAACGCGGACAAGAAAGGAACGGTGATGAAATCCGAACCCTTATCTTGTATGGCCAGTCCTTACCCTTTACTAGGAAATTAAAGCAGCCGTTTTCAAATCCTCAGGATATATGCAAACGAAGGAATACAGTAACTCGCTGACAGGAGATTCGCGAGTGTTTCAAAAAACTTACCTCCCGTACCAGACGGGGGATGAACCGTTGTAGTCGACTCGGGCCACGACTCTTATGTCATGTACGAACCCGAGGGGCCGAGGCGATATCGTAATCGCCGTCCTTCTCTGCAAACATTTGATATTTAAACTACCCTTCCGTAGGGTTTACAAAAAATAAAGTCCCAAAGTCCACAGTCCAAAGTCCAAAGTCCAAAAATAAAGTGCAAAAGAAAAAGATAATCTAAAAGAAATAAATAATAATAATAATAAATTTTCTCTCTCTCTCTCTCTCTCTTTTTTTAATTAATTTTTATTCTCCTTTTCTTTCGCTCTTTTTGCTTTTCCTTTACTCCAAATCTTTAAGTATTCACCAAAAGTTTTGGCAAATTTTTCTTTCGTTCCAAATTCCAAAATCTGTAAGGAAAAGACAAAAACCCAAAAACGTAAAGAAGAACAAATAAAATAAAAATGAAAAACAAATAAAAACCTAAAAAAAAAAATCAAAAAAAACTCTAGCCTAAAGACAAGTCCGCGTCGGCGGCGCCAAAAACTGATGATATTTTTCAATGATGTTGTAGTAATAAGTTCGTTGAGACTTGTGAAGCAAAATATTTTAGACTTATAAAACTTAAAAATAGAAAACTTATTGCAAAATTGATTTCAAGATATTAAAAGTAACCAAGACACTAGATTCCACTATTACACATGAATGAACGATACCAAATATGTTTCAAAACTCTAACTATCCTTTAAGTCCTTTATTTCTTAATTCACACATAATCAAACATATTCCCAAATATTAATTGTATTCCCTAAGAATAGACTATCAATCAATTAAACAAAGTATAATCTATCAAATTAAATCACAAGTAATTAAGAAAATTATGTGAACATTTAGAACTCCGCAAAAGCGGTGATTGAATGAATTATAAATTGTAAATTAGAGAAAATAAAATTGTTACCAATCATTCATGCATAGATAGCTTCATCCATTGCCTTGGTTGCGCGAGAATTATCTCATCATCATGGAAACACGCTCAAAATTCATTTTTATTGCTCAAAAGGTGTTTACAAAGATGAAATGGGAGAAACAATGATAAAACAGTGATTTTCTTTTCTCTCCCAAAAACTCTCTCCAAATGTGCTCTCTAGCTCTCTATTTATACACACAAATACACATCACTCAAATATATTCTTCCATAACTCTAAAATCTTCTTCTTTTTAATTAAAAATATCTTCAAAATTTTTCCTTCTCTTTATTCTATATATTTCTTTACTAAACCCATATCTTCTTTAATTCGCAGAATAAAATCCAAGATAAAATCTTCTAAGGATATCTTTCTTGTTTAATACAAGATAACTTCCTTTTTCTTCAAAACTTCATGTTTGTAAGAGAAGAAGATATTCTTATCTTAAAGATAATAAATCCTTTACCGTTGAAACCAAATTTCCTGCCAATTTTTGTTTTCAAATCAAGGAAGAAGATGGAGCCCCCTTAACCAGTAATGGGGTGCGATTAGCAGTTGGTTCCCTGGGGTGCCCCTTATCAGTTAGGTTCCCCTTATCCAAAACTGAGAGTCTGAATAACATGTGTCCTCCTGGTGCCTATACCAACTTTTCGAGCCGAATTTTCCAAAAATGTTTATTTTCCAGAAATACCTACAAACACATAAAACACCATAATAAGTAGAAAATCGAGTACCAACAATACTGAAAATTGAGGAAAATTTGGTCACAAAAATGTGTCTATCACCGACCGGCTAGGGCATAAGTGGGCCCGCCATTGGTCATCACGACAATCGCCTATTGTTGACAGAGTTTGGCTAGGCTTGTTAATTTGTGCGGCTAACTTGTGTTGCCGCGACCGTTTCTGAGACTGATGTTAACAATCTAGATTTTCTTTAAGAATAAATGTGTGTTCAATCACGCCAACTTTAATTAAAAGTGTGTGAACACACCGATCTCTTTTTCAGAGAGATGTAACTCGTATGAGTATTTTTGTGCAGATCCCAATACTAACAATTCGGGAGATTCATGCTACTATGCATAGAGTGAGCATTCATCGTCATGTCATGTCAGTATTAACAGTTCTACTGGGAACATAGCACGGAAAAATATCAGGCTTGTCATGCATTAGTTAATAATGCTGGCATAAAATATGATTCACAGAATATTTGGGATTACTTCTGTGCACACCATTCTGAATGAATTTCATATATACTGAGTTATTCAATACATGTGTAAATAAAGAGGTTTGAGAACTCATCACTTTAAAATTACCTTTATTCCTTTGCAGAATAACAGCGCATTAAATATAGGGTTTTACAATTTTGAACCTGAACTAAAAACCACCATCAATATTAAGTCCCCTGCTTAGCACGTAACGGTGACATTGTTGCGAGGTAAGCAATAGATGGTGACATACAGGATAGGATGGAGACAAAATAGAAGCGGCTTACCGGGAGAAGTCGAGCATCATCGGGCGTGCAGGGCGGCGTCGGTGCAGCCATTGGGCGTCGGCGTGGTGGGACCAGCCTCCTCGCTTCATGTTCTATATCGAAATAGGAAACCTTCTCCTATTAGAACTCCGCCAAACGATCTCGTATATAAAAGGAGTTGTCTCTTCCCTTTTATTTTTATATCGTCTGCTCCAGCTTCGTCCTCAGCATCCATCGCTCGCACGTCCGGCAACAACAAGGTAAGTGCTTCGTCTCTTCTTCGTTCTTTGTTGTTTCTCATTCTCCCTTTCTCGTTTTTGTTGATATAAACCCTAGATCTCATGTGTAACATCCTTGATCTTGAGAAAACCATCTTGTTATGAGCGAAACCTTTTTGTTTGCTATATTAAGATGAATTCCACCAGTAAAATCAATAACAGAGTAGTTAACATTGTTATAATCACTAGTAAAACGAGCAAAGAACCCTGTGCTGTGTGTTCCTTCCCCTCTTTGCATGCGAATCCTAGATTTAGGTTGCGGTCGATGCATAACTTATCTTAGGTTTCGTCAATGGACATAATACCCATGGCAAAACCCGTTGTGTTCAACTGTGCATTCGACTAGGCGACGGGCATGCATCTCGTGGTTGACGCGGCTTTTGTGCGACCTCCCAATTTAATCATTTTTAATCTGAGTGGTGAGGATCCGATTGGGCCCAGTTGAACATACTTTCCTCGAGGTCAATAGGGCGTTCGGGCATGTAGTGACCAAGAGGGCGATCGAGCATATCGAGGACAATAGGGCGATCGAGCAGTGGCCATTTCTTCTTCCATGTACTTCGACTATCAGTGATCGCGTTGAATTAACGGGTTGTGCATATGATACCATCTTAGCATGAAAACTTTCTTTTATTGTGCTTCATTGCAGTTATTTGAAGTGAACAAAGAAGCCCTCGTTAAGATGTCACCTGGGGATAATGTTGCTTCCAAATCGGGAGGTGTTAACAACTCCAAAGACATGCCAAACGTAGATGATGAGTTTTTTATTGTGCCTTTTCCAAACATTAGAACTCATCATGTCCATAAGTGGGTCCTACTCACAGGCTCAGAAAATGAAGAGACTGCTATGTCCCCCCCCCCCCCCCCCAACAACACATGTGATGAGGTTCTGTCTTCGGAAAAATGTATATCCGTCTTCTCCTATTGATTTCAAGGTTTGTCATACCCCACTGAACTCTTATGAAGGATGGATGAGGCATATATTGAGTAATGAGCGCATCAGAGATAACTTGGCCAAGGCTCAAATTATTGAAGCTATCACGGCGTATGAAACACTTCACATCAAGAAAGACGTTGTAGGTTTGATTACTTTCATTTCTCGATGAAGTCATTACATACACACGGCTATATGTAGATGGAGAGAAATGACTATTACTGTGGAAAGCGTAGCCGTGTTGCTGAATCTCCCCGTTGCGGGAAGTTTCCACTATAAACTATCCACCGAAGAAAATTCTACCCTTGATGCTATACTTCAGAAGGAATAAGAGTATGATCAACCGAAAAAGGAAGAGAAATGCTTTTACACTTTGTGGTGTCTCAATGGTGTTCTACAAAACCAAGGCTGTACCAGGCACTGGATGATGAACTCAGCGTGGTTGCATTTCTGTCTCTGTCTAGGGACATCTTTGATGACGACTCTGGGAAGAAGACCATAAGACACGATATTGTCATGTTTTCCATAAAGTTAGCGAAAGGCGTGGTTCTCCCCTTAGGCAGTTTATTCCTTGGATCGTTGTACTCTCATCTGGATGGTTTGGCAGCAGACATGCACGCCTCCAACGGGTACAAGAAAGTGGAGTCGCATATTCACATAGCTTTCCTCCATGCATGATTATGGGAACATTTCAAAGGTTATGCTCTCATCCCTGCAATTTCGTTTTCTATCTTGTATGGGGTTTCGAGAATACTTCGTTGATAAAACAGACGAGAAAAACCAGGGGTAAGCTCGTCGATTTCCTCGATAACGTGAACGCCATAGATTTCCGTCCATGGGGAACGGTTCATTCTTCTGTGGTTCAACCAAAGACCTTAACCAGTGCTTCCGACACTGTGTTGCACACCGATGGAAAGGATATGAGATCTGGATAGATTATATTTCTGCGAAGCTGTATTCCGCGATATGTTCCATCTTATTTTGATGAATTCCTCACTGTGGTTCCTTATAATATTGACATAGCCGCCAGTCATATGGGATTTTATCAAGGCATTCCGTTTGATCGCCCGCAAATGCCTTCAAAGGATCTTGTGCTGTCTGTTCTTGATGCTAGCATATTTGCAACGAAGCAGAGCCTTCCATTCCTGCCTCTTGGAAGAAAACCGGCCCCGAATGGTAGGTATAGAAGTTTTTGGAGAGAAAAGCTGCTAAATTTTCAAAAATTATCGAAAGAGATCGTGACAGCTCCACATGGTGAGCCCACCCTCGCAATTTTGGAGAAGCATAAACGATTGAAACCACTTCCGGGAAAGCGAACCAGGGCCGGAGCTTCTGGTGACTGTAGTCCCCAGGATGAAGGAGAAAGATCTAAGAAGAAGTCAAATGGACCGGTGGTTTTCAATTCTTCCCATATTTAGGTACTTTAAACTTCTCTTTTGATCTGCCGACTTTATCTATCTTGCGCCATTTCCACTAAACGTGATCTTTATTCAAAATCAGGGCACCATGAAGGAAAATGCTTTGACGAGGTTGGAACATAGTCATAATGCGGCTTTAGAGAAATCCGGTGAGACTGAATCTCTCGAAGGAGATTACAAGGATGATGTAAACTCGGTCGGCGACGAAGGAAGCGTCTCCCAGAGTGGCAAGGAGTCTGATCGTTTCAGTGAGCTTGTGGATGAGACCGTGGAAGAAATCAACCTTCAGGGTGAGGAGAATAACACGGGGGGTGCTGGAGAAGCTACATCTATGATTGTAGTGGCACTTCCTTCTAAAGAGCCCCCTGTGACCGACAAAGCATTGGCTGTGCATTCTGCTGCTGGGGTCACTTTTGACCCCCCTTTTGATGTCCATTTTGATGATCATGTGCTGGTTGGAGGGTTCAGTGTGCCAGCTAAGTATGAAGAGTTATACACCAAGATATGAAAGAAGTAGGGCCACATAGCTACTTCCAAGAAGCTTAAGAGTCGTTTTGCATTAGTCAATCGTTTCCAAGAAGATTTATCCTCCATTTATGGTATGATCATCATGACTGGGCGCACAGAGGAAGTAATTGAAAGATGGAAGATTCATCGAAACGTGTTCGTGCAGTATGAGTTTAATGCCTCCGGTTCTGCAAAGGACTTTCTGAGATCCAGAATCTGCAAGGTGAAATGAATGAAGTTCTGTTAGAGCACTGCTCGGTCGAACTCGCATGCGTTGCTATATCAATCATGTTTGTAGATGTTAGTGATCAAAATTATAATTCTTGATTTCTAGTCTATTATAGCTAAGTCTCGGACTAGGATAGTAAGTGTAGTTGAGCTCAAGGACTTCATGGCGATTCATCATACAAGTGGAAGAACTACTCAAGGAACCGGTGGAACTTCTCGAAAAAAAGGTATGTGAAGACTTGAACTTATCTGTCACTCAAAAGTCTATCTATTCTATCTCCTACTTCTTGAGACAAAAGTCGTATGCTATATATATAGACTTAGATTATACACAAGTCATGATATCTTTTAATCAATTTGAAAATTGCTTTGACGATAAACAGTGTAACAACTGTATAACGTCCTCTAAGAATGTTTCAGTGATTAGAATGAGAGTTTACATTACATAACCATAATGGACATAAGTATGTTGTATAATCACATATGTGCATAATTCATATACTGGAGAATGGCTAGTATCCAAGTCCGCGAACTGTCGAAGTTCTCAAACCCGAGAATTTCTGCTGAGTTAACACACTGTTGCGTGAGCCAAGTCCACGAACCCAGTCCGCGAACCGGCGAAGCTCTCGAACCCGAGAATTTCTGCTGGAGTTTGAAAACTCTTTCCAGTACTTCAAGTCCGCGAACCTAGTCTGCGAACTTGTGAAGGTTATATATCTGAAGATGATTTCTGAAATTAAATTTATAAAGACTAAGGAATGCTTTTGCAAAACCGTGGCTATAAAGTTCATGAACCGATTCATGTGCATCAAATCATCTTTGCTTCAATTGTGTCTTGTGTATTACATGAGATTTCCTTGCAATTGAACAACTCTCTAACTAGTTCATATGAGTCATTTGAACTAGTTATGATGAAGAAGAAAATGGTTGGTATGAAATGATCAAATGGCTAACCTTTTGGTTGACTATTATTAAACCAACAATGTACACGTTTGGGTGCGTCTAACAAACCTAGGTGTGTCATTTCATTTGTGTATAACAAGCTAAGATTTCGATCTAACAGTTGAGATATATTAGCTTGAATCTAAATCAGGTTTTCATCTAACGGTGGATAGCGTTTGCTTTAGGAGCAAGGTGAAACCCTGATTTGAAATACTATATAAAGGAGACATCTAGCCTTGTGCAAAAGTAATCCCTACACCTTACGTGTGATACTAGTTTGCGTGCTAGAGTCGGTTCTCCTTTAACCTTTGGTTTTCTTCTTCTAAAACCAGGTTAACGACTTAAAGACTTCATTGGGATTGTGAAGCCAGACCGATACTACTTTTATCGTAATTGTGTGTTCTGATCTTGCATATTCTATCGTATGAGTACAATCAGATTGATTGTCTTGAGATTTGATATCTCTGATAGGCAAGAAAATAATCACAAACATCTTCGTCTCATCGTTTGTGATTCCACGATATCTTGTTTCTCTACCATACAATTAAGATTGTTGTGAGTTGATTGATTAATCTAGGTTGTTCTTGAGGAATATAAGACCGGATTATCAATTGGTTTATGTTCACCTTGATTTTATATCAAAAGATGAAACAAAAACTTCAGGGTTTTTCTGTGGGAGACGGATTGATCCTTTGATAGACTTTTCTGTGTGAGACAAATTTGTTTATTGTTAAAGCCTGCGATTTTGGGTCGTAGCAACTCTTAATTGTGGGTGATATCATCTAAGGGAATCAAGTGCGTAGTATTCTGCTGGGATCAGAGGCGTAGGGGTGCAACTGTACCTTGGATCAATGGGAGACTGATTGGGGTTCAACTACAGCCCAGTCGGAAGTTAGCTTGGAGTAGGCTAATGTCTGTAGCGGCTTAATACAGTGTGTATTCAATCTGGACTAGGTCCCGCGGTTTTTCTGCATTTGTGGTTTCCTCGTTAACAAAACTTCTGGGGTCTGTGTTATTTATTTTTCGCATTATATTTGTTTATATAATAGAAATAATACAGGTTGTGTGTTAGATCAATCAATTGGATAGTCCGACCTAACGGTTGTTGATTGATATTGATTGATCCTTGGATATTGGTCTTTGGTACCATCCAAGTTTATCTCTCTTTAATCGAGACTTGCAGTTTGCTTGAGTAAGATTAAATCGAGAGATTGAGATATAAAGTCTTTGATATACTTTTCATTGATTGAGTCTGACTGTCTAGTTGATTCTCATAAAAAGTATATTGGAGTTTGTCCATACAGATTGCTAAGCGAAATATTTGGTGGTGTTGTTAGACCCCCGCTTTTTCAAGTTCCTTCCATGAATTGCATTTCTCGTCAGGAGGAAGGGATCGAGAGGTTGTCTAAGGAGTTGGAGCTGAAGCAGGTCTCCCTTCAAAGCGCGAAAGCTGCCCTTTCCAAAAAGAGCGAGTTGTTGCTGAAATATTTCCCTTGAGACTCTGCATCTTCTTTTCTTATACTTCTTTTTTAGGCGTTTTGAGTGATGTTAGGAATTCCTTTCATGGTTTGATTTGATGATTTTATTTTTTTTTGAACTAGCAAGTGATTGCTTTTATGAAGATATTTGAATTTGATTTTGGGATAATTTATGAGTAATTTTTCTGAGAGGAATTATAACTGAGTCGATGGAAATTCTAGAAATTATCACTTTTGAATGCAGGTAATATACCTTAGAGAAGTTGTGTATGTTACATCACACGAAAGGAAAACATGTAGAGCGAAACATAAGATGGAAATTTGGGAACGATAATGACTTCATTCTCAAAACGGGACGCGTGCGTCGAGTCCCCAGTAAATTTCCAAAGATCCTTCGTACAAAAAATTGTTTTAACGAGATTTACTTGTTGACGAGGTTCCAACGAGCGAAATTGGGATTTCCCAGATAATTGCTTAAAATCCAAGTTACGACCCGAGTCGTTGTAACATCTTTTGCTAATGACTTCTGCTAATGAAAAGTCCCCAGCCAATTCGATCTCTCCCGTAAAACTGCACATGTCGGCTTGTGAAGAGAGGGAATATTGATAGGCACATTTTTGTGTCTTATATAATCTCAATTGTATATATTATTAGTGCTCGATTTTATATTTATTATGGCTTTTTATGTCCCTGTAGGTATTTTTGGAGAAATAAGCTTTTGCGGCGAAATTGGCTAAAAAGTGGTTTTTGCGCTCGTGGGAGAAAATTACTATACGGACTCTCACTTTGGATAAGGGGTAACCTAATTACTAAGGGGTGACCCATTTCCAGGCATCTGCTAAAGGGAGACCGGAAATGGATAGGGGGAGGTCATCTTCAAAATTCAAAACAGAAATTAGCGGAAAAAAAGACAGCAGTTTTTGAGCAGAGATTTGAGCGACTTAGGAGAAGATTCAATGGGAATATTTGGTACCTACGGACTCTAGAAGACATTAAAATCCCAGTACAATCAATTGGACCCGGAAAATTGGGCTGGAATACCCGTGAGAAGCAAAGAAAGGGAAAACAGAGTACGTGTTCTCTGTTGGGTTTTTAGAATATTTTTGAGAGATTTCTGGAGGACTTTGACGCTGGATTAACATGTACATGGTCCTATTCAAGATTATGAAAGAGTTTGGTAGCTATTTTATAGCCAACAGCACGTGAAAAAGCTCAACAGAAGCGATTATCGTTTCAACTGCATGAGAAGAAGAAAAAGAATAATCGCATATTTAGTCGAGATTTATGGATCTGTTGGGATATATAAGTGTTGGTTTACATCAAAGAAAAGTTTGGAAAGTTTTAGAAACCTTTAGAAGAGAGTTTAGAGTCCAGGAGAGCCGAGGAGAAGCGATTACAGAAAAGACAGTGTTGTTGCTGCCATTGAAGAGCTTCAAGAACACGAAGAACAGACTCGCAGAGTCAGTCGTTCTTCAACATTCTTAAACAGCAGTATCCGTGTTCTTCATTACAGCAACACCGAAGTGTCGTTCTTCAACAGTGCAAACAGCAAACTCGCTGTGTCGTTCTTATACAGCACTTGTGTTGTATCGATTATTTTCAGCACTTACCCTTTTGTAACAGTGACGCTGTAACACTATTACAGCGTTACAAACTTCAATTATCAATTATTTTCATCAATAAAAACACTTATTTAGCCATGAATACATCTTGTGAGTGTGTTTTCGGGATGAGGATCTAAACCCATTAGCCAAGGCGACGGAGGAAGCCATTGTTCCACATTAATTGGTATAATTCTAATTTTACTATTTATTTGCAATATTATTATTGGATTATTTGCATGGAATTGGAATTGAAATAATAGTTTTTATTGAATAGTTGTGAATTAATTTGATGAAGCATGCTGGGTTTTAAAAACTTTTGATGTTTTATACTCTTTGATTACAATTATTACTTCAAAAATATATTTGAGGCAAATAGTAGAATTATTTTTAAAGATAGAATTGCATGAATATTATTTAGAGTTTACTATTTATTTGGTCAATGGTGGAATCCTAGTCTTGGTATTTTTCTCTAAAGCTTTGAATTATTTATTTGCTTGTTTAATTTAAATTTGAAAATTGTTTCCTTCACAAGTCTGAAAAGACCCCTTTTTACCACTACAACTACAATCACTTTTGAAATACCATCAAATTTTTGGCGCCGCCGACGCGGATTTGTGTTTAGGTAGCATTTTTTTTAGATTTATTTTATTTTTATTTTTATTATTATTTTTGTTCTTCTTTACGTTTTTGGGTTTTTTTTTCCTTGCAGATTTTTGAAGATTTGAGCGAAAGACAATTTTGCCAAAGCTTGTGGTGATTTACTTAAAGTTTGGGGGCGAAAAGCAAAGCTAAAGGAGCGAAAGAAGAAGATTTTCTTTATTTTGTAAAAGAGAGAAAAAAAGAGAGATTTTTGTTTTATTATTTTTTTTTAGGCTTTCATTTTTGTTTTTGCACTTTATTTTTGGACTCTGGACTGTGAACTTTGGGACTTTATTTTTATTTTATTTTTATACCCTACGGAAGGGTACCCTTAAATACAAACTGTGTGCAGGGAAGGACGGCGATTACGATATCGTCTCGGCCCCTCGGGTTCGTACATGACATAGGAGTCGTGGCCCGAGTCGACTTCAACGGTTCATCCCCCGTCTGGTACGGGAGGTAAGTCCAATCGAAACACTCGCGAATCTCCTGCAAGCGGGTTACTGTATTCCTTAAGGTGATAATTGTTTGAGGACGAACCAGACTGTTTTTATATTCCTAGTAAAGGGCAAGGCCTGGCCTAAACAAGATAAGGGTTCGTATTTCATCACCGCTCCCTTCTTGCCCGCCTTAGGAAAACGAAACCTAAAGCGAACCTAAGCCTAAAATTTGGACTAGAAAGAGACCTATAGGGTATCGAGCTTAACAGGACAATCATTCGAAAAATATTGGTTACTCTTTTAAGCACACCTCGAAGTTCTTGATGGTTTCTGCGAGTTGAATGCGTGACTGCGCCGCATTGGATCGGTGAGGTTTTGGGTATCAAAGCTCCACTGAGCTTCCCTCGCCTCGATTCAACTTGCTTTAACTCGGATTGATTCCAGAGGGGTTTGCTTAAATTGTAACGAATTCCCTTTCGAAGGATTAGAAGCTGGTCTAGAAACAATCTAAGTGGAGCCATCATGCTTGTTGTTTGCTAGAAATCTTTAGGTTTGCTGTGGTAAAGTCGAGTCAGCCTGCTGTGTGATTGCTAGAACCTTCCTGTTAGGATTTTTATTTATTTTTGAATTCTTTTTAGTGTATGCCCGATTTTGTTAATAGGGCTTGGAAAAGAGATACTCTAGGTCGATTGATTAGCGAAAAACCTAGTAGTTCTTCTGATTTAAGCAGGGATCTTGAAGACTCTTCTTTGGAGATCCTTGTTTTTGGAAACTTCAGTTTTGAGAATTTATCTCTGAGTGATAAAAGTACCCCTAGTACTCCAGTTGTGCCAACGATGGCAACTTTGAAAGATTACATGTTCCCAACTAGGACCAACCGAGCTTCATGCATTAAATTGCCAGCCACTACGGCTAATTTTGAGATAAGACCTAGTATTCTTCAGATGATCCCTATATTCTTAGGAAAAGATGATGAGAACCCTTATTTCCATATTAGGGACTTTGAGGAAATCTGTGAGACAATTAGAATAAAAGACCTTACTGATGAAGTCTTGAAACTTAAGATGTTTCCCTTTTCCTTGAGAGATAAAGCCAAGACCTGGCTGAACAACCTACCATCTGAATCCATTGAAACATGGCAGGAACTTATTGCTGCTTTATATATGAAATTCTACCCTAAGCATAAAACTGCAGCTGTTAGGCAGAAAATTAGTGCTAGTGTGCAACAAGAGGGAGAGTCTCTTTATAGGTTTTTAGAGCGATTCAATGATCTCCTATCTCAGTGTACTCACCATGGATTTGATAATATGAAACTCGTACATATTATTTATGATGGTTTAGACTATTCGACCAAATTCATGGTTGAGTCTATGTGCGCTGGTGAGTTCACTAGTAAAAATGCTGATGATGCTTTTACCTTCTTAGGAGCTATCGCTGAAAAATCCCAACAGTGGGAATCTTGTGTTGAACCCCCTAAAAGACTCTTGGTCAGTAGAAGTAGCACCAATATGGTAGATACGAGTTTTGCGTCAGATGCTAAGTTTGCTGCTTTGTCCAGAAGGTTAGAAGCTTTGGAAATGGGCCAGTCTAAAAATAGGTCCCTTGTTGAACCTAATAGAACCTCTCAAGTCTCTAGTTGTGGAATAGAGCCCGATAACTCATTTTGGGAAGGTTAGGTTAGTGAAGAACAAGCCCATGCTGTCTATAACAATGCTAGGTTTGAAAACCGTCAGAAGTTTGACACCTACCCAGAGACCTACAACCCTGGTTGGAGAAACCATCCTAATTTCTCTTGGTCTAAGGGCCAGAATCAAGGCCAGTCTAGTAATTCTCAGCCTCCCCCAAGTTTTGGTTATACTAAGAACTCTTCAGGTCAGACCCAGAACCCATCTGAGAATAGAATAGCTAGCTTAGAGGAAACCCTTAGTATATTAAGGAAGAGCCAGGAGATGTTATCACAAAGCCAGGAAATGTTAGTAAAAAGCCAGGGTAATTTTCAAGAGGAAACCAAACAGAATTTTAAGAATAGTGCCCAGTCTTTTGCTAAATTAGAGCTTCAAGTCGGCCAAATAGCTAAGTTTATCAATGATAGAGAAGAAGGAAGGTTCCCTAGTCATAATGATCCTAACCCTAGAGGAGAGAAATCGTACAATCATGTGAATGATGTCACAACCCTGAGGAGTGGAAAGAAGGTTGACAACAAGGTTGCCATGCCTGATAGTAAACATGCTGTAGTTCACCCTGCTGAGCCAGAAAATGAGGAGACTGATAGAGTCTCCAAAGAGACCAATGAGGTTCCTGTTGAGCCCGGCTTTGTTCCCAGAGCCCCATTCCCACAGCTTCTAGTTCCGACTAAGAGGGAGTCCAACTTTAAGGATATATTGGAGGTTTTTAAGCAGGTTAATATCAACCTTCCATTATGAGATGCAATTAGGCAGATTCCCTCTTATGCCAAGTTCCTTAAGGACTTGTGTACACGAAAGCGTAAGCTCAGTGTCCAGAAGAAAGCCTTCATAGCTAGTCATGTGAGTTCTATTATTCAGAATATCACTACTCCTAAGTATAAAGACCCAGGGTCCCCGACTATTTCTTGCACAATAGGTAAATACCGTGTTGAGAAAGCGTTGCTTGACTTAGGATCCAGTGTGAACTTAATTCCATACCATGTGTACCTTATGCTAGGACTTGGTGAGATGAAACCTACCCAGATGACACTTCAGTTAGCTGATAGGTCCGTTAAAATTCCTCGTTGTGTGATCGAGGATGTTCTCATAGAGGTCGACAAGTTTATATATCCGGTGGATTTTGTTATCCTAGATACCCAACCTGTCCCTGACCCAGAGAACCAAATACCAGTGATTTTAGGTCGCCCGTTTTTAGCTACATCTAATGCGATCATTAATTGTCGAAATGGTATAATGAATTTGTCTTTTGGTAATATGACTATTGAGCTGAACATTTTTAATATTATTAAGCTACCCTCCGAGCTAGATGAATCGAGCGTAGAAGAGGTAAACATGATAGGAACCTTAGTTCAGGAGTCATTATTACCAAACATCGTATCGAAAGATCCGTTAGAGAGTTGTCTATCCCATTTTAGCCTGGATTTCGACGATGGTAGTAACATTGAACAAGTAAATGCTCTGTTAGATTCCATTCCTGTGTTAGATATTGATATATGTAAATATAGGTTTGAACCATTACTAGCTTCCGAGTCTACCTTAATACCTTGTTTAAAAGAGCCTCCTGAGTTGGAGCCTAATTATACATTTTTAGGCCCACCCAAGTCTTTTCCTGTGATTGTAGCATCCGATTTGGATAGTGATCAGGAGAATAGGCCAGAGACCGCGCTTCAAGAAAATAAGGAAGTTTTAGAGTGGACCACAGTAGCTATGAAGCAAGTAAAGGATGAACAACCTGATTATAACTTAGAGAAAGCAATTGACCTTTTTCAAGAACCCGATGGTCTAGAAATTAGGAACATTTTGACTAGTCTATGTATAGTCACCCAAAATTCTAAGTTTGGGGGTAGAGAACTAGAAGAATCTCTTGAGCATTTTAAGGACTGGGAAGATCCGGAAATCCAAGCAATAATTAAAGGTTCGTCTGAGAGTAGTGAAAACCCTAAGTTTGGGGTAGTAATGATTCTTGTGATCGTCAAGTATCCCCATTGGAAGTCCCTAACTTGATACTCAAGCTTAGTGAGGTATTCCCTGAGTCTATTCAGACTCCACAACCCGATCCTACTGATACTGTCCAGGAGAAAATCCATATGTTAGAGACCCGTTTTTCGGATGAATCTGTTTGTCGAGACACTCATATGAAGCCCAAGTGGGCACCTCAGATAAATCCAGTTTTCTTGCGAGAAACTTTAGATCAGGTTGTGCTCTATCTGCTCATTTTTCTGATCTTGAGCATTTGTCTCCTATTCGTGGCAGTTCTATTTGGTCTTATGGACCCACAATTGTTTCGACTATTGGTATACGACTTTGGAAGGTGAAAATTCTTCAGAGGTATTTTATGTCTAGCTAATGACTATAAATTTAACATTTACTGGGAGGCTCCCGCGTTCATGTGATACGGTAATATCCTTCCTTATTTCTTTTCCCTCTAGTGGTAATAGTTTCTCCTTGTTCATGCTTTTAATTTCCTCTTTAGAACATTGAGGACAATGTTAGATTTAAGTTTGGGGGTGGGGAAGAAACTTTTTTTGTTAGCTTTTAGTTGCAATAAATAAACTCCAGAGCCTAGGAATTTATGCATATTAAGGATAGCACTAACCAACCTAAGTGGATGGAAGAATTTTGGTTGTAGGAGTTGAGGAACCAATCTGATTAGATGGAAACATCTAAAGAGTCTATTCATAAAAGCACAGATCTCAGGTGTTAGAAATAACATGATAGTTTCACCATATTTCGTTGAGTCCTTTTCACTTCTATTTTTATTTTTTCATTTTAAACTATGTTTCTCTAAGTGATTAGGTGGGGCACATGATTCAAGTTGTTACCAATGCTAGGGTGAATTAGAGTGATTGAGATACCATGAAAAAAATAAATTGAAAAAAATAAAAAAAGAAAAAAAAACAGTTATAAAAAAAAAAAAAAGAGAAATTGAGACCAGACCATTAGACCAAACGGAATAAAACTAAATAAAGTCGACCACTGGAACCCTTGTATATGCCAGCTGTGTTGACCTAGAGTTAGGTTATCGACCACTGGTACCCTTGT
Source organism: Papaver somniferum (assembly GCF_003573695.1). NCBI lineage: Eukaryota > Viridiplantae > Streptophyta > Magnoliopsida > Ranunculales > Papaveraceae > Papaver > Papaver somniferum. Next base: position 81,684,479 of record NC_039359.1, read on the forward strand.
ATATGCCAGTGTGTTGATATTATTCAGACTAGTATCTCAATCTATTAGGATAGGTTCATTTTGGCGGAGGCCTTCAGACAGATATGGGAAACGCCGTTCACTTAGTAAACATCAAAACCATATATGTTTTTCTATATCCATGTGATTAGTTTTGACTCCGAATATGATGTCCATAGTGCAACTATCTGAGTAGAGCTCTGTCACTTTATATGAATTTTAGTATGCTTGAGTGCAAACTCGTGTACAACAATTGGAATTTCGCATCAGGGTACTTCTTCCTGTAGTCAATAAGTATGCCAACCAAGGAGATTCTTTAGTGCCTTCCAAGGTTCTGCGTAGATAGCTAAGGTCTGGAGTACATGTTTTGTGGGTATATCTCTGGTAAGCCCTCCCGAGACTATAACTCGGCCACTAGGGCCACCTAGGGGTTTAAAGGCTTATTGCATACGCTAAATGCAATCGATGATGCCTGCGAAAGTGAGTTAGGATTTTATTTTCTATTTGATTTTCTCGAGGACTAGCAAATAATAAGTTTGGGGGTATTTGATAGGCACATTTTTGTGTCTTATATAATTGTATATATTATTAGTGCTCGATTTTATATTTATTATGGCTTTTTATGTCCCTGTAGGTATTTTTGGAGAAATAAGCTTTTGCGGTGAAATTGACTAAAAAGTGGTTTTTGCGCTCGTGGGAGAAAATTACTATACGGACTCTCACTTTGGATAAGGGGTAACCTAATTACTAAGGGGTGACCCATTTCCAGGCATCTGCTAAAGGGAGACCGGAACTGGATAGGGGGAGGTCATCTTCAAAATTCAAAACAGAAATTGGCGGGAAAAAAAGACAGCAGTTTTTGAGCAGAGATTTGAGCGACTTAGGAGGAGATTCAATGGGCATATTTGGTACCTACGGACTCTAGAAGACATTACAAGCCCAGTACAATCAATTTGACCCGTAAAATTGGGCTGGAATACCCGTGAGAAACAAAGAAAGGGAAAACAGAGTACGTGTTCTCTGTTGGGTTTTTAGAATATTTTTGAGAGATTTCTGGAGGACTTTGACGCTGGATTAACATGTACATGGTCCTATTCAAGATTATGGAAGAGTTTGGTAGCTATTTTAAAGCCAACAACACGTGAAAAAGCTCAACAGAAGCGATTATCGTTTCAACTGCATGAGAAGAAGAAAAAGAATAATCACATATTTAGTCGAGATTTATGGATCTGTCGGGCTATATAAGTGTTGGTTTACATCAAAGAAAAGTTTAGAAAGTTTTAGAAACCTTTAGGAGAGAGTTTAGAGTCCAGGAGAGCCGAGGAGAAGCGATTACAGAGAAGACAGTGCTGCTGCTGCTGCCATTGAAGAGCTTCAAGAACACGAAGAACAGACTCGCAGAGTCAGTCGTTCTTCAACAGTGTTAAACAGCAGTATCCGTGTTCTTCATTACAGCAGTACCGAAGTGTCGTTCTTCAACAGTGCAAACAGCGAACTCGCTGTGTCGTTCTTATACAGCACTTGTGTTGTATCGATTATTTTCAGCACTTACCCTTTTGTAACAGTGACGCTGTAACACTATTACAGCATTACAAACTTCAATTATCAATTATTTTCTTCAATAAAAACACTTATTTAGCCATGAATACATCTTGTGAGTGTGTTTTCGGGATGAGGAGCTAAACCCATTAGCCAAAGCGACGGAGGAAGCCATTGTTCCACATTAATTGGTATAATTCTAATTTTACTATTTATTTGCAATATTATTATTGGATTATTTGCATGGAATTGGAATTGGAATTGAAATAATAGTTTTTTATTGAATAGTTGTGAATTAATTTGATGAAGCATGCTGGGTTTTAAAAACTTTTGATGTTTTATACTCTTTGATTACAATTATTACTTCAAAAATATATTTGAGGCAAATAGTAGAATTATTTTTAAAGATAGAATTGCATGAAAATTATTTAGAGTTTACTATTTATTTGGTCAATGGTGGAATCCTAGTCTTGGTATTTTTCTCTAAAGCTTTGAATTATTTATTTGCTTGCTTAATTTAAATTTGAAAATTGTTTCCTTCACAAGTCTGAAAAGACCCCTTTTTACTACTACAACTACAATCACTTTTGAAATACCATCAAATATTCTCATTTTATAGGCGCAACTCCCTTGAGTTGATTTTCTCCCAGACAATGCGTTTCAGGCCGTTGCATTCATTGGTGGGGTGATGGATGAACCTGTGGTAATGGAAATATATAGGATAAATCATCTCTTGATCAGTTGGTGAACGCCATACAGGAGGTAGTTGAACTACTCCATCTTGCACCCAGCCCTCCAATAGCTCCAGAACCTTTCTCATTGAAAACGGGAAGTGCGGGTACTCTGGGTCCAGCTTTTCTTGTATTTGCGGTTGTTGTCGCCGTAAGAATTCTTGCGGGTTTTGATATGAGGCCCGTTTCGAAGGTGTGGATGAGATGTTCATTCACATAGTTGCAGACCCTTTAGTTTGGCGGTTTTGCCGAAGTGTAACTCCTCCCGAGGGTCTCACATCAATGGCGTTGCGACGTGGTTGAACTGAGTATCGTTCATTAAAGAAGTTTTTGTCTTCGTGGTGGTCTTCTTCCGGTGCTTCTTTATTTGGTAAAGTTGTGGTAGTCGGGGTTGTGGATTGTTGGACAGCTCTCTGAACTTCTGCAAACGTATTGAGATATATACTCTCCAACAGAGTTTCATAAGCTGGGCCTTCGTTCTTATTCTGCGGGTATTGCGACACTCCTGGCGAGTCCTTCTCCCTATGAAACTGCCCCGGCCTCTCATCTCTGGATGAATTTTGTTGATTGTTTCCTTTCGGGTCATATCCGACGTGGCCACGTATTCTGTCTGTATCACTGTTACCGGAAGCGTGGACTTCATATAAAGACCCAACATTATCTTTATCGTTAATGATGTTCTTAGGGCGAGTGTTAGTCGTCTCCTTCCACAACCTGTTTACCATGATTCTTAAAAGACAAAGCATCTCGTTCTGCCGTCTTGAGATATCATCCTGACTTGTGAGGACATCTTTTAATACTCTGGCTATGTCTTCCGCGGTGACTGCGCTTCGATCATTCATGGCTTTCGGAAAGCTTGGCTGACAAGGATTTATCACGGAGTGAAAGTTGATATTTGGGATTTGAAATGAAATTGTATTAACGAATGTGTTTAAACCTAAAATCCACCCTGAGAAGATTGATGTAAAATTGAAAATTGATCTTGTAACCGAAAGATTAACCTCCCACTATGGTCGCCAGTTGTTTTGGGGTAAAAACTGATTCTGCTGTTTTTGATAATTTAGGGTGTGTTGATGAGAAACGAGTTCAAATCCTAAACAAATGCACTGCACGGGAATGCTTTTAGGTTCGAGAGATCAATTTGTAAGACTCTAGCCTAAACCAAGAAATGGTCGTTCCAGATTCAATTCGGTCACAAAGTGAAGGAAAAGGGTTGATCTTAGGAAGGGAAGCGAAGAAGGTGTTGAGATTATGAAGATGTTGGTTGTTTATGACTTGTATCAGAATGTTGAACTAGGCTTGCACAGCGTAAGCTATCAGTTGTGGATGTTTTCTGGAAACTGTGACAACACTTGGTTTTTTCTGTGTTGTTTGAAAATAGGTCGGAGAACCTATTTATACAAGTCATTGAGCGCAACCCTCATCTCGTAGGAAGTGGAGGAAGTGAAGTGATGGAGTAGTGAGGTCGTGTAGGTGATTGTCTCACGATCACGTATTTTCCCACTTCCTTCATCATTGTTAACCGTCCATGCCTCCTGACACGTTCTCGTAATGGGCGCGTTGCACGCCGCACGCTGTAAACCACCATACCAATACCCCAGTAAGTATCCCCCAGTTTGTGACATGTTTGACGTCCCGAATGAGCGGGTCAAGTCGTGGGACCCGCCGCAAGAAATAGCGTACGGTGCTAAGTTATTTATTTAGGACATATTTTCTGTCGTTGATGATTTACGGCACATATTTTCTGTCGTTGATGGAATTTAGGGTTTTTTTAAAAGGTGAGCAAACATCCCTCTTTGGCTTGGTCGAATCCAAGCAGGGGCGCTATTTTTGAGTGAGCCGATCGGGCGTGCGTGAAGATGGCTCACTAACGTGCATGTCTGCCCCTCTCGGTCCCAAAAATATTCGACATTGGACACTCAATTTCACCGGTAAAGATGAGTGGTCGTGATTGATTTTCCACAGAAACATATTACCGCAAATAGGTTTAAAGGCCGTGTGGCATGCCACCTTTGGGGCGCGCATTTCGAGGCGCCGGAACCTAGTCTGCATAGGCCGGCCGGTCACACACAAAGGTGGGACCATGGTGAACACGTTGACATCCTTGGGACTAGGGGTGTCAACGGGTCCGGGTCCTCCCGGGTATCACTAGACCCGGACCCTACTTATAATGGTCGGGTCCGGTTCCTAACGGTTCCGGGTCCGGTTCCTAAACTTGTGGACCCAGAACCGGACCCGTTTAAATACCCGGGTACCCGTCGATTCCGGGTACCCATTGGGTCTTAATAAAACTATTTAAAAAACCTCAAAAACTTAATATATTTCTCTTTTTGGCTTGGATTTAAGTAATTTTTATAAAAACTTATTATTATTTCTTATTAATGTACTAAATAAAGGTTAAATGTAAGAGAAAAAATTTAAATGAGTAAAATATCAAAGCTAAAACTAGCAAAAATACTTGTAATTTTGCTAAAAACATGAATAAAAGAATGAATAAACGGGTACCCAACGGGTATTACCCGTTTGGACCCGTTTAAATTCGGGTCCAATCGGGTAATTACCCGCCGGGTCCTAAGTAGCTAATGGGTCCAACTTTAGGACCCGGAACCGGACCCAAATATACCGGGTCCGGTTCCGGGTCCGGGTAATGGGTACCCATTGACAACCCTACTTGGGACCTCTTGAGTATGTATCTACACTGTCCGTTTATGCTGGTGTAGATGGATGGTCACGATGGATTTACGACAGATGTGCATTGCCATAAACCCTAATTAGGGTTTTGAAACAGTCACGCCCTCACGACTTCGGCCAAGCGATTTGGCAAGTTGTGGGCCTCCTTTGGGGAGATCGATCATGTGGGGCCAACGTTGGGTCGGTGGTGAACACATGTGTACCTTCCTGGTGGTCCCAAATGCGATCTAAGCCATCCAAATAGGTTGGCTAAGTTGGATGGTCATGATCGATTTAAGACGCCAGTGGACTTCCGCGACCCTTGAAAGCACCACGCTCGCCATGTTTTGAGCAAACATTCATTTCTGCATGACCATGCCGTGATCAAATCGATTGGGTAAGGGTAGAGTGGGCCCGCCAACGTGTGCGTTAGCGCTTCCCCAATCATTCATGGGATGATCTAATCCGTCCAACCAAATTGGCGAAGTTGGACGGTCGTGATCATTTTAAGACTGCCATAAACAACCTATGTCTGATCGAATCTCTACAAAGCAGCACGGCCACCCAACTTAGGGTTGAAGTTTGATGGTGCTAGGAGATGTTCGTGTGATGTCCGACCGGTTAGGGCATAAGTGGGCCCACCAGTGATCATCACGACAATCGCCTATTCTTGACAGGGTTTGGCTTGGCTTGTTAAACTGTTCGGCTAACTTGTGTGGCCGCGACCGTTTCAGAGACTGATGTTAACAGTCTAGATTTTCTTTAAGAATAAATCTATGTTCAATCACGCCAACTTCAATTAAAAGTGTGTGAACACATCAATCTCTTTGTCAGAGAGATGTAACTCGTATGAGTATTTTTGTGCAGATCTCAATACTAACACTTTGGGAGATTCATGCTACTCTGCTGAGAGTGAGCATTCATCGTCATGTCATGTCAGTATTGAGAGTTCTACTGGGAACATAGCAAGGGAAAATATCAGGCGAGTCATGCATTAGTTAATAATGCTGGCATAAAATGAGATTCACAGAATACTTGGGATTGCCATTGTGCGTATCATTCTGAATGAATTTCATATATACTGAGTTGTTCAATACATGTGTAAATAAAGAGGTTTGAGCACTCATAACTTTCATATAGCCTTTATTCCTTTGCAGGATAACATCGCATTAAATACAGGGTTTTACAATTTTGACCCTGAACTAAAAACCATCATCAACAGTTATCGTAACTGATATTCCCCATACAATGGAAATCAAGAAGAAGAACCCTAGCCGAAAACTAACGGTGAAAAAGAGAGAAGGAGAATGGAAAGAGGAAAAGAAAACTCGGAGAATAGAGAATTTGTTTTGTTTCGGGAAAGCCTATTTTTCCTATTGACGAATGGAGTTTTTCCAAGTGTCCTCTCCGCGTTTAATTTTAAAACTCTTCCCTAAGCGATTGTGGCCCGGGTGAAAACTCTTTTCTAAGCGACTCTGACCCTCTTCTCTCAGCGATCCTGTAAACTTTTCTCTCGTTGAGCGGTGACGCTTACCATTCAACGTGGAACCTCATATGAGTTAGGATTTTAAAGGAGTTAGATAGTGCCAAGTATGGTGCACAGATTGAGAACACATAAGACTGTATCAAGTTAACCACAATATGTGAACCAAGTAGACCAACTACAAGCTGATAATTGAAAGTAGAAATGGTTTACAAGCCTACAACTTGAACCATCATTTGGGGCATACCCAAAAGGTTTGAGGTGCATATAGAATAGGACAAAACCAGGATGTGAAATAGTGTTTTTGTAGTGCCTCCTATCTAGCCATTTTTCATAAGGGCAAAAATGTTATTATTATTTATAGTTTTTTTTTTAAAAAAAATCTTTTTTTATTATAATAAAATTTGTATTGAAAACAATTATTTCCTCATTATGTATTTTGGTTTATTTTAGAAAATATAAAAAATTACAAGAAACTAGTTGGTAGCCGCGCAACAAGTTGCACTCCATCTCCTTTTTGGATAGCTAAACCTAATCTAATGAAAATAAAATTGCGAACTTAGCGTCATGTCTAACTATAAAATTTTTCAATATTAACAAAAACTCTATAGTTTCAACACCGATCTCACCTAAGGTACTAAACGCCAAGGTACCAAAACTATATTCATTGGTTCTACATACATCAAGGTATTTACCCCTTTTACGCTCAACGGCTTTAACCAAAGCAAGACCCAGTGTAAAAGCTTCTACACTACCCCCGGAAAAAGGGGAAACACCAGTCACATCCAAACAAGTGTCACAGCCCTCCTCCCACTTACACAACAAGAAAAAATTTAATTTTTTCAATTTTTAGTTTGTATAAAAAAAAATTATTATAATTAGCTCCAAGAACATACTACTACATTAATTGAACATTAGGTCAATGTGCTAGCCTACCAGTGTACTTCATGGGGTAACCGAGCCAAGAGGACCGAAGTGGATGTGTGTGTGTTTGGGGGGGTGGGGAGGGGGGGTTTGTGTCACAAGGGTGGCAAACTAACTCTATCTAAATTTAATTTAATTTTTTTTTTAAATTTCATTTTTAATAATTTTTTGTTAATTTTTTTTTTATTTACAAACCTAAGTTCGGATGACAAATGATATGCTGAACCTAAGTTTTTTTCAATACATACGTAGGTTCGGTTGATAATATGTCAGTCGAACTTGTGTTTTGTGAAAACATACCTAGGTTCGGCAGATTAGATAAAAAAATAGGATATCCGAACTTAATATTCTTCAAAAAGTGAAGTTCGGCTAACGTCTTCGTGCTTAATTATCATCCAAACTGTTCATCGACACTTTTAGGATGAAAAAAATGAGAAGTTCAGCTGATAATTTGATTATATTGTTAGCCGAACTTTGCTCTGTAATTGTCGTAAAAAAATTCCATGCAATAAGAAAAGAAAAAAAAAAATCAAAAATTTCAAATAAAATAAAATAAAATAATAATAAAAATAAACTTAAAAATAATAATCAAATTTAGACATGATATGGTTCGAGATGTGGTCATGGATATTTATAATATGGTAGGTGTTGCCACTAGGAAGGAAGTTCCTTTAGGTTTTCTGTCGAACAATAATAAGGTTATGTCCAGCTAACATTCTTGTGTATAACTGGGTAAATGGACAAAATATTTGCTTAGATATTACTGGCTCTGCCTAAATTTAATTTTAATTTTTTTTTAAATTTAATTTTTAATTCTTTTTTGTTAATTTTTTGTTACTTACAAACCTAAGTTCGGATGACAAATTATATGCTGAACCTAAGTTTTTTTCAATACATACGTAGGTTCGGCTGATAATATGTCAGTCGAACTTGGGTTTTGTGAAAACATACCTAGGTTCGGCAGATTCGATAAAAAAAATAGGATATCCGAACTTAATATTCTTCATAAAGTGAAGTTCGGCTAACATCTTAGTTTTTAATTATCATCCAAACTGTTCATCAACACTTTCAGGATGAAAAAAAATGAGAAGTTCAGCTGATAATTTGATTATATTGTTAGCCGAACTTTGCTCTGTAATTGTCGTAAAAAAAAATTCCATGCAATAAGAAAAGAAAGAAAAAAATGATATGCTGAACCTAAGTTTTTTCAATACATACGTAGGTTCGGCTGATAATATGTCAGTCGAACTTGTGTTTTGTGAAAACATACCTAGGTTCGGCAGATTCGGTAAAAAAAATAAGATATCCGAACTTAATATTCTTCATAAAGTGAAGTTCGGCTAACATCTTCGTGTTTAATTATCATCCAAACTGTTCATCGACACTTTTAGGATGAAAAAAAAATGAGAAGTTCATCTGATAATTTGATTATATTGTTAGCCGAACTTTGCTCTGTAATTGTCGTAAAAAGAATTCCATGCAATAAGAAAAGAAAGAAAAAAAAATTCAAAAATTTCTAATAAAATAAAATAATAATAAAAATAAACTTAAAAATAATAATCAAATTTAGACATGATATGGTTCGAGATGTGGTCATGGATATTTGTAATAAGGTAGGTGTTGCCACTAGGAAGGAAGTTCCTTTAGGTTTCCTGTCGAACAATAATAAGGTTATGTCCAGCTAACATTCTTGTGTATAACTGGGTAAATGGACAAAATATTTGCTTAGATATTACTGGCTCTGCCTAAATTTAATTTTAATTTTTTTTTAAATTTAATTTTTAATTCTTTTTTGTTAATTTTTTGTTACTTACAAACCTAAGTTCGGATGACAAATTATATGCTGAACCTAAGTTTTTTTCAATACATACGTAGGTTCGGCTGATAATATGTCAGTCGAACTTGGGTTTTGTGAAAACATACCTAGGTTCGGCAGATTCGATAAAAAAAATAGGATATCCGAACTTAATATTCTTCATAAAGTGAAGTTCGGCTAACATCTTAGTTTTTAATTATCATCCAAACTGTTCATCGACACTTTCAGGATGAAAAAAAAATGAGAAGTTCAGCTGATAATTTGATTATATTGTTAGCCGAACTTTGCTCTGTAATTGTCGTAAAAAAAAATTCCATGCTATAAGAAAAGAAAGAAAAAAATGATATGCTGAACCTAAGTTTTTTCAATACATACGTAGGTTCAGCTGATAATATGTCAGTCGAACTTGTGTTTTGTGAAAACATACCTAGGTTCGGCAGATTCGGTAAAAAAATAAGATATCCGAACTTAATATTCTTCATAAAGTGAAGTTCGGCTAACATCTTCGTGTTTAATTATCATCCAAACTGTTCATCGACACTTTTAGGATGAAAAAAAATGAGAAGTTCATCTGATAATTTGATTATATTGTTAGCCGAACTTTGCTCTGTAATTGTCGTAAAAAGAATTCCATGCAATAAGAAAAGAAAGAAAAAAAAATTCAAAAATTTCTAATAAAATAAAATAATAATAAAAATAAACTTAAAAATAATAATCAAATTTAGACATGATATGGTTCGAGATGTGGTCATGGATATTTGTAATAAGGTAGGTGTTGCCACTAGGAAGGAAGTTCCTTTAGGTTTCCTGTCGAACAATAATAAGGTTATGTCCAGCTAACATTCTTGTGTATAACTGGGTAAATGGACAAAATATTTGCTTAAATATTACTGGCTCTGCCTAAATTTAATTTTAATTTTTTTTTAAATTTAATTTTTAATTCTTTTTTGTTAATTTTTTGTTACTTACAAACCTAAGTTCGGATGACAAATTATATGTTGAACCTAAGTTTTTTCAATACATACGTAGGTTCGGCTGATAATATGTCAGTCGAACTTGGGATTTGTGAAAACATACCTAGGTTCGGCAGATTCGATAAAAAAAATAGGATATCCGAACTTAATATTCTTCATAAAGTGAAGTTCGGCTAACATCTTAGTTTTTAATTATCATCCAAACTGTTCATCGACACTTTCAGGATGAAAAAAAATGAGAAGTTCAGCTGATAATTTGATTATATTGTTAGCCGAACTTTGCTCTGTAATTGTCGTAAAAAAAAATTTCATGCAATAAGAAAAGAAAGAAAAAAAATTCAAAATAAATAAATAATAATAATAAAAATAAACTTAAAAATAATGATCAAATTTAGACATGATATGTTTCAAGATGTGGTCATGGATATTTGTAATAAGGTAGGTGTTGCCACCAGGAAGGAAGTTCCTTTAGGTTTCCTGTCAAACAATAATAAGGTTATGTCCAGCTAACAATCTTGCGTATAACTGGGTAAATGGACAAAATATTTGCTTGATATTACCGGCGTTTCGCCCTCTGCAGGTGATGGTCTTCGTTGCTTCTCACCAGGACGTGCAATCTCAACCGTTGTTAGCCGCAAACACAATAAATATTTGGATAAATGCTCGTCTGAGGGCTATAGTAACGGGGTATTGGTGTTCACGACTTTAGGGGAGTTGGGGAGGATATGATTGTCTTTTTAAAGAGATTGGGAACTTCTAGTTAATTACGATATTAATACTAAGATTGGTAGATTTCTCTTTCATAGGATAGGTTTAGCTATCCAGAAAGGTGTTGGAGCGCAGATTATTTCTAGGTTCCCAACCATTTCAAACAATTCTATGTAATTTTTCCTTTGTTTTGGTTTAATAAATTTTCGGTTTTTATAAAAAAAAAATAATAACTTAAAAAAATATACTCCCTCTGTTTCTGAAAGACCGTCCTCTATTCCATTTTGGTCTGTTTCAAAAATGTGTCCAGCTTCTGTTTATAGTCATATTTTTCCAATGAAATCTCTAACATACCCTTAAGTTTTTTATATTCATAAATTCTTTTTTAATGGGACCCAATTTAGAATATTAATGAAAATCTGTATAATTAAGGAAAAAAATATATCCTTTAATCTTTTTGAAGACAATATATGTATGGTTCCAAATTAAATTCTTTATTAAGGATTTATGATATTAATGAAAATCTGTATAATTAAGGAAAAAAATATATCCTTTAATCTTTTTGAAGACAATATATGTATGGTTCCAAATTAAATTCTTTATTAAGGTTATATTCTATAAGTATAGAATCTTTATTGATATTGTTTCTATAAAACGATATGTTTTAGTTTGCTTTTTTTTATTTCCTATTTACAATCCCAATACAATTTTTGGTAGTTTTAATTACTAACATATTTATTGAAATAAATTAGGCAAGTAATTAAGGGTAGAAATGTAAACTACTATAGTCTCCTTAATATCTTGACAAAGTCAAACCGGACTGTTTTTTAGAAACAGAGGGGTATTAAAAATTAATTAATTAATCAAGGATATCTAATATTAAAAATATATTGAAAATATTTCTCACCCCACAATAATTAGGGTCATCCATATGTATTCCGCAAACCTTTTTGGGTATTCTCCAAATGATGGTTCAACAACTTTTGAAAAATTCCAACTTATCAAAATGTTCTCACAAAACCCAGTTTTTCGATCTCACGTGCATATTATCTCAATTCAATGACAAGCATGCAAACACTTCACTTATCAGTACTAGACTCTGCTCTGCAGTCTTACATAGTTCATTCATTCATATACACATCCTAAGGCTTGATCACCGATTTCTTGTCTCAAAGCAAGCAATACCTTTATTACGACTATACTTTACAGTCACTACAAAGGATCGAACATCCTCCATTCACTTATATACCACATAAATAATACTATCGAATTTGAATTGTCCCAAACCGTTTAGATTTGACGGACCATGTGAAAATTAAACTCTTCACTTCGTTAATCAGAATGGTAACACCGCTCCCTTATTTTCGTGTCATTACCCTTCTATTTATTTTGCTCCAATTTTCAAATGACAGAGATATAACTCTAGTACTCTCACCCGTAAATCAGGTTTACGGACTAGTCTCTGTAAATTTTCTGATTGTGGGAGAAAGAGATATAACTCTAGATATTATTCCTTGATTGAGATTCATTAAGTTGAACTCTCGGAATTGTATTTAAGTTTGTTCATACATATTACCTAAGAAAAAATTGGTGGTGTATTTTGGTACCCCATGTGTTTTCAGTGAACATGATAACAATCTTGAAATAGGTGAAACGTCGATATGGTTGAAGTAGTTGGGGTATAAAGAGTACATTTCCAAGCTTCTTCAATGTTCAAGACACCCCTAGGTGTTTGTAGTGTAGCTGCTTCAATGTCAAAGCGACCACCAGGAGGAGTTTATAGCTGAGTTGCTTTAATGTCAAAGCCTCCATCACCAAGTGGTATTTGAGTCCCTTACACAACTTTCGGGATGAGGCTTATTTGACTTCTATGACTTCTCAGGCTTCTTTGCATTATATAGCTTCCACGAGCGGAACCAAAAAGGGAACCTCCAACGCCATCAAAGGAAGAACCTGCACTACCATGACCACCACCACCAAAAAAAAAAATGCACCACAATGTGTAGAAGAAGCTGGAGTAAGATATGTCAAATATCAGGTTATTCCTCGACTGGTTCATCTCATGCTAGTGAATTTCTTGTAATCTGCGTACATAATTTCTTGATGTCATTATTCTTCTATTTCTTTCGCTCCAAATGACCCAACGAATATCAAAGAACATTGTGGGCCAGGTCCTTCAACCTCCGCTCATGACTCTTCTGAATTTCCAGCCAAACAATTCATGCATTAAAGAGTTCGATTGAACCCATATTCGACTAAAACCGTCTAAGAAACAATTCCATAACTTAGTGGCGTACTTACAGTGTAGCAACAAGTGACTCCATGAGCGGGTTGAGTGTCCAACCGCCAAATTGCTGGTAGGTTGGGTTAGATTGGCGGGTTTAGAACACCCGTTCTCACCCCCATAAAGACAACTTTTAATCTTTTATTTTGAAATACTGTATTCAGTCAAGATTTTTGGGCCTGGGCTTTAAAAGAAGAGTTAACTTCCTTCTTCAGTTCTGTGTTTCCCAATCCAATTTAGGGTTAGGGTTGGTGATTTGTATGTATAAATAAGGATAGGGTAGTAATAGTGTGAGTCATTGTCTGTGAGTGTGTGAGGAGTACGTGTGAGGTTTAAGAGTTGAATGAGTCCAGCATATATACTCAGGTCCCCTTTAACAGAAGAACAATCTTTTTTAATCAATATTATCCAACCTTAATCAATGTAGATATCAGAAATCAATCTGGTAGATGCACAGTTTTTTTAAGTTCGGATCAGCAAGAAGAGCAGTAATTCAGAGCTGAGATTCCATTACAACTCTCGTGCAGTTCAGTCAGAGCAATCGTTGAGACCGTCATGGATGATACACATCGCAAGCTACTCAAGGGGATGAAGGGCGATGTATGTCCAGAATATAGGATAAACGAATTACCTTGAAATGGAAATCATTGTCTCCACCAGCACTTTATCTAAAAGATGGAGGTATATATGGAATACAACGCCCAGCTTTAATATTACTCTATAAGGTGTTCACGAAGATACCAAGACACTCGAGAAGTTTATAGACCGGCTATTGTTTCCTCGCCAACCTTCCTTGAAGATAGTAAAATTTGCACTGACATCTGATCGAGTTTTTGCTGCGTTTAAAATTCATGACTGGATTTCGAAGATATCAAGTGTAACATTGAAGAACTCAGCCTCAAATTACACCGTCATGGTATCGTTCCCTTTCCGCTTTCTTTTGTTAATTGTGAGTCACTTGTCAAGATTAGATTACATAAACATAATCTTTGGCTTCCTGAATCCATATCCTGGCCTAGGCTCAAGCTTCTTCAGTTATCCAGTGGAATTTCCTAAGATAAGTTATTAATTGAACAACTTATTCTCATATCCCTGCTCCTTGAGACGTTAATTTTAAGCGAATTCTCATGGTCGAATTGGAATGTTACTACTCTAAATATTTCAGCTCCTGCATTGAAATGCTTGGTCTTCAATGATTTGATAACTTATACTCGTGTGCGCAATAGAACCGTTAAGATTCATGCACCAGAATTGATGCACTTCACTTACACCGGTGATTTTACTACAGACTTTACTATGTCTAGCTTTTCCTCACTAAAGGATGCGGAGGTTTTTTTAAAAATCAAAAGTTATAATCTTGATGAAACAAAGCGTGCCCAGATAGGCCATGCTGCAAGTAAGCTTATTGGAGGGTTGTCTGATGTAAGGTCTCTGACAATCTCTGAGGAAACTCTAGAGGCTCTTTCTTTTGCGAGCGATGATCTTCCTACATTTCAAAATCTAATCCATTTGAGGGTGACTTCTGGGTATGTTGCGGACAAAGTACTACGCAAGTTCTTACAACGTGCACCTAATTTAAAGACTCTTGATTTTTGAGAAGGCATTACTATGTGCCTACCCGACATGGGAAACATCTTTTGGATGCAAGATATGGCATTTGATTGTTAATTTTCCAAGGCTCAAATCAGTCCATTTCAAGGAGATATCATGGTCTCGAAAAGAATGCTTTCAAGGATTTCACACCAACGACGTTATCATCCTTAAGTAGGATAATGAAAGACGAGGAAGAAAGTGGAATGATCTTTGGAGCCTCAGCAACTGACGATGATTACTAAGAATTACTTCTCCTTTTCTTTCTTTTTTTATCGTTCTGTATTCAGCTCTTTGTTTAGAGGATATTAAGAGAATCGCATATATATTATTGTATATACGGTAGTTAGGACATATCTTCTGTATTAGGAAAGATATTAATCGAGTAAAATCTCCTCACCATATTTGTAAATGAGTATCTGCCTATTTAGAGACAGGATAACCTATTTTGTAATCAAGCTTTTGAATAATGCCAAAATCTTCGTCTTCTCTACTTGTCGTTTCATGGCATCTGAGCCAGGAAAGACTGATTCTTTTAAAATTTAAAATCAAAAAATTTGTGGTGAAGATTAGAACCATGACAGTTATAGCTAATGTCACAATCACAACCACTAACTCTGGTGGAGGATCTCTATCGGCACAAGATCGATTAGGTCTTGCTAATACTCTTACTGATATCCAATGGGAAACCATTGTGAAAATACTTAAAATTTCGAATAATGATTCGAAGGAGAATCTTTCTGGTAAATGGATACTTGATACAGGGGCTCCACGACATATGACGGGATTTAAAGAATTTTTGTTCAAGACTCGTGAAATAGAGTTTTCTTCCGTAAAGCTTCCAAACGGCATATACTCTCATGCTCCATACGAAGGCACTGAGGTGTTTGGAAACAATATGAAATTATTTCGTGTTTTATTCGTTACCGATCTTCACTGCAATTTGATTTCTTTAGCATGTTTAATTAAAGATTTGAGATGTATTATCACTTTGACTGATAAATTATGTGTGATACAGGACCGCACTACGAGGACGGTGATTGGTGTAGGTGAGGAACGAGACGGGGTCTATATCTTCCACAGTGGAGTGCATATTATGGAAAATCGAGTTTCTAGTGGTGAAGATTATCACTTATGGCATAAGTGTCTGGGTCATCCTTCTAATAAGATTATTATTTTTCTTCCTGATATGAATAAAGTTGATTGTCAGAAGTTTCTTAATGAACCATGTGATACTTGTTTTAAGGCCAAACAAACTCTTGCTAGTTTTCCTATTAGCGGGAATAAAGCTAAAGACATCTTCAATTTAGTTCATTGTGATGTATGGGGTGCTTATCGTACTTCGTCTTCCTGTGGTGCACACTATTTTCTTACTATTTTTGATGATTACTCTCGTTGTGTCTGGGTTTATTTGATGGCACATAAAACTGAGGTGGTACATAATTTTCAGAATTTTTGTGTTATGGCGAAGACACAATTTGATAGACAAGTTAAGCAGGTTCGGGGTGATAATGGTACTGAATTTCGTCCATTGATCCCATTTTTCTCTGAACAAGGAATAGAATTTCAAACATCATATGTAGATACACCACGACAAAATGGGAGAGTGGAACGCAAACATCGTCATATATTGAATGTGGCGCATGCTTTGCGATTTCAAGCAAATCTACCTCTTCGATTTCGGGGTGAGTGCATCTTAACTGCTGATTAATTATTAATCGCACGCCCACTGTCTTGCTAAATGGGAAAACACCATATGAAATGTTTCCCATAAATAATTATGTATTTTGTGCAAATTTTTCTGCAAATCATACTCGTTTTTTGGTGGCCATTACTATTCGTAAGGAGCCAACCAGCTATTTTGAAGCTGTGAAACTTCCGTGTTGGAGCGTAGTTATGTCTAAGGAAATTGGTTCTCTTGATAAAAATGGCACATTATCTATTACTGATCTTCCGCCGGGGAAAACGGATATTGGATGTAAATTGGTTTACAAAATTAAATATAATTCTGATGGCAGTGTCGAAGGTATAAAGCTAGATTGGTTGTTCTTGGTAATAGACAGGTTGAAGGGTTTGATTACCATGAAACCTTTGCTGTTGTAGCCAAAATGGTTTCGGTTAGAACATTTTTGGCGGTCGCAGTTGCTAGATATTGGGAGCTACATCAAATGGATGTTCACAATGCCTTTCTACATGGGTATCTTAATGAGGAAGTATATATGCAACTTCCTCCAGGTTATTCGACTACTTCTTCGGGTAAAGTATGCCGTCTTCATAAATCTTTGTATGGTCTTTTTCAACCTCCATGTAATTGGTTTGCTAAACTTGCAAGTGCTCTTAAGACTTTTGGATTTATACAGTCTTATGTTGATTACTCTCTATTTACTCTACGACGAGGTGAGAATTCTATTAATATACTTGTTTATGTTGATGATTTGATTATTGCTGGGAATAATTCCGCTGCTATTGCTACTTTTAAGGAATACTTAAGTCGGTTCTTCCATATGAAAGATTTAGGTCCTCTTAAGTATTTTCTTGGTATTGAAATATCTCGAGGTACTGATGGTCTATTTTTATCTCAACGAAAATATACCTTGAACATACTTTCTGAAACTGGACTTCTTGGAGTCAAACCAGCCTCTTCACCTATTGATCAACATCATCGTTTGGCTTTAGATGATGGACCTTTGTATTCATATTCATCTCAGTATCGTCGACCTATTGGCCGTTTGATTTATTTGACCATTACGCGTCCTGAATTGTGTTACTCGGTGCACGTATTGTGAAAAGGCGAGGGTACCCAGATATACTTCAAGCTAAAACTTTTACCTATAAGTCCTTTCCCAGAAAGTGATTGTCTATGGACTAAGTCGATACAATACAACTAATCGGTTCACACTTCGTGTGATCGTCTATGGATACGAGATTGAGACAATACAACAACGAAGTATGTTACTTGATAAAAAGGTTCGGACTTAACCAAACACAATAGGATTCACTTATCAAGTAAATAGGAATTAACGTTTGTGTAATTTACTTTAATTATAATAAAACAATTATAATGCGGAAATATAAAGTAAGTTAAGAATCGAAACATAAGTAAGTTAAGAATCCCATGAATGTTTATTTCTTTAATTGTTCAAAGTTATTCCTTAATAGCTAAAGGAAGAAAATCCCAGGATCGGAACATAAGTAAGTTAAGAATCTTATAATTAAGGTTATTAATTTCATTTTGTAGGGAAATACAAGAATTAGTAATGTGCATTTACTAATTAGATTTTCTGAGAGATTTCGATCATTATTTTTGGACAGAGCATTTCCAGAAATTATGAAAACCGAATTTGTGCTTTAATGAATATCTTGAGAATATTTTCGGTTTTGGAAATTCCTTGGTGTCCAAACTTCCTTGTGTATAAATACTTGAAGTTTGCTTTTCTAGCAAACTAATCCTTCGTAACAACAGACTTCCTCTTTGTTGTTGTTACTAATTTAGCCGCCTATTTGGAGAGGAGAGTAACCTAATTAGGCGAAATCTCTTACGGTCTATCAGTTTAAAGGCTTCTTTGGGATTGAGAAGATCTAGTGTGTACCGTTGGTGGGAAACTAGATAATTGCGGTTTATCTTTTGTTTTCATTGATTTGATTGACTAACAGTGGTTGAAATCTGATTGCACCTAGTTTTTTTATGCTTGAGAATCTTCTCTTCTGATATAAGATTCACTCAAACTAGTTCAGAGTTTCGACAGGGATCTTCAGACTGTTGTTAGTTCTAAAGACGATCTTCTGATAATCTATTGTTAACAGACTCCGTTCTGTGCGTGATTGATCACAAGAGATTCAAGTGATTGTGTGCAGTTTTTTATTGAAGATCTAAGAAGATTTGAAGACGAAA
This sequence comes from Papaver somniferum, assembly GCF_003573695.1. Lineage (NCBI taxonomy): Eukaryota > Viridiplantae > Streptophyta > Magnoliopsida > Ranunculales > Papaveraceae > Papaver > Papaver somniferum. The sequence continues at coordinate 81,703,087 of NC_039359.1, forward strand.
AAGATATTGAAGATTTCTGATTTATGGGTTCATAATCTTTGGTGTGCACAATACTTGTTTCAGCAAAAGAGGATCCAATTAATAATCGGTTTATCCTTGTGGTAGATTGGATTGATTAATTGAGTAGATCGGCATCAACACAATTCTTTGGATTAAGAGTGTTGTTGGATTAATCTTAAACGATTACTTTGGTAATTGAACATAAGATTGATATAAGGACCTGAAAAAGGAGTTTATGTTAAGATAAACGGAAGAGCCTTAATTTTTCCGACTCATATCACTTGGTTGACGATAGTTGATACCAAATAGATTAGTTGTTCCTTTACTGTTTTGAATACGAACCAAAGGAATTGATCCAAGTACGTGACTTATTTATAAGTTGGAGGCGTGGGAATATAGACGGAACTAGGTGAACTATAGGTTTAGTTGCTTGGTCTCAACTATACGAAGTTGGTGTAATTTTGTGTGGCGGCTTAATCCTGAGAGTGTTCAATTCTGGACAAGGTCCCGGGGTTTTTATGCATTTGAGGTTTCCTCGTTAACAAAATCTTGTTGTGTCATTTACTTTATATTTCCGCATTATAATTGTTTTATTATAATTAAAGTAAATTACACAAACGTTATTTCCTATTTACTTGATAAGTGAATCCTATTGTGTTTGGTTAAATCCGAACCTTTTTATCAAGTAACATACTTCGTTGTTGTATTGTCTCGATCTCGTATCCATAGACGATCACACGAAGTGTGAACCATTTAGTTGTATTGTCTCGACTCAGTCCATAGACAATCATTTTCGGAGAAAAGACTTATAGGTAGGAAAAGTTTTAGCTTGAGTATATTTGGGTACCCTCACCTTTTCATATTGGCTCAATTCATGTAATCTCCTCGAGTTGCACATTGGGAAGCTGCTCTCCGAGTTCTTCGTTATCTTAAGAGTCATCCGAGTCAAGGGATTATTCAACATAAGGACAGTTCTCTTCAACTTATTGCTTACTGTGACTATTATTGGCCCTCCTGCCCCCTTAGTCGTCGTTCACTTACCGGTTATTTTATTTTTTTTGGGAGGCTGACCTATATCTTGGAATACAAAGAACCAGCACACTGTATCGCGTTCTTCGGCTGAAGCTGAGTACCGTTCCATGGCTTATACTTGTAGTGAGCTCACTTGCTCAAGGCGTTATTGAAATCATTTGGTGTGTCTCACTATCAGCCTATGCGTCTTTACTTTGACGGTCAATTCGCTCTTGATATTGCTTCCAATCCTGTTTTTCATGAGCGCACCAAACACATTGAGATTGATTGTCATTACGTACGAGATCAAATTCAATCCGGTGCTATTATCACTTCTCATGTTCGCACAACTTCTCAACTTGCATATATTTTCACCAAAGCGCTTGGACGTCCTCAGTTTGAGCTTCTTCGCAAGTTGGGCATTCGTGATCTCCATGCTCCAACTTGAGGGGGAGTATTAAGAGAATCGCATATATATTATTATATATACGGTAGTTAGAACATATCTTCTGTATTACGAAAGATATTAATTGAGTAAAATCTCCTCACCATATTTGTAAAGGAGTATCCGCCTATTTAGACACAGGAATAACCTGTTTTATAATCAAGCTTTTGAATAATACCAAAACCTTCATCTTCTCTATCTTATCGTTTCAGACGATTATAGATTTTTGTCCTCGGTTATATTTATATTCATGCTCAACAAATTTGCGCGTTAGCTGCAAAGAGAGAACTGCTGGTTAGTGCAAAACTAAATACATGAAACTACACAGCAACTTCATTTATCTTGAAAACTAGTCCAATTAGCAAACAATCGTGAGTGTGAGAGTGATACTGCTAATTAGAGGATTAATTAACTGGAGTACCACCACTAATTAATCTAGTCAACATATTCGTAGTTTTGAATCTTGTAGCTCCTCCAGGATTTGGTCCGGAGACAAACTTCAACATCTTATGCCAATTATGACAGGGGATTTTAATTGGTTTCTCTTAAATGTAGTCCATGCTTCTATTAACCATAACCCAAAAGTTTAAGTTAAAAAGAAAAACCAAAATTACTAAATAAGTCTTAAATTTTTAACTTATAATCATACTTCTTCCCCAAAATTAAAATATGAACCCTAATTTTTTGTTTTGATCCAAACTAATTTATATTTCAATTATAAATCATCCTATTATAATCGTTCTCTCATTATTCTTACAAATCACCCTATTATAGACCTTAATTCTTACTTTTCAAAAAAAAAAAAAAAACTAAACTAAACCCAACTTTTCACCTTTTCTATAAAGATGTTATTTTTCCAAATCATGATTATCAATTGAGGTTATATATTCTAACTATTCTTTTAAAACTTCTTCACAACAATATCAATCGGAAAAAGAAATGAAATCAACTAAGTTTTTGATTCTTTTCCTAAAATTAATTTTCTAAAACTCCATAACCATTTTTATACTTTAAAAGGATTCTAAGATGATTTTTTTTTCTCAATCATGATTACATAAAATTGGGTATTCTAAGATCATCAATTATATATGCCCACATATTACATAATTAACTTGATTTTATTTTTTTGATTTAGGGATTTGATGGGCTATACATAAAAATCATGTTTAATTTTATGGGTTATGTTAATAATCATAAGGACATGTTTGGTTGAATTAATGACTTATTTTATGTGGGCTATAATTAATAAAAGCATGGGCTATATCTAAGAGAAGCCTTTTAATTTAGCGTTTCTGACGCTTCAATGGTTGTAACCTCGAACATGGCATCCTGGGCCTGGGATACATGTATAGTCTTTTAATACAGTTCCTACTGATTTTGTTCATTTTGAATCTTGATGTACCGCACAAAAATAAATAAGATTACCAGGTGGCTTAATACTTATTTTAGAACGACTTTTTGGACACTACTCAAAAATGATGGGGGACTACTAAGTGATAAAATATCAATCCTACAATTATAAGAGGTATCTTAAAGTGTGGAAATAACTAACCTACCCTTAACCTATATATATTTAACTACCTCCTCCATCACCACCACCTATATATAACCACCCAGAGGCGGAGCCATCCCATTACAAGGGTGGTCCGTTGCACCTCCTGCCCAGCTGGCTCCAAAGCCTAATATAGGCCCAACAAGAAAAAAAATCATACATAAGCCCATTTTTGCTCTTTTGCACCCCTAAAAAATTGTTGCACCCATAACAAATTTTGCACCCCTACCTCATAGTTTCTGGCTCCGCTGCTGTAACCACCTCCTCCCATCACCACAGCCGCTCACCACCGACCACCTCGAACCACCATCACAGCCACCTCTATATATAACTTAATTTAAATCATTAACATAACAAAATCAAAATCAAAATTATAACAAACCCATTAATTGTCTTTCGTTTTTGGTTGAAAAAATGAGAAGTAATCATCAAAATGAGTTGAAAATGGAAGTTGCAGAGAGAAGTTCGGCTAGGAATTATCTGAAAAACTTTGTTGAACTAGCCGAACTCAACTTTAGTGGAGGTTTTTCTTTCAGAGAAAAGTTCTGTTGCGTCGCAATTTTTTTTTCCTAGCCGAACTTTTAGTTCGGTTATGTCGCAATTTTTTTCTCCTAACCGAACTTTTCTCTGAAAACCTATATATTGAGTTCGGTCACGTCGCAAATTTTTTCATTTTATTTTCCCAGCCGAACTTTTAATTCGGTAACGTCGCAATTTTTTTCTCCTAACCAAACTTTTCTCTGAAAGAAAAAACTCCATTAAAGCTGAGTTCGGGTACCTGTGTTTTTAGAGACATTAGCTGAACTACACTTGCAGATGTGTTCGGCTACCTGTTCTTCAAATGTCGTAGCCGAACTTTGTTAACCAAACCGAAATCAATTTGTAAATTGTTCATTTTTAGAAATGTTTTGGCCAATTCAAGCACCATTAACTAATTGAAGTATCTGTGAGTACCTAAAATATCATACTCTTGTTGTGGCTCTTAAAGAAAAAGATCTAACTTTTTTTCTTCCAAAACCCTCATCTTCATCTTCTTCTTCTCCCTCTCAATAATTCTTCTTTTGAAAAAAATCAAATTATTGCTTTAATCTCACTAATCAATACACAAACTAATTTTACTACCAAGAGAAAGTTTGGTATTAAAAAAAATAGATAAGGTGTGACTCAAAATTACTTCAAATATCCACTCAAAAAATGAAGAGTAGTCCCCTCTCCATTTTTGAGCAGTGCCCACAAAATCATTCTTATTTTACAGGTAAAATGGTTTAGTCCAAACAAATATCGTTTTCATGGGTCATTAATTTTAGGCCAGCATATTTCACGAAGGATTACCAATCCAGTGGCAAATGGTGTTTTCTATAAGGATTTGGGTAATCCCCGGTACCCTATGTGACACATAGACCAAAATTTCTTTATTTTATAATTTGCATTCGAATTTTCACCTAGTGGTGGAGCGTAAGTTTCATAAGTTCCATTCACTTGTGCATTTGGAATCGACCATGGAGGATCAAGTCTAACAGTCGAGAGTCCCAGGGTAGTAAATTGACGTAGAGCGTTAAGAGACTTTACGCTCAATCTTAAATCAATTGTCAAAAAAAAGAACTCAAGTTATTAAGGTTGGTTCTTATACACTTTCATTTCCAGTTATGCCGGAATCGTGGGACCGGCTTAATATCAAACTAAATGCGTAAATAGGAGAATTTTCCACTTTGCGTATAGAGGTAAAGTCTTGATCGTGCGATCAAGTGTATGTTGCTGTTTCTCGGTTAAATATCTACCGTTCATTATTTTATCATCCAACTGTTGTATCATAATTCATTTCAAACTATTGTGTTTTATTTTATGTTATCGATTTTGATTTTAATGCGGCCAAGTTCAAGAAAATCAATGTTAAGGCGTAAAAGTCGTCTTTCTGTGTAAAAATTTTCCAACAAGAGGGACAAGCGTAAAAAATTTATAATGTATCGTTGTCCTCTTAGCTTGTGACTCGCAAGCTTAGTGTTCACTTTGATGTGAGGATTGTCTTTCACCAAAGAAGGGAAGTGTTCATATATCCAAATCTATGCAAACATAAAGTTTAGTAAGAATCTTATCTTATAAGTATTTTGCAAATATAAATGATTTAGACAATTGAATTACCTGGAAGAGACATAGATTTCCGTTAACTTGCTTAGTGAATCCCCTTGAACCCTTTGTCAATTCTGCATTCAAGAATCAACCATCGCGGTACCCCAAGAATACTTATGCATCTAATCAAGGGGATGCAATAGTTGAAGATACTTGTCGTCGACCAAGCTTCCGGAACTATTGGAGAAGATACAGTTGTCCAAGATGTACAGAAAATAAGCTGACGCAGTAGCATTGATTTGCACCATGGACACACTTCCCTCGTCATCATAGTCGGTAGGGTCTATAATCCATACAATGTCGGCTAACATGCAGCCGGCAGGGTGGTATTCAAATACCATGTCGATCTTATAACTTAATGGCCTCAGGAAACACAAACATTTTCAAAGCATTAGTCGGCATGGTAAAAATTTAAAATCCAACTACTATTAGAAGCACATCTAGTCAGCATGGTATTTGTATACCATCATGTCGGCTGCATACCATGTCGACCTTGTAAATAGCAGTTACAGATATTAACAGTCGGCATGATCTTCAACCTAGGAAGGTAACGACTAACCCTAAATATGAAAATTCGGCAGGGTCGTGGGACAAACACCTTGCCGGCTAAATAACTGCATATTCACAAATTCGATTTTTCTTCCCTAATTTGACATGGAAACATAAAATTGAAGTACTGGAGTGAGTTAAACAAGGCCCTTACGTTCTCAATCGCGTCATTTTTTCGGTTTCAGCGGCGTTGAGTTATTCTTCTTCAACAGTTTTTTTACTTTGTTTGTGTTGAACTAAATTTGGAATTCCAGGGTTATCTCGATTAGGTTTTCTATTTGTTTGTTTCATACAAGTCGCCTTCGACGGCTCCATATTTGAAAATAATCGACAATGGAATTTTCGAATCGACGAGTTTCCGACAGTGGTGTGATGGAGAAGCCGGTATGGTATGGTAGAGGAGAAGAAAAATAGGTGAAGATGAAATGAAAAAATGATAACTGATTAGGGTAATAAGAATTATAATATGAAAGGGTAGTTTTGTAACTTTACTCATTAGGACACCCCCCACCCACCCACCCCCTCTTAGCCCTTAATAAGAGTCCATTTAAATTTGAGTATACCCCAATCTCGACAGGGAAATTAGTTGTGTTTTTTACCTACAAAACTCCTCAAAAACCATACATGCTTAGTTTAGAGCCGACAACCATCAGGGGTTAGCCCAATTGTCCAGGAGCTTGACTCTCAAGTAGGAGGTCAGCGGATCGAGTCTCCGCTCACAAGTTTGAAGATCTCATGAAATACTCCTCTTATGTAAATCTAGTTTAATTTAAGTTGTTAATGTATCTTCTTTCCTTTTTAAAAAAAAAATTAGAGCTGAACAATTACCAAGGCTTATGTTTAGTTCGTCTTGAATTCCAGTCCCCGGTCTAATATTGGTGTTCGCTTTAAATTTTCTAAGGGTTTAGAAGATCAACTAATTAATGTCACTGAGCTAGCATTTGGAAATAGACATTTTTCTGTCATGTCTGTATAAAATAAACACTCATTCGAGCTTATCAAAATGTTCATTGAAAAAATATTAATTACTCGCCAATCTATTGACTTCCATTTTCTCGTAATAACATTTTAAATAACTCTTCAACTTCGATATCTTAATCTATGTGATTTCAATCTTTTGTGCTCTGGGTTTCCTTCCTAGCTAATTAACACACAATAATTGGAGTTTCTCTTGCCATTTTGATTTTGACTCTCACTTTGATTGGTCAAATGTGACCAAATATCTGTCACATAAAATTCTCAACAATATGCACAAGTTGAACATTGTGACTCCTATAAAAAACATGTTCATAATTAAAATTTTGCATAATCTAAAGTTTGCATATGATATATTTCACATATACCTGGATTGAATCTAGATAAACTAAAATTTAAATCTTATAGAATCAGAGAAAAACTTACTTACTGTATCGGAAATTTTTTGAAATAGAACAAATTTGCAGTCTTCTACAGTCGTTCTAATATAATTTGAACAAATTGAGTCATATGGTTTTTATGAATTATAAAATAAAAATATACAAAGAATATAGTCAGACTCTTTCTTTAATAGCAATGTGAATGAACTCCTACACTTCTCTAAATTCAGACCTCCCACCTCCTAGTCTGGTTGAATTAACTCGCTCTAAATGGCTAGATATATGCATAAGGAGTACATCAAGACCAACTTGTTATTTAGGGATTTCGAGCTAGTTTATTTTGAGTCCAATTTAATCCACTCATTGGGTTGCTACTTATAACTTTGTGTTTCTGTTGTTCTTTTTTTTTTTTGTATTCTTGGATTAGTCATTTTAAAATGTTTTGGAAAGAGATAGATTTAACTGAAAGATTTTGGAGAATAAATATAGAAAAGGTGGAGAAATAAATATGGAGAAGATATAAAATAATAATTGATGAATATGTGTATTAAAAAGTGGTAGAGAACTGACCGTTGGGGATTAAAATTCGACCGTCGGAGATAAAGGAAAAAAGTTTGTCGAGCGATAAAGTTTCCATCGCAAGCGACTGAGTCAAAGTTCATGTTTATGTTAGTAGCCATTTAGTCCAAATTTAGCTCAATTACCTGCAAATAAGAAAATATTAATCCCAATTTAGTTGAAGGCTAAGTCTTATGGGCTAGATTGAAGGTGCTAGATTAGCAGTTAAGTGTTGCAATTCAAAAAAAAATGGTGGCCTAAAAGTTAACACCAGTTATCTCTCCTACCAGTTGCTAGCATGTGAACTATCAGCTAGATAGTTTCGCTGAATGATTCAGCGCTGGGAAAACTACCTTTTCGCGGAATGGTTCAGCGCTTGGTGATTTACTTTTTGATCTGACGGCTGAGATTTAAAGCGCTGAACCGTTCATCGCTGGGTGGTCCCAGCTGATGTGGACTGCTAATCTATCTGCTAGATTAACACTCCCATAAGACTTAGGTGGTTGTCTTAACTGACGTGGATTGTCAATCTAGTTGTTATATTAGCACCCCATAAGACTTATCCTAAATATGTTGGACCCAAAATATTCAACCCCAAAGGCACATTTGGTATCACATGATTTCTCACAAGAGCAATGCACTTGCAATTTTCCAAAAGTCACATGATGATGATGATGAATCTCGGCTCCTCGCAAAGTAACACACGTGCAGTCATGTTAGTATCAAAATCACAATAAAACTCAACCACTTCTATTTTGATTCTCATTTTAGAGGTAAACACAACATTAATCACCAGGAGCTTTCAAGGAGATAATAGAATAAGCAGGAAATGAATGTATTGATAGCATGCTAAGGAAAAAAAAACCAGGAATCTTGTATAAGATTGATATGGAGAAGGCATTTGACAATGTCAATTCGCTATCTCTATTTTCTATTTTGAAGAAGAATGACTTTGGAGAAAAGTGGATAAGATGGATAGAATGGTGTGTTAAAGGAGCTCGGTTCTCAATCTTGGTGAATGGAGAGGCTACTAATATTATTAGACCTACCAAAGGAATAAGGCAAGGTGATACTTTGTCACTTTTTTTGTTTTTGTTAGTGGTTGTAGTTTTATCAATGTTGTTGGATGATGCTTTTGCAAACAATAGAATTGGTGGATTTCAGGTAGTGGAAGGGGGAACTATGATTTATCATTTGCAATTTGCAAATGACACAATTATCATGCTTAATGCTTCTCAGTTGGAGGTAAGGAGACTTCTGATCATTTTGTTGTTGTTTGAAGTGATTACTGGATTAAAGTTAAATCTGGAAAAAAGCTCTATGACAAGTATAGGTGCAGACTGGTGTGCTTGGAAAAGACACACAGAACACTTGCAAGTATACAAGGCCAAGTTTTAGTATAGAAGGTAAGCAAGGGGTTAGTCCACAGGGAGTGGGAGCATAAAGAAGTTAAACTATGCTGGCAGATGATGTAAAACAAGATGCAAGATCACAATGTTATAGTGGCAGTGAAACAAAGAGGGCAAATGGCATGAACCAAGGCTGTGAGCCAAGGGCAGGGGTGAGTTTGTGCACTGATTTCAGTGCACAACAGCTACAGATTGCAAGAAATTAAACAAGTAAAACAGGTAAGGAGATTAAACAGGTAAGGAGATTAAACAGGCAAAGATTAAACAGGTAAGGACTAAACAGGTAAGTGACTGTAAAAGGGATTGTGGCTAATCTAAGGCTTAGTATCCACCTTGTGTCCTAATCAAACAACATATTTCTAGGTTGAGTTAAAAATCCTATGCATACATCTAGAATGGGAGGAAAACTAATTTGCTCACTAGTTTGCCCCTAGCATTGACTGTCTTTTGACAGAACAATCAATCACAGGCACTATGAGCATTAACCTCTTCCCATTGCTCAAGCAAAACAGGGAAAGGAGTTAACTATCCTAGCAACTTGTCATTTGACAGTGCATAAGGCTTCAACTGAGCCTTAACTTAATGCTACTTAGCTCATGCTCAACATATTACATACACAAGCATTCATCATACAAGATAATTCAAATAACATACACATAACATTCAACTGTCAACTATGATAAAGGGACTGAATTTGAAATTGTAATGAAAATTTCTTCAAAATGTCTACTGGCTAGTCCAGAGATCCCCTTCTATTACACACCCACCCATCTATTTATACAAACAATAAATTTTAACCTAAAATCCCCCAAAACAGTGAACTAGGGTTCTGACAAAAAGTGAGATTAAATCACCTCATACATTGAAAACTACTCGAGAACTTTCACCCATGCTTCCTTGTCGTCTGCTGATGCTACCCATGCCTTCGATTTATCCTCTAACCTCACCTATTTCATCAACTCCTAACCTAGGGTTCCTGTGAGATGAAACGATTAGGAGGTGATGTAATAAGTGGCTAGAAAAGTAGGTCTAAGTGATGATGGCTCGAGTGGTGATGGTTGAATGATTTGGGGGGAGAAGATGGTGGAGTGATTTGGGGGGAGAAGATGGTGGAGTGATTTGGGGGGAGCGTCGCTGTTGCAGAAGAGGGGAAGAAGGAGATGGCTCGATGGTTTTTGGTTAGGGTGCGTTTGGTGTGGGTAATAGGGTTAGGTTGCTTAGGTGTTAAACGGGATCATCAAATTTGATGTTTTGTGAAGGGAATCCGTGGGATGATAACTTCTGAAACGGATCTAATGGCGAGATGGAGACATATTATGAGCGACCGTTGGATGCAAAAATACAACGAAACTAACGGCTCAAGATGGAGTTAGGTGCTGTAGTGTTGGTAAGGTGCATCGAAATCTGATGCATGATGACGCAGCGACCGTTGGATGATGGAATGGATCCAATCTTACGGTTAAGAAGGAAAACGGGTTTGGGTATTGAATTTTGGGTTTAGGATATGGATTTGGGCTTAGGAATTGGATTTGGGCTTAGGTAATCTTGAGCCCACTTCTTCTTTAAGAACAATTTCTTCCTTTTTAAGCCCATTTTTATCCTTGAGTCTTCCATAACACATTCTTCACTTCTTTTCCGCTAGAGATTCCACCGGCTTTCTCCCGTGTCTTTGCTCTTTTGGCTCCGCAACTCATCTAATCTTTATTTGGTACCTAAAAATACAAAATTAATTAATAAAAATATTTATTCTTGAAAACAATGAAAATACAGAATATGGGATAAAATGTAGAATTAATGCACAAAAGATGAGTTAAATGCCAAGAAAAATATATAGAAATATGCAATTTTTAGCACTCATCACAGACCATCTTATTCAAGATTTATCCATGGAGTTGGGGTGTAAAATACTCTGCCTATTACTTATTTGGGTATTCCAATTGGAGCTTTCAAGAGATGTTTTTCAATTTAGGATGTGGTTATTGAAAGAAAGAAGAAAAAACCGGCACCATGGAAGAGGAAGTTTCTCAACAAAGCAGGTAGAGTGACTTTAATTAAAAACTCTTTACAAAGTGTTGCAACATATTTTCTATCTATCTTTCATCTGCCTGTGTCAGTAGAAAAGAAAATTAACAGTATAATGAGGAAGTTTCTATGGGGAGAGGATGATGATAAGAAGAAGATGAGCTGGGTGTCTTCGAAGAAGGTTTGTAAATCAAGAAAAATGGGAGGTTTAGGTATCAGAAGCATAAGGCACATCAACAGGTCTCTTTTGGCAAAGTGGCATGTGACATATTGCAGGGAAAAAATAGCATGGTGGAGGAAAATAATTTGTGAAAAAACTAAAACAGATGAATGTTGTTTGTTGTCGGCACAAACAAAGGAAGCAGTGGGAAGAAGCATGTGGTATGACATACTTAAAGCTAATCAAGATTTTCATGAGACTGTGATAGTTCAAGTGAATAATGGAAGAGGTTTAGGATTTTGGCATGACAAATGGAATGGGAACAAGGCTTACAAAGATAAATATCCAAGGTTGTACAGGATCAATAAACAAAAAGCTGACATGGTGGCGCATTTGAAGGGGAATACATGGAACTTCTCCTTTTCAAGAGAACTTGATCCAGCTGAGAGTATTGATCTTCTAGAACTCAAATATGATGTGAGGAATGTAAGCTTAGTGCAAGATGTGGAAGATTGTATTGAAGGTTCTTGTACGGCGAAGACGATTTACACTAAAGCTACAGAGACAGATGCTGAATGGGAGTTTAATGGCACAATATCAAGTAAGTTTGTACCACCAAAAGTAATACTTTCACATACCGAAAACGGAGCTAAAGTATCTCTTTTCCTGAAACGGAGCGAAAGTATCACTTTTTCTGAAACGGGGCGAAAGTATCATTTTTTCTGAAAACTGAGCGAAGGTACCAATTTTTCTGAACTGAGGGAAAATATCACTTTTTCTAAAACAAGGCGAAAGTATCATTTCTTTATGAAACGGAGAGAAAATAGTCGTAGACAAACCCCATGTTCAGATTCTTCTTCGATCGGCCCTTCCACCGTGATAACGGTTGTACTAGTTTGATTAGTGTTGTCTTTGCGGTGGTTCCGATGGACTTTGAGATTACTTGGAGATTATTGAATTTTTTATTTATCCTTCCAGAGAAGATAAAAATGGGGAGTAAGTTGGTACCTGCTTTATCGAGGAAACATTTATCTCTTTGACCAGCCATTAGGACAGTGATAGTGTGACGGTATTGAAAGTTATCACTCTTATGAAGAAACGAACAAGCGACTCCTGCAAAAATTGCAAATTCTTTTGGTAAAAGGGAAAGAAAAACAAATTATTGACAATGCCAAAAATGTGTGGTAAATAATGGTGATGGCAGGGTTTAGAGGTGTAAAACGTGCCGGCCCAGTACAGCAGAACCATGAAGTCACGTGATGTGTGCCGTGTTGTGTTGTGCCGGAGATTAAGGCGTGACAGGCTATGCCGTGCTAGATGACGTGTTGTGTCGTGTTGTGCCGGAAAAATAAACGTGTTGTGTCGTGCTGTTCTGGGTCGAGCACATTTATTTCATGTTTTTCAAATATTTTGGTATTCTATGAGTTGTTATAAAAATAGGTCAATATAACAATGATCAAATGTCAAAAATTGGCTAGAATGAAGACTTTTTTATGAAATATACACAAAATGTGATGTATTTTGTAGCATGTTGTGCATATTATGATATGCTTTCTTAACGTGCAGTGTTGTGTTGTGCCACATGCTTATACGTGCCGCCTGCTGTGATGTTCCACTGTATCAATTAGACTAACCCAGCACAGCCCACGAAACTAATGTGCTGGGCTAAGTCATGTGCTGGGTTGGGCTTTGCTCAAATTTTAACGTGTTGTGTTGAGTTGTGCTTGTGCTGGCACAACCAATTTACACCTCTACCAGGGTTTATAAGCATGCGACACAAATCCCGGGTAATAAAATGTTTACAATGCTAAATAAAGAAATAGGTTGGTGTTTAAGTGCTGAAGAAGCCGAGTCCAGAGCGTGTACATAAGCAACAAAATGGGTCCAAGATCGCGGAGATGAAAGATTGTTCTGTCTCAATGACAACCAGAATGTAGTTAACATTATAAGGAGGAACAATTTTGATGTCAATTGGATATCGAAAGCTATTCTACTTCGAGCTTTACATTTCAAAAAATTTCTTGCTAGTTCTTATTTCGTTAATATTCAGAGATCATGTAATAGTCTAGTGGACAATCTAGCTTGCTTCGAGCTTTAGATTTCAAAAAATTTCTTACTAGTTCTTCTTTCGTTTATATTTGGAGATCATGTAATAGTCTAGTGGTCAATCTAGCTAAGTTCCTCGATAGATGTGCATGTCGCCTCTAGATGTTGGGATAAATTTAGAAAAGAAGGATGGTTAAGTGTCTTATGTAATCAAGACAATGTAATGTCTTTCCTCTAGTTGTATAATATTTCCTTTTATCAAAAATTTAAAAAATAAAGAAACAGGTGGATATGGAATATCCGGAGTTGAATAAATTAAGAAAATATTGATATATGGGAAGAGTACTGGATATCAGGCACTAAACCTCCTTTGATAAAACCAATTCATGGAGCTGACAACAACAACAAGGTCAGTCATGTTTTCACCAGAACAATGACGGGATCAAGACAAACGCATAGCTTGCTTTGATCAGCCTACAATTTCCAAATTCAAGAAGTTACGAATTCCGTTTATATGATTGGAAGATGTTCCTTGGTGGACTTTAAACTCCTAAGATATGTTTTTTGTTAAGTCCCTTTATAATTTCATCAACTCTACTGGAAGTGAATCAAAAAACAATGAGTAGAATTTGGAGCATGCATGTAACACCTTCAACTAAAATCTTTGTATGGAAAGCCGCTCACTCCATACTTCCAAATAGTACGCGTGGTGCAATATAATTCTGGGGATAAATACTACTTGTACTTTATGCAACAACAGTGAGGAGTCTCTCACTCACCTCTTCCTTCAGTGCGACTTCTCATTTCATGTGTGGATGTACCTTAACAATTTGTTATCTAGTATATGATAAATGGAACTACTCATTTTATGAATGGCTAAATTTTTGGTTTGACAACCATAATAGAAATGGTACGTTATGAATTGCGATGATTTTTGTGGCATGATAAGTTGGCATATGTGGAAAACACGATATAATTTGGTATTTAGGAAAACAAAACAAAATAGTACTGAAACGACTAAAACTATATTGAAATCCATTAACAACATTACGTATGTGAGCAACCCTTACTATAACATCATGCAGACTTTATATTATAACCCTATGCGCATGATGAAAATCTGGAAATAACTAGCAAAGAAACTGAAAGGAATTGTATATCTATTCCTCTTAAGAAAAGTATATGCTTATCCACTATGAATTTTATCTCTAGTTCAGGCATGAGACTTAGTTTGAGTGACCATATAAGTACTACAGTTGAAGCGAGAGGCATTCACCTGACTGTAATACCAAAGATGAAATTGAATATCTTTAGTATTTTCGGATTTGGTAATTCCTTATTGTCCAAACTACCTTGGACATTATAAATAGTGAACCTTGTAATTTTAATAAACTTATCCCTTAGACCCACGGAACTAACCGTTTGTGTGAAATATCCACTGGAGTATTCTTGTAATACTCGTTTAAGAGTATAGTATCCTAATTAGGTGAACTCTCGTATGTGCATTTTGTTTAAATACTTCTGTGGGATCAAAGAAGTACTACTTGTATTCTTGGTGGGAAATTAGAATAGTATTGTTATTTTAGTTTTCGGTTATCAATTTGATTGACTAACGCTAAAGTTCAACCTTGATAGATCTAGTTTGTATATTTCGCGATCCTTGTCTTCTGATATAAGGTTACTCGAACTAATTCAAGTATCCACAATCCAGATATGATTTATTGCATCTATATATGAAGATAGGTATTCGATCATCCATTTTCAACAGACTATGTTTTGTGTGTGATTGATCATTAGTAGAATCAAGTTGTTTGTGTTGTAGTTTATTGAAGATTATAAGTTTTTTTGTTTGTATTCTGATCTTAGTGATAACTTCTTGCACACTTGATTGACTGGGATCCGACAAGAAGATCGTCTTAATTGACATCAGGCACGTTGTATAGATCAACGATATATCTAGGTGTTTCTCTTCGAGGTCTACTTTAATTATTAGATTGTAAACTAAGATTAATTATTTCGACAATCCTATCTTAATTGATCTGACCGGACAAAGGAGTTTATACTTTTAAATGGAAGAACTGTTATACTCAACAATATCTCTTATTAAATTGTTGATCTAGGAGATTGAATAGAGAGGTTACTGAAACAGGTTAGTCCTTTAATGTTTCGGATTACGATCCAAAAGAGTTGAGTTGCCGAAGTCTTCACGGAAGGTGAAGAAAATTGAGATAGTGGACTCTATCTATCTTGGGATTCAAGTGCATAGACCAGCTGACTGGTTGTAGGCGTATGGATACAGAAGGAACTGAGTAACGAAGTAGTGTTTACTTGGTTTAAACTATGAAAAGTTGTCGTAGTCAATTTGTATAGAGTTTTTGAAAACGTGGGGATACCAAGTAAACCACCAAATTTTTCGTTCAGCAACATGTATGAACAAATCCTAATACAATTGCAAGCTGACCAACTTAATGATCCTTGACAATATGTATATAGAGTTTATATCTCCACCTCTTCTCAATCAATATGTATAGTACAATGAGCCCGTGAATTTGATTATTAAAAAGACTACTTGGACGATCTCAAAAATCAATATCCAAGATCAATCTAGTTGAAAAATCAAGAGTCTAACAACCACACCCAATATTTCGCTTAGCAATCTGTATGGACAAACTCCGGTATAATTCCAAGAGAATCAACTAGACAGTCAGAATGAATCAATGGAAATGTATCCAAGACTTGTGTCTCAATTTCTCAATTCAGTCCGCAATCAAACAAATAGGAATTTGTGAGCTAGATTGAATATAAGAAATAACTTGGACGGTGTCAAAAACCAATATCCAAGTGTCAATCAATTTAATCAACAACCAAAGGTTGGATTCACAATTGATTGATCTTACGCACAACCTGTGATATTTCAATTATATAAACAAATATAATGCGGAAAAGAAATAACACAAACACCATAAGTTTTGTTAACGAGGAAACTGGGAAATGTAGAAAAACCCCGGGACCTAGGCCAGATTTGAACACCACACTGTATTAAGCCGCTAAAGATACTAACCTACTCCAAGTTAACTTCGGACTTGAATGTAGTTGAGCTCTAACCAATCTCACACTGATCAAGGTACACTCCTAGAAATATCAATCATCTTTGTCTGATCGTTTGTGGAATCACAAACGATGAGACGAAGATGTTTGTGACTACTTTTTATCTTCTATATCGGATATTAAATCTCGAGAAAATCTTAGAGAAGATAGTAATCAATCACGATAGAAAAAGAAAGATCAGAATATGCAACTACATAGAAAATAGTTGGGTCTGGCTTCACAATCCCAATGAAGTCTTTAAGTCATTAACCTACAGGGTTTCATGAAAAACCTAAGGTTAAAGTACAACCGACTCTAGTCGCAACTAGTATCACACAGGAGGTGTGGGGATTAGGTATCCCATTTGCTAGAGTTCTCCTTTATATAGTCTTGAAATCAGGGTTTGAAATCAATGCTACCTTGATAACAAAGCATTAAATATTCACCGTTAGATGAAAACCTGATTAGACTCAAGATAATATCTTTCAACCGTTAGATCGAACTTAACTTGTTACACACGAATGAAAAGTGATTTCATTTATAAATGAATAACCATACATAAACGCATGAACCTTGTTGGCTTAACAATAGTTAACCGAAGTTAGCCATATGAACACTTCCATATCAACTTTATTCATCTTAACCATGACTAGTTCAAATGACTCAAATGAAAATAGTTCTATAGTTGTTCAATTGTTTATATTCTCATAGAAGTATATAAGACACAATTGAAGGAAAATCGGTTTTGATTCACATGAATCAATTCATGAACATTATAGTCACAGTTTGAAAAAGATTGTGTTCCTTATTATATAAATGTATTAGTTCATGAACAAACCGATTTTAGAACATAACCTACTCAAGTATGCAAATGGGTACGCATACTTAAGTGGCCGAACTAAGTTTGGGTTCGCCAGTATGCGAATGGGTACGCATACCTTCCAAACTCAACAGAAATTCCCGGAACTGAACCTCACGCCAGTACGCGTACCGGTATGCGTACAAGGTTCCCGGACTTTCACTAAACCAACCAGTACGCATACGGGTATGCATACTATGGTTCTCGGACTTGGATTACGTATGTGCAAGTACGCATACTATGCTTTATCCAATCATGGTTAACTGTTCTAAACTCCATTTCAATCATTAAAATATTCTCGGAAGACGACAATAGCTGTCTCATACAAATAATTAGCTTCAAAGCAATTTTCAACTGATCGAATGATCAATAAAAACATTCTGAGTCTATATCAAATGACTGTCTCACACAAATCATGTAAGATGTTACCAAGTGATTTCACATGATCATCTTTTGACTTTCGTCAAGAATATAAGATGAACTTGGTTAAAGCGAACATATTTCGAGAAATATGTAAGCTAGTTAAACTCAAATCGAAATATCAAATGTGTATAATTGAAGTTTATATAGCTATACGACTTTTGTCTCAAAGATGAGATAGAGTAGATAGAATTTTGAGTGATAGATGAGTTCGAGTCTCCATATACCTTTTGTTGATGAAGTTCCACAATATCCCCTTAGTAGTTCTTCATCTTCAATCGATGAACACCGTGAAGTCTAAATCTCAACTACAGTTTCTATCCTAATCCGAGACTTAGCTATAAGTAGACTAGAAATCAAGACTTATAGTTTTGGAAACTAAACTTGACAACAAGCTTGAGATACCAACGCTTGCGAGTTCGACCGAGCAGTGCTCTAACAATCTCCTCCTTTGCCAATTTTAATGATAAAATTATCAATACATATGGAATATAAAATAAATAAACTTTGTAGCTCTCAATCCAAATGCTTTATTTTCTTGGTTCTTCAACATTACTCGAAATCTTCGTCACTTCCAAGTACTTCAATGATTCTGAACGTGTTTAACTCAGCATCATAGTTGTTGAAGATCCGTAGCTATAACAATGAGAAAACAGCAGCTCTCAATCATTGTTATACAGTGTCATAGTATTATTACACGGCATCAAAGTCCAATTGTGTCATAACTTTGATAATAATACTATGGAGATACGTATCACTCCCCCTTAGTCAATACTTCATCTCACATGATAACCACTCCCCCTTACATAATGATCCATAAGCCATATGTATTTGTAGTGTGAACTACACATTAATTCTCCCCTTTTTTGTCAATAAAATTGGCAAAGGTACAAAAATTAGTGGGATCCTAATGAAATTTCCATAGAGATATTACATGACCAAAAGAGAACATATCAACATTGTTTCGACGATTTCATATAGTCGAAACTAGTGTATTCATCAAAGAGTTTATAAAGATACAAGAAAATACCTATAATATTCCACAGCCGTGCTCCCCACAAAGATTTGGCAATTGAGCACAAGTTTAAATAAGAACTTTCCCCCATAAAATGTCATTCCCGAAAGAACCACAAGAGCGACCTTGCTTTCACAAGAAAAAAAGGATTTCCTTGGAAATTAACAAATCGCATGAAACATGAATTTATATCCAAAATACTCAATTAAATTAACCACAAGAGAACTTATGGAACCACACAGTACTTTCACATAGAAGTGGATCAGGGAAAGACCAATACTGCAGAATATTCAAAGACTCATTTTATTTTTCATCAATATTTGCAAGAGACATGTAATATACTTAATATTTGTAAACAAAATTTCGTCCTATCTTCCATCAATATTTGCATAATGACATAATAGGCTTAACTTTTGTTGTCAAAAGTCCATTCCATCTTTTATCGATATTTTCATAAAGACATATGATATACTTAACTTTTGAGCTCTTCATCTGTACTTCTTATAGATTTAACACATTTAGCAATTCAATTGAAAGATAAAATCATTCAAGGCTAAAATACCATAAAAGTTATTACAACCATTAAAATCACAGTTTTAATAAGATCAACATAAGAAGTTCAACAGAAATAACATAAGAAAAAGTTTGAACAAAATTAAGAAAAAGACACTAATCCAGATCGCGATAAAAATCCTCAGCAATCTTAGATAATGGTTCAGCTAAGTCAGGATGAACTGTCACAGCACGAGCCAGTTGTCTCTCCAGGCACTCATTCCTTTGAAGAAGACGAGCAACTTCAGGATTGACAGGTTTCTTCATTTTGTTAATGTCTGCTTGGCACAAAAAAAATGGAGTACCAACACAAGTTCCGAACTGAGCACTGTTAAATTGACTACAGATTCGGCTGATGAGGCATGGAAAATCGGGATTTTTCTTTTGTGAAACCATGTGAATCATTTGACGAACAATTAATCCACAGAAATCAACCTCTTCACCAGAAACAAGATGGTAAACCAACTCATCCAGAGTTCTGCTCCAGAGATTTTTTTCGAGAGTACTTGGGATTAAGTTAGCCAGAACCAGCTTACCAGAAACAAGTGGGGTGATATTCTTATTTGGTCTTTGACCTTCTGGTTGAGGAATAGAAAAAGAATGATGTAAATGAAACTTTAATAACTCAGCTATAACACCACGGTTAACCTCAATTATTGTTCCATTGACCAAAGTCTTGAAACAGCAGTTGGTATTGTTGGCTGCATGAATATTAGCATAAAATTCACAGGTCATCTCAGGATATGATTCCCCCAGACCCTTATGAATATCACCCCACTCAAACTGGTTCATGAACATATGAAAATTTGGTTCCTAAACCGACCGATCATATGCTCTTTCCATGACAAAATAACCACTAGAGAGTTTATTATACCTGTCCCTGGCAGAACTGTTGATAAAACTAATTTGACGACTAGCATCGAAGCATGGTTGTTGAACGTCTACACCCATATCATCATCAAAAAATTCATCATCACTGTCAGCCAACCTCCTATTTGGACTGGAATTGGTACCCTAACTCTCACCACGATTCAATCTTTTCCTATGAGCCATAAGAACCAAGGAATGATAAAAAAAACTTACCAAGTACGTGAACAATCGTTAATAGTGAAGCTCCGGAACAAGAGAATTTGAAGAAATAAGTACATCCTTGTCGAATGATTTCCTGTTACCAACATAAAGGAACAAAGAACACTTGAAAAGATAAATGTTCGAGAGTTTACAAACTCTTGGGTTTTCTTTTTCGTACTCGAACTATAGGGAAGAAGAGGTGAAAATAATGAATTAAGTTCTTCCCCTTTTATATGTCACATGATGGTATATGAACCATCATAACACGTAATGGTTACAAGACCAGGGTACTTGAACGGTATGTGTGAGACAAGGACTCGTTTGTTTTTGTAACATCATATTTTTATCCAGCAAATATGAACAAGGGAATTGAAGAAAATCTCAACAACCCTTTAATGAGCAAATCATCGTGAACATAAGAGAAAACCACCCTTGCACACCATGACACCAAGAGAGAGTTTCTTTCCAACAACTCTTACAACTTCCAGTATTGAGAGAAACCCGAAAAACTGTTTTTACAAGTTTTTCAAAGTACTTAAAAGGAGTACAAGATAATTTGTGTTCCTGATTCTTTCGTTTCCAACTTATAACACACAGTCTCTGCAGATAATGTTTAGCGCTGCACAGGGAAATTTTTTTGATAAAAAGAGATATCCTGACTTTCTCATAAGAGAAGGAAGTGTCATTATCTTTAGAAAGTATATCAGGGTTTGACTGATGAACACAGTCAAGTTCAGAAATGGAACTGACTGATAAATGAGGTTTAGATACTTCTTGTGTCATATCCATTTTGCCTGAGACACAGGAGACAAAGGGAATACCCTTATTATAAAGAAGATCAATATCAACCTCAACATGAAGATTATTCATCATAACTTGATTTAGCTTATCAAGAGATTCTTGCTCTTTTTGGAGATATAACTCAACATCAAGAGACAAGCTCTCAAGCCCTGGAAACACTTCAAGGGATTTTAAACCTGGTGGAGATTTAGATAGAATTTCTTCTACAGATTTTACTAAATCAGTCATGGAAGATAATTATGAAATCCCTGGATCTGGTGGCGCATTTATTGAGATAGCACCTCTGTTCATATAGGGTCTTAAACGTGTTTGCCTGCTCTGATACCAATTGAAAAGGAGGGGGTCTAACAACCACACCCAATATTTCGCTTAGCAATATGTATGGACAAACTCCAATACAATTCCAAGAGAATCAACTAGACAGTCAGACTCAATCAATGAAAATATATCCAAGAGTTAAACAAATAGGAATTTGCTAGCCCGATTGAATATAAGAAATAACTTGGACGGTATCAAAAACCAATATCCAAGTGTCAATCAATTTAATCAATAACCAAAGTTTAGATTCATAATTGATTGATCTTACGCACAACTTGTGATATTTCAATTATATAAACAAATATAATACGGAAAAGAAATAACACAGACACCGGAAGTTTTGTTAACGAGGAAACCACTAATGCAGAAAACCCCGGGACCTAGTCCATATTTGAAAACAACATTGTATTAAAGCGCTACATACACTAGCCTACTCCAAGTTAACTTCGGACTGGAATACAGTTGACCCCTAACCAATCTCACACTGATCAAGGTATAGTTGCGCTCCTTACGTCTCTGAATCCCAGCAGGACTCTACACACTTGATTCCCTTAGATGATCTCACCCACAACTAAGAGTTTCTAAGACCCAAAGTCGAAGACTTGATAAACCAATCTGTCTCACACAGAAAAGTCTATTGAATAGATAAATCTGTCTCCCACAGATAAACCTATGAGTTTTATGTCGTCTTTTGATAAATCAAGGTGAACAGGAACCAATTGATATACCAGACTTGTATTCCCAAAGAACAGCCTAGAAATATCAATCACCTCACAATAATATTAATTGCATGGTAGTGAAACAAGATATTGTGGAATCACAAACGATGAGACGAAGACGTTTGTGACTACGTTTTATCTTTCCTGTCGAAGATTAAATCTCGATCAAGATCAGAACACGCAACTACAGAGAAAATAGTTGGGTCTAGCTTCATAATACCAATGAAGTCTTTAAGTCGTTAACCTACAGGGTTCGTGAAAAACCTAAAGTTAAAGGAGAATTGACTCTAGTCGCAACTAGTATCACATATGAGGTGTGGGGATTAGGTTTCCCAGTTGCTAGAGTTCCCTTTTATATAGTTTTCAAATAAGGGTTTGCAATCAATGCTACCTTGGTAACAAAGCATTGAATATTCACTGTTAGATGAAAACCTGATTAGACTCAAGCTAATATCTTTCAACTGTTAGATCGAACTTAGCTTGTTACACACAAATGAAAAGTGACTTCATTTAGATATGAATAACCGTACCTAAAAGTGTGCACCTTGTTGGCTCAACAATAGTTAACCGAATTTATACATATGAACATTTTCATATCAACCTTATTCATCTTAACCATAACTAGTTCAAATGATCAAATGAAACTAGTTCTAGAGTTTTTCAATTGTTTATATTACCATAGAAGTATACAAAATATAATTGAGGCAAAATCGATTTTGATTCACATAAATCAATTCATGAACATTATATCCATGGTTAGAAAAAGATTGCATTCCTTATTATATAAATGTATTAGTTCATGAACAAACCGACTTTAGAACATAGCCTACTCAAGTATGCAAATGGGTACGCATACTTAAGTGTCCGGACTAAGTTTGGGTTCGCCAGTATGCGAACGGGTACGCATACCTTCCAAACTTAACAGAAATTCCCGGAACTGAACCTCACGCCACTACATGTACCGGTATGCATACAAGGTTCCCAGACTTTCACTAAACCAACCAGTACGCATACGGGTATGCATACTATGGTTCTCGGACTTTGATTACATATATGCAAGTACGCATACTATGCTTTATCCAATCATGGTTAAGCGTTCTAAACTCCATTTCAATCATTGAAACTTTATCGGAAGACGACAATAGCCGTGTCACACAAATTATTAGCTTCAAAGCAATTTTCAACTGATTGAATGATCGATACGAACATTTTGAGTTTCCATCAAATGAATGTCTCACACAAATCGTGTAAGATGTTACCAAGTGATTTTCACAATATCATCTTTTGATTTTCATCAAGAATATAAGATGAACTTGGTTAAAGAGAAAGCTTACCAACACATATTTCGAGAAATATGTAAGCGAGTTAAACTCAGCTCGAAATATCAAATGTGTACAATTGAAGTTTATATAGCTATACGACTTTTGTCTCAAATATAGTATAGAGTAGATAAACTTTTGAGTGATAGATGAGTTCAAGTCTCCATATACCTTTTTTTGATGAAGTTCCACAAGCTCCCGGTAGTAGTTCTTCGACTTCAATCGATGAACGCCGTGAAGTCTAAAGCTCAACTACACTTTTTATCCTAACCCGAGACTTAGCTATAAGTAGACTAGAAATCAAGACTTATAGTTTTGGCAACTAAACTTGACAACAAGCTTGAGATAGAAGCTCTTGAGAGTTTGACCGAGCAGTGCTTTAACACTAGTCATATCCAAATAATCCAAACGGAATAACAAATTTACTCGCCAGTTACGAACAAAGTAAACTTGTATCCCAATATTTTTCTCTCTTCTCGCCGGTTACGAACAAAGAAGTTAAAAATAGCGATCTTAATATTAGAGATACTAAGATACAAGATTCTCATGAGAAAACTAATCATCGACAAGTACTATTCTCTATGCAAGTTACGAACAAGAGAAAAATTAATGCGATATGACTCAACATAAGAATTATAACTTGTCTAGCCATGTACGAACATAGAAACTAAAGTTCACCACTTATCCCCTAGTCGTTATGCAATCAAGGAAGTAAGTAGATTCCTAAAGGAAATCTTACGAAATCTTGTAGCAGTATATTCACAAAAAGTGTAACCGTGGAGATATCAATATTGTCGTTCTCAAAATAGTTTACTCCTCTTAACCTATGAGAAAATATGAGATATATGTTCTAATTACCAGAGTATTATAGCAAATAAAAAATCTCACACAATAAGCAATACATATATATAATCCATGACGATTAGGTATTACAAGTCATCTTCCAAAATAAAATAAAATTTAGTTAAATAATCTTTAAACATGCAAGATGATAGTATTTGGAATAGCTAATGTAACACATAAGAACTACTCCAAATGCTAGTGTTCCTCCTTAAACAATAAGAATAAATTCCTACAAGGAGTTAACTAGTAAAAGCAAAAGAAAAAAGAAACATCTGATTAGATACCAGTAAAAACATCATTGGTTTTGAGACCTTTGAGTTCTTTATCAACAACATCCGTGAACTCTTCAGGTAAAATCTCTTTATTGAGAAATTCGTTGACATGCGATTTCATGAGAACAAGGTTAGAAGAAACCTTTTTCAACGCATTTCTTAGCATGTCTTAACTTGTCAAGGATTCAACAAGTTTAATCGTTGCTTCTTCAAAAAATTTAAAAAAATCATAAACATCATTAGCAGAGACCATCTCTTCTTGTTCTACATCTTGATGGTCATATGCAAAGTAGCGAATGATATTGGGATGACCCTTAGGACAATTAAAGTCTTCAACTTCATCTTCTACCAGAGTTCTTTTCTTCTTCCCTTTTAACTAAATACCATTGCAGTTGTTATCAAGGGTTTCTTTCATGTTGTTGTGAAAACTAGATATGAGAGACTTGCTTGAATGCTCAGGAAATTTATGTGCTAGCTGAATGAGCTAAATTTAGGTGCTCGCTGAATGAGCTATTGGTGTTACTTCTAGATGCCTGAGCTGAGTATTCAATAACTAAGTATTCTAAATAGATGTGTCAACACTTGGTATCATTTGTAGTTAAGATGATCTACACCACTTATGTGCATCATAAACTCGATGAATCAATGCACAAGCTTGCACCATGATGCCATCTCTTACAGACAGGTGCCATGGTCTTCCATCTCTCACAAAGAGAGGCTACTAGATCATGTTACTCACAGAGAGATGCCTTGAGCTTATATTGTTAATATATCATGAGCTCGCATCATTCTCAAAGTGATACTCAAAGCTTGTACTACTCAAAAATTAATGCTAGTACCTTGTATCAGTCATAAAGACATGTCCATGCATTACCTTGAGAGACTTGCTTGAATGCTCAGGAAATTTATGTGCTAGCTGAATGAGCAAAATTGAGGTGCTAGCTGAATGAGCTACTGGTGTTACTTCTTTATGCCTGAACTGAGTATTCCGCAACTAAGTATTCTAAATAGATGTGTCAACACTTGGTATCATTTGTAGTTAAGATGATCTACGCCACTTATGTGCATCATAAACTCGATGAATCAATGCACAGGCTTGCACCATGCCGCCATCTCTCACAGACAGGTTCCATGGTCTTCCACCTCTCACAAAGAGAGGCTACTAGATCATATTACCCACATAGATATGGCTTGAGCTTATATTGTTAATATACCATGAGCTCGCATCATTCTCAAAGTGATACTCAAAGCTTGTACCACTCAAAAAATGATGCTAGTACCTTGTATCAGTCATAAAGAGATGTCCATGCATCACATTGTCATTGAGTTGATGCCAATGATCAACAAGATCACTCATAATCAATTGTCTAGCATGGTGATATCCATACATTATTGTTAACTTGTACGAATCTCAGGCATCAAATCAAGTTGTTATTGACGCCGTTGTCTTTCAAATACTTCATGGACACTCATTACCTCGCGTTGAATCCAAAAAATGCTGTACTGGTATCAAGTAGCCGGCTTACTCAACTGCTAACGTATGGCATCTATCACTAGCCTTGGCGTCATTATGCCAGCAAGCGCCTACAACTTGCATCACGGGAAACCAACGCTCATTGCTACTAATACTCGTTCTACTCGACTTTGATCTCACCCTTATCTGCTTCCCCCTTAACCCTTCTCCTCATTTGTGACAGAAGCAAGAATTTAGTGGCCATTTATTTGTTTAGCCAAGTCTTGTATGATTTTGATCTCTCCTTCTCATACAAACATAGCTTGCCCTTCACTTTTTGCATTATTGTTTTTACCCTCGAACAAAGCCTTATACGGGGAGCCCTTCCAATTTCATTGTCACATTATGGGATTAACAAGTCCAGTGCTGGAAAAAAAAATATCAATATTAAAACAAAGTTTTATACGGAGAGAGCCCTTGGAGCTCCATTTTACCCAACAAAATTAACAACTAGACAAAATAACTCAAGTTACTAAACTCTTCAAAGCTGTCGGATCGAGCATCAAGAGACTTAAAGCTTTATTTTGAATTCCAATTTATCTGTCATGGAACCTTACAAGATAGCTTGTAAAACTTATGTTTAAACCACTAGATTTGATGTTCCATATTTATTTGTCATTTCACATTTTTGAACACTTGAGTCCCATCGTAAAAACTTTATTTTTATGAAATAAGGTGCCCCTGCAGGCATCAACACCAGCAACCTCGGGATGGATTTGATGTAATTTACATGTCCCGAGGAATATTGAGATGGATTTGATCCAATCATCGTCATGTGCTTTGATACATGTCCTTATTGTTTGGTCCTTTTCTTTGTGGGAGAGAAGAAGGTCCTCGGAAATTGTTCGTAGGTCTAAAGGAATGGAATTGACGGCAATAATTGGTGAAAATACTGTAACTTGTATGATTGTTGTATGATCTTGATAATTTTCTGTAAGGTTACCGGTTTCCTTAATCGGCTCTATCAATATATCAACTGAGGCTAGCCTCTTTTTCGAAAGAAAAAAAAAACGGAAAATGAGTCATTTGTCCAAATATTATTAAAACATGGCTCAAATGGACGAGTAAAAATTAGTATGGGTGAAATGGACACCAAAAAAATAGCAAGGATGAAACTAGATTCATCCTGACTTAAACTTAAAAAATAGCAAGGATAAACTGGATGCATCCTGATGTAAATTAAAAATAAAAAAAAGTATTTGAAAATGGGTATGATGAAACTGTTTATATCCTGGCTATTTTTAAATTTTTGTCCATTTAAACAGTATCAAAATCTAAATGTCCTTTTCACTTATGAATTATTGATTTTGGTCTTTTTAACCCAATTTGTGCAAAAAAAAAAAAAAAACACCAGCAACCTTACATCAAACGACTCATATTTTATGGAGTTCATTCCCATTTCCCATTCTCAATCATATCTTGTTATTAAATTCGTTTACTCCAAATTAAGCAAAATTTAGTGTCCAAATATGTTAGACCCAGCCAAAATTTTCACCTATCATGTCACGAGAGTAATGCACGTGCAATTTTCCAAAAGTCACATGATGTCGATGTCGATGCCGATTCAGGGCTCCTAGCAAAGTAAAACACATGCAGTCATGTTAGTGTCAAAATCACACTGAACTCAACCACTTACATTTTGATTCTCATTTTAGAGCTAAACACAACACTAATCACCAAAATTTAGCACATGATAGAAGCATCCGGGAAATTTGGTCGAGCTCAATGTAGATAATATAGGATACCGGTTTGTCTTGGACGAGGATCGGTACACTGGTACAACACTGTATCGGGGAGATTTCGGTTTCAAATATCGGTGCAATATTGACTCTAAATTTATATTTATAATTTTTATACTTCGTAATAAACATTTACTTCAGATGATGCAATTTCTTTTTTATGTTTTTTTCCTTAAAATGAAGTGTCATCGACTCGACGACTCGTTTAGTTTTTGGAGTTTGCAGTAGCCGGGGGATTTTGCATCTCACGTACACGTGGCAGTACAGATGGCTTATAGGAAAAGATCATACTCTAGAGCAATGTAGTTAATATCGGATATCGGTTCATCTCGGCCGGGACCGATACACTGGTACGATTTTATATCGGGGATATTATCGTTGAAATATCGGTTCTAGATTTAGAGACTATAATTTTATATTAAACATTTCTCCACACATTTTCGGATAAGATATAATAGATAACATCAATTTTATCAAAAAAACAAAAGAGTAACTTTAGTAGACTTGCTTCGAGAGCTACATGCACCTCTACTACCACCCGGAAGACTTTCTTCGCCAAAATTACCCTTAAACTTTATAGAAAACGAACAATACCGTCTCATATCAGGAAATGTAGGAAAATTTCGTATCGACCGATATGGCCGATATTTGACCGAAACGGCCGATATTCGACCGATACGGCCGATATTATCGGACAAATATCGTATCCCCGATATCCTTCTTATCGTATCGTTTTGGGCCGATATCCGAAATATCCCCGATATATCGGCCGATACGGCCGATATTGACTACATTGCTCTAGAGTAAAGAAAATCTAGGCTAGGGTGTATCATCGTAAAAGCTAAAACAAGAACTATTTTCAGTTACCACCACCTCCACGGCTCTACCCACCGTCTTTAATTACAACTCTAACCATTAACGATTTAGAAAGATCATGCTTCTTAGCTTTAGAAATTGATCTTTTAAGGAAATATTTATTTGGTCTTAATCTTGTTATATGATCTGTAATTGGAATTCCGCTGCTTTAAAATGCAATCAACTTATTTTTTGAAGATCCAAAAGGTGAATTTAATCTTAGATTCTAGATTCAGGTTGAGTTTCCATATTTTGTTGATTCTCTATCTCTATATAGCTTGGATTAAATATCCATTAATTGAATGCCCACAAAAAAATTTCATCTCTGAATAATTGGATTTTAATTAAACTTCTATTTTGTTGATTAATTTGAGTTTGTGATTCGGTGATTTATTGATTAGTATTAGTCGCATTGATATTTCCAGTGTAGTTAGTTGATATGGTGGTGGTAGCGATATCAGTGGCGGTGGAGGCAATGGTTATTAGGGGGTTCTGATGAGCATCAATTGAATCTCGCCATCGGGATTGAGAAGAAGAATTTTATCGGCTGCAATAAGGGTTTCTGATAATTGTTCTAATGGACATTCGGTGAGAATAATGAGATTTAAGGTTTTTATCACATCAGAGAATTCCTAAATTTCCCTGATGCTCACAACAAATTCCGAAACTATCACATATCGGAAAATCGGTTGTACCGTTTTCATGTATATCGGCCGATATTATCGGCAGAAAATCGCATCGTGATATTGTTGTTTCTGTTTCGCTCTCCCACCAGTACCGATAATATCACCGATATGTCGGCCGGTACGGACGATATTGACTACACTGGTCGAGCTATGTAGATTTTATGAGATTAGATGGATATTGACCACCGTCTCCTTTAAGCTTTTGGCACGAGTATTGCCACTCACATGGTTAGCTAACACCATCTCTACCCTTCATCAAGTGCTTATCTCTAGCTTATGGGTCCCGACTTTTAGATTATTTTTTTTCGCAACAATAACACGAACGAACGCCATGAAAGATATTTGGGAATTTTAACAAACTGCCACACTTGCAAATCCCGATTCAAGAAACTGCCACCGTTTTTTTCAGAGTTTATTTAATGCCACAACCGTTAGCACTAACGTCTTGGACCCACATGATTGGTCAAACTTTTTTGACTTTGTCCAGATTACTTACACGTGTCTTATGTGGACGGCTCAAGATGTCGAGCATGAGATTATTACACGTAGCACAGGCTAAATGACTATTTTATCCTTCGTGGGATTGAAAACAGTTTGCAACTTTGTATCGTTTCATTTTTTTTCTAGGGTTTGCTCGTTCTCTCTGTCCGCTCTGTTCTCTAGTGGAAGAAATTAGGGTTTGGGTCAGTTTTCAGCGGGATTTTGCTTAGGTTTAGTGTCTGAGTAAAGGGTTGGGGAGCGATCGAGATTCAGAAAAAGAAGGGGAAGGACAAGCAGCAGATATGGTATGATTGCAAACCCTAATTTCGTTTTTCTGAGTTGAATTAGGGGTTTTCTCTTAGGTTTTTGTTTCTCTTTCTTGTACTTTTTTTCTCTTGCTCTATGTCCGCTCTGTTCTCTAGTGGAAGAAATTAGGGTTTGGGTCAGTTTTCAGCGGGATTTTGCTTAGGTTTAGTGTCTGAGTAAAGGGTTGGGGAGCTGAAGATGAAGAAGAATAAGGGGAAGCACAAGCAGCGGATATGGTACGATTTCAAACCCTAATTTCGTGTGTTTGATGAGTTTTATTTTAGGAGTTTTCTGTGTGAAGTGTGGAATTTTTAAAACCCTAATTTCGTGTGTTTGATGAATTGATGAATTTTATTTTAGGGCTTTTCTGTGTGAAGTGTGGAATTTGATGAATTTTATTTTGTTTGTTCATTTAAAGTGACCATACATATTATCCATATAGAGATATCAGTGTGTTTGTTGTGAATAGTAAACTTAATTTGCTATTCCCTCACATGGATAGAGATAGAATTGACCTTAAGGAATTTGAGAAGATGTTGCGTGTTAAGTTGCATCTTGATGAAACAGAAATTCCAAATTTATATTGGACCATAGACCCATGTCTGCCTGAGTATTTGGTTACAAATGAAGACTTGTTTAAGTTTTGGGAGCATGTTGTACCTGATGATAAAGGCTTCATATGTTTACAAATGAGTGTAATGAATTCAGAATTTAGGAATGATAATGACTTCATTAAGGCTGCAATGGAACAACCAGTAGTAACAATTGATGAGACTCCTAAGAAGGCACCTAAGAGGATTGCTAAGAAGCCAGTTTCAAAGGAAAAGTCAGTAAAGATATCACCTACAAGGAGATCACCAAGGTTGCATGCTCAATCAAAGAATGAAAACTCAAATGGAGGAGCATCTAGGAAGTTGTTGTTCATGGATCTGTTAAATGAAGTGGAATCTCAGGGTTTTTCTTGCCTAAGTCAAGCCACTGTTGTTGGTTCTAGCAGTACACCAGTTGATAACTTTAATCATGATTACTGGGTAGATGAAGTAAACAACACTGCTGCAGGGGATAACACTGATGCAGGGGATAAGGCTAATGCAGGGGATAAGACTGATACAGGGGATAAGACTGATGCAGGGGACAATAGTGATGGTGATGATGAGGACAATGTGGTGCTAGAGAACACTACTGTAGATGAATGTCACCCCATTGAAGACCCAAATGCTCCACCAATCTTTGACAGTGATGAAGAAAATGATATTGATTATGAAGATATTGTCAAGACATACAAAGTTGGAGATGAAAGCAGTGATTCAAGCAGTAGTGAAGAAGACAATGAAGAAGGTATGGACCCTTTAGTGTTTATAATTTTTTGTTTATTTTTTACATGTACTAACACTTTGATGTTGATTGCAGTTTCTAATGATGACAAGAATAATGATAAGGATAATGATGGTCCTGAAGTAAATGATGATAAATATTCCAAACCAAAGCTTGATTACCAGAAGTGGAAAGAAATGTTCAATATGCACAGTGATGAAGAAGAAGAACCATTATTTCTGATACCCATCTAAATGCTTCACAATCTGTGCAGATCAGGTAAGCAATGTTTCTATTGTGTTCATTTTTGCATCTTCTCAGCTGCATTATTGACTTGCATTGCTCTTTGTAGCATTCTTGCTTATGCAGTGGGCATTCTTTGTAACAGTGGGTCTCTTCTCCACAAGCACAACAACAATTCTCTTTGGGTAGCTTGATATTCTTGGATTTGAGTGGATGACTGGCAGAATCAAACCATTCAAAGTAGGTGCAGGTAGGATTTGAACACTTCAAGAACATTTCTCCATCTGTTTCTCTTGTGCTGGATCTTAGTAGTTGTCTTATACCATTACAAGGTATATGTTTGCATCTAGAGTACATCCAGGGACAAACCTTAGACTCATGACTTCCTTGTTCACATGTTGGACATAGATCTGGGGTAGTTTGCTGTCTAAATTTGCTGCTGCTGCTGCTCTTGCTACTACTACTGCAACTGTTACTACCTGGAGAGTTTATAACCTTTTGGCTCATTTTTATGTGTTGAACTTCTGAAGAAATTGACTAATGAAGAGTTTGGGATCTTCATTAGTATATATAGAGCTTCAAGATGATGAATAAGACCGTTATAAATCCAGGTAAAATATGGATCGTCGATTTTTTCTCTTAGATTGATCCCACGTGTATTCCGACCGTTAGCAAATCTTGCACGTTTTTCTCACGTGCACGGAGTCGCGAGTTAACTCACTACTCTATAGCCGGTTAACTCAATCCCAGTGAACTGATTAACTCAATCCCTGTTAACTGATTCAGGGGCTTCTATGTAATTTTGGACGGGTTATTTAATGCCACGTATGTACTAACAAAGACTAACAGCCGTTAACCGTTATCTCAAAAAAACGGGATGATAAAAGTCAAGAGTATGGCATTTAATAAACTCTCAAAAAAACGGTGGCATTTTCAGAAACTGCATATTGGAAGTGTGGCACTTTATTAAAATCCCCAAGATATTTTTGTTTGCCTTTATTCTTTCTCTGTCGGTTGTCTTCCCTTTTACTGCAAGCATAAGGATTCCAAAATCGAAAAAAGCAACTAGGCTAGAAAAATTCTCATTAATTCAGTCAAAAATTAAAAAGAGAAAAGAATGCGAAAGAAAACAACACCTGGACTAATCCCCATTTATCTTGAGGGATTCTAGTGATCGTTGGCCAACCTTTTTAGATGCATTAGGATACGCAGGGAAAAATGAACTTGATAAAAAAATGGTATCCAGGATTTTATTCTACAGAGATATAAGGTTTTTGAGAGAAAAAAAAACACACACACAAAATTCCAATAATAACAATTTCTGGGTGAAAAAGACATGTAAAATTTGATACTGTTTGAATGGATAAGAACATAAAAATAGCCAGGATGTTAAATCCTATCCATTTTCAAATATTTTTTCTTATTTTTAATTTACATCAGGATATATCTAGTTTCACCCTCGCTATCTTTTAAGTTTAAGCTATGATGAATCTAGATTCATTCTTGCTATATTTTTTTTGTGTCCACCTCACCCATACTAATTTTTAATCGTTCATTAGAACCATGTTTTAAAAATATTTGGACAATTGACCCAATTTCTCAAAAAAAAATGATATTGGTCAGAAAAATATCTCAAAAAGGTGTTGGAGCCCAACTTGTTGCTAGGCTTCCAACTAGTTTTCGTTTTGTAGCAGTGTAACCAAATCATGCATGCGCAAGATTATTTATTAACTGTACTTATCAGTGGGCTTAATCAATGCCTTGGGCCGAGACAGTTCAGAGTTGTCCTTTGATACCGCTTGGGTATTCCATTGTTTGTTGAGAATGGTCTATGCTCAAGTTGTAGCAGATCTATGGATATTTTTGGAGATCACGCGCTTCGTTGTGCTAAGGATGTCGGAAGTAAGTGTCGACACGACTTTGTATGTGATATCATCGCTGACATTTGCTACAAAGCTAGTGTGCATGCGTGTAAAGAAGTATCCCTTGGGTTTCTTTCAGATGATGACAAGGATTTACGGCCTGCTGATATCCTTGTTCTTAATTGGGATAATGAACAAGATGTTTACATGGATGCTACAGGGGTCTTTCCCTTCACAAATGAAGGCATTCGCTCTTTTGTTCCAGGTTAAGCTATTTCTAGTAATGTTTCGCGAAAACGCACTAAATACTTGGACAAATGTTTATCACATGGTTATGGTCTGGGTGTTCTAGCTTTTTCTACCTTAGAAGAACTTGGTGAGGATACTTTATGTTTTTTCAAGCATCTGAAGAATTGTTTTAACTAATAATAACGCTAATAATGGTTTTGACAGCTTTATTTTTCATTAGATTAGGCATTGCTATTCGAAAGGGAGTGGGAGTCCAGCTTGTTGTTAGGTTGCCTTCTAAAAGTTTGTAATTTTATTATTTCGACCAACCAATAATATTTAAATTTAAATTTAAATTTATTATTTAAGTATATAAATTTTCTAAAAAAAAACGGTGGGTGAAAGTACATATCTATTCAAATATCCTCCTTTTTGGTACATACTGGTGGGACAAAAATCAATACGAATCGTAGAACGTACTCAAACCCGTACTTGAAGCTGAAAGAGGTAATAAAAGTGCCGACACTGTCATTCGTTTGAAAAACAAACAAATATCTCGACATTGTAGCAGTTCCTACTACTTACCGTACGTTGAGAAAATTAACTTCGACAGTTAATTGGGTTGGAAAGAATTAGATTAGTAGTGTCGTCTTTTAGGGGTTATGATGGACTTTGAGATGCGTACTTGGAGATTGTACGTTGAATTTTGAATCCTACCGGAGAAGGCGAGAAGATAAAAAGGGTAACAATGTAGTAGTGGTACCTGCTTTATCGCAGACACATTTATCTCAGTGATAAAGTGACAGTACCGAAAGTAATTATTTTTAAAAAGAAAAGAACAAGTGACGCTTGCAAAAATTGCAAATTCTCAATGCTGAAAACGTGTAACAAATTATCGTGATGACAGGGTTTAAGAGTATGCGACACAAAATCGCTGGTGAGCATTTTGGCAGTGTATATACATGGTGTGCCAGACAACAACGCTGCAAAGAACATCACGATAGTGACCAGTGAGGTTAGCCTCTTTACCTGGCCAAGCAGCTGTTTTTACTCGGTTGCACTATTTTTTTTTTTCTGAGAAAGACGCTATTTGATGTTGACCGGTAAGGTTTTGATTTAATTGGGGATGCCAGTTTGATAATAATCTCTCATATTACTGCCGAGATTTTCGGCTTCTAGTTCTAAGCTACGTAGCACGGACTCGCTTAAGATGATTATGTGTCCGCGTTTGATTCGTTTCTGACACTGTAATGCGTGTTTATTCGCGCCAGACACATCAATGATATCACATGCATATATCACACACTATTTTAACATAAATGTTTATTAAAAAAGCCTGATTTTTTTATATACATACTTTTCCGTTAATATGTATGCTTATTTTTACATAGATTTATCATTTATCAACAATTATTAGTGTTGTTGAGAAGTTACATACATAATATATACATTTTGGTGGGAAATACAGGTCGTAGCTAAGTGCATCTTAAGGGTTGTCCTCGCCCCTCCTGTTTTTTTCTAATTCATTAAAGATCCCTTGATGTTCTTATTATTTAGAAGAAAATCCCTTAATAAGCCTCCCCCAAAATATATATGTTTAAATTATCCCCTTGTAAAAGATTTCTAACTCCGTCCCTGGAGAAATATCACTAATTTCATAATATAAATGCGTTCTAGTTTTTTGAAAATTTGTCTGTATCGCATCCGCGTCACCGTGTCCACGTCAGTGCTATCCAGTTTCTAATTAAATCTTAGGCTACTCATTTTTTAAAAGCCATTCAAAGAGATCATCGTTATGAACTCTAACAATGCTAAACCTATCAAAGTAGCTCACAAGTAATCTGATTATAATAATTTATAATTTTTTATCAGCATAAATCGCAGTGATTAAAAAGGAAGTGTAACGGGATAGCCTACCCAAAGAAAATATAACAGATAAAAGAAGAGGAAAAAAAAAGGACAACAAAAATAAAAGAGAAGAGGAGAAAACCAAAACCTAGACAACATCACAAGGTTCTAAGTAAATTTTAGGCTAATCATCTTTTTAAAATTCATTCAAAGAGATCAGCGTTATGAACTCTAACAATGCTAAAGCTATCAAAGGATCTCACAAGTAATCTGGCTATAATATTTTATCAGCATAAATCCCATTGATTAAAAAAAGGAAGTATAACAGGATTGTGCCACCCAAAGAAAATATAATAGATAAAAGAAGAGAATAAGAAAAGACAAAAAAAAAAAGAATAGGAGAAACCAAAACCTGGACAACCTCACTAAGAAGAATCAAAATACAAAACCATTAATTACCGAGCTAAAACTAACATTATTACAGCCCATGTAAAAAACCAGAACTTAACCTTTCAGAAGTTTTTATAGTTTTATTTTAGAACATTGTTGCATTTCTTTCAAGTGAATTTAGATAGATAGTCCAACAAATCATTGCAGAAACCATATGACAAAGATATTGTTGTTAGTTGTTATGCCTTTTTAAATTCCATGAGTGGATAGATTCTTAGCATTGGGAAGCAAAGTAAAAAACCATCCAAGTTCTTTCTCTAAGTGACCGAAAAATTTGAGCTGATTATAAATTGCACATATACCATTTATATTTATACCTCTGTGATTAAGAACCACTTTAGTTGGGAGTTTACTCTGAACTATTGACCATATGAAAAACCCAATTTTTGAAAGATCCTTTTGAGACCAACCAAGTTTGAGAGCTGCTCATCCTTCAAAGATCCCAAGAGAAATGAAATAGGAACTACTAGAAATTTCATTATCCTTATTTGGTATCCAACCTGACAAAGCGGGGATATAACAACCACATCCAATAATTCGTTTGGCAATCTGTATGGACTAAGCTCCAATATAATTTCTAGAGCACCAACTTAAAAGCGAGCTCAATCAAGATATATATCAAGGTGCTTTATCTCTTTCCCAATACAATCAGCAAATCAAACAGATAGAAATCTACGAGCCTGATTGATATGAGAAATAAGTTGGACGATACCAAAGACCAATGCACAAGTGTCAATCAAGTTCTATCCAACAAACAAGTCGGATTTATCAACTGATTGAACTATGTACAACCTGTGATATTTCAATTATATAAAAATATAATGCGGAAAAGAAATAACACAGACACCATAAGTTTTGTTAACGAGGAAACCACAAATGCAGAAAAATCCCGGGACCTAGTCCATATTTGAATACCACACTGTATTAAGCCGCTACAGACACTAGCCTACTACAAGTTAACTTCGGACTGGAATGTAATTGAGCCCTAACCAAGTCTCACACCGATTAAGATAAATTCGCGTTCCTTACACCTCTAAAACCACGCCGGATTCTGCGCACTTGATTCTCTTAGCTAATCTCACCCATAACTAAGAGTCGTTACGACCCAAAGTCGAAGACTTATAAACAAATTTGTCTCCCACAGATATGTTTATTCTTTATTTTTGTTTCTTCTTTTGATAAATCAAGGTGAACATGAACCAATTGATAATCCGGTCTTTATACTCCCAAGGAGCAGCCTAGAAATATCAATCACCTCACAGTAACCCAACTGATTAACAGGAAAAGTTATTGCGGAATCACAAGAGTCTGAGACGATGAATACTTTTATATCTTACGTGTCGGAGATAAATCTCGAGTAAATCTTAGAGAATATAAAACTCAATATGGTTGAACAAGTAATATTAGATTACAAAACTACAAAGAAAATAATTGGATCTGGCTTCACGAATCCCAATGGAGTCTTTAAGTTGTTAACCTATAATGGTTTTAGGAAAAACCTAGGTTAAAGGAGAATCGACTCTAGTACGCAACTAGGAACACACAGAAGTGTGGGTATTAGGTCTTCCCACTGCTAGATTTCTCCCTTATATAGTCTTTCAAATCAGGGTTTATTTCAATCAAAGCTAAGATAGCTTAGTAACAAAGCATTCAATATTCACCGTTAGATGAAAACCTGAATTAAGATTCAAGCTAAGTCTGCTTAAAAATAAAGCAATAAATATCCGCCGTTAGATGATCTTAGCTTGTTACACACAAATAAAATATTCCTTCATTTATATACGGGTTACCGTACCTGTTAGAGCACTGCTCGATCGAACTCGCAAGCCATGCTATCTCAAACTTGTTTGTCAAGTTTAGTTGCCAAAACTATAAGTCTTGATTTCTACTCTACTTATAGCTAAGTCTTGGATTAGGATAGAAAGTGTAGTTGAGCTTTAGACGTCATGTCGTTCATCGAATGAAGACGAAGAACTACTCAAAGGCAACTTTTGGAACTTCATCAATAAAAGGTATGTGGAGACTTGAACTTATCTATCACTCAAAAGTATATTTATTCTATCTCCTATCTTGAGACAAGAGTTGTATTGCTATATAAACTTCAATTATACACATGTGGTATTTCGAGCCGAGTTTATCTCGCTTATCTATTTATCGAAATGTGTGTTGGTAAGCTTCCGCTTTAACCAAGTTCATATTTTAATCTTGACGAAAGTCAAAAGATGATCATGTGAAAATCTCCTTGTAACATCTTACATGATTTGTGTGAGACGGTCATTTGATGTAGACTTGGAATGTTTCGTATTGATCATTTGATCACTTGAAAATTGCTTTGAAGCTAATAGTTTGTGTGAGACAGCTATTGTCGTCTTCCAATAATGTTTCAATGATTGAAATGAGGGTTTAGAACACATAACCATGATTGGATATAAACATAGTGTGTGTATTCACATTTATGTAAAATCCAAAATTCGTGAACCTTGGTAGGCGTACCCATACGTGTACTGGCTGGTTATGGAAGTTCGAGAACCAAGTATGCGTATACATGCGCATACTGGCGGAAGTTCATGTTCTGTGAATATCTGCCGGAGTTTGGAAAAGTAAATGGTATGCGTACCCGTACACGTACTGGCGTAACCAAACTCAGTCCGGCTTCTTAGGTATGCGTACCTGTTTGCATACTTAAGTAAGTTATGTTCTAAAATCGGTTTGTTCATGAAATAATACATTTATATAATAAGGAATGCAATCTTTTGCAAACCGCGACTATAATGTTCATGAAATGATTCGAGTGAATCAAAATCGATTTTGCTTCAATTGTGTCTTGTTACTTCTATGAGAATATAAACAATTGAACAACTCTCTAACTAGTTTCATTTGAGTCATTTGAACTAGTTATGATAAAGATGAATCAGGTTGATATGAAAGTGCTCATATGGCTAACCATTGGTTAACTATTGTTTAACCAACTAAGTATACACGTTTAGGTACGATTACCTTTATCTAAATGATGGTACATTTCATTTGTGTATAACAATCTAAGTTCGATCTAATGGTTGAAAGATATTAGCTTGAATTTAATCAGGTTTTCATCTAACGGTAAATATTGAATGCTTTGTTACCAAGGTAACATTGATTGCAAACCCTGATTTGAAGACTATATAAAGGAGAACTCTAGAAACTGGGAAACTTAATCCCCGCACCTCATATGTGATACTAGTTGCGACTAGAGTGGATTCTCCTTTAACCTTAGGTTTTTCACGAAACTATGTAGGTTAACGATTTAAAGACTTCATTGGGATTGTGAAGCCAGACCTAACTATTCTCTCTGTAGTTGCGTGTTCTTATCTTGTTGTTTCTATCGTGATTGAGTACTATATTCTTTGAGATTTGCTCGAGATTTATTCTCCGATAGGCAAGATTGAAAAGTAGTCACAAACATCTTCGTCTCATCGTTTGTGATTCCACAATATCTTGTTTCGTTAATCGATTAAGATTATTGTGAGGTGATTGATAATACAAGGTTGTTATTCCAGAATATAAGCCTGGTTTATCAATTGGTTCCTGTTCACCTTGATTTATCAAAAGACAGAACAAAACTCATAGGGAGACAGATTTATCTATACAATAAACTTTTCTGTGTGATACAAATTTGTCTATCAAGTCTTCGACTTTGGGTCATAGCAACTCTTAGTTGTGGATGAGATCAGCTAAGGGAATCAAGTGCGTAGAGTCCTGCTTGGATTCAAAGACGTAAGGAGTGCAATTGTACCTTGATCAGTGTGAGATTGATTAGGGCTCAACTACATTCAAGTCCGAAGTTAACTTGGAGTAGGCTAGTGTCTGTAGCGACTTAATACAATGTGGTGTTCAAATCTGGACTAGGTCCCGGGGTTTTTTCTGCATTTGCGGTTTCCTCGTTAACAAAACTTCTGGTGTCTGTGTAATTTGTTTTCCGCATTATATTTTGTTATATAATAGAAATATCACAGGTTATGCGTTGAATCAATCAATTGGTAAATCCAACCTTTGGTTGTTGATTGAAATTGATTGATCCTTGAATATTGGTCTTTGGTACCGTTCAAGTTATTTCTCTTATACTCAATCGGGATCTCAAATTCCTATTTGTTTGATTGCGGATTGAATTGATAAACTGAGATACAACTATTGGATTTACTTTTGTTGAAATTGAGTCTGACTGTCTAGTTGATTCTCTCGAAAGTATATTGGAGTTTGTCCATACAGATTGCCAAGCGAAATATTGGGTGTGGTTGTTAGACCCCCGCTTTTTCAGTACCTAAACGTGTATATTGAGTTGGCTCAATAATAGTTAACCGAAGTTATCCATATGAACACTTTTGTCTTATCCATATTCATCTAACACTTCTAGATCAAATATGAAAATCAATCAATCATTAAAGGTAATCAAATGAATCTAATTGTGTTTCAAATAGAGTTGTTCAATTGTTCACTATCTCATAGAAATATATATGAACAAATTGAATCGGAATCAGTTTAATTCGTAATCGTACAAAGTACTTATACAAGAATTAGTTCATGAACATTAAACCACGGTTTGTAAAGATTGCATTCCTTGGATCATAGATGTATTAGTTCATGAGTATGAGAATCATACATGATTGTTTCTAGAACTTTACCACTGTGTTCGCCAACCAGGTACGCGAACAGCTGCTCCGGACCTTGGCCTAGTCAAGCCGTTCGCAAATCCGGTTCGCGAACGACCGTACCGGACCCAATTCAGGTAAAAGCGTTCGCATACTAGGTACAACAAGGTTCCCGGATCTTCTCAGGTAAAATCGTTCGCATGTTAGGTACGGAAACAAGGTTCCCGGACCTGAATCATTACAAAACAGTTTTCATACTAGGTATGCATACCGTATTGCATCCAGACCTGGGTAAATGTTCCAAACTCTCATTTCAATCATTGAAACATCCTTATAAGAAGACAACGGTTTTCTCACACAAACCATTAGCTTCAAGTAATTTTCAAGTGATCGAATGATCAATACGAAACTTCCCAAGCTAACATCAAATGATTGTCTCACACAAATCATATAAGACGCTCAAGGTAATTTTCACATGATCATATTTTGACTTATATTTAGTTTCCAACAAAAAAATTGTTTCCAACTAAACTCGTCAATAATATGATGAACATAGCTAACGCAAAAAGCTTCCAACACATATTTCAAGAAAAACATAAGGGAGATAATCTCGGCTCGAAATATCAAATGTGTATAATATAAAAGTATGTATAGTTATACGACTTAGTCTCATTAGAATATAGAATAGAATAAAATTCTAAGTGATAGATAAATTTTAGTCCCCACATACCTTTTGTTGATGAAGTTCCTCCAAGCTCCTCGATAGATCTTCGTATTCAATTGGTGAACATCGTGAATTCTAAAGCTCAACTACACTTCTCAGTAGATCTCTTATAAGTAGACTAGAAATCAAGACTATAGTTTTGATCAATTAAACTTGACAACAAGCTTGAGATAACAACGGTTGCGAGTTAGACCAAACAGTGCTCTAACACAACCAATCTCATCTTTCTCATTCCAATCTAAATGAACTTCCAAAAGCTTAGCTTGTAAGGACTCCAACAGCCCTCTAAAGATAGAATCAAGCTTATATGGAATTTGAAGGTTCCGGTTAACATAATTTTATTTACCTTTTTCATATATCAGCTATTATTTTCCCCTTTGATTTAACTTTATTTTAAAGGTTTGAAACTTAGTATTCATATTCACCTCAAACAACCAACTATCTTCCCAAATTCTCACCATAAAGCCCCGATTAACTTTGAATATGATGTTCTTATCGAAAATATGTTGCTTGGACATATTCTCTTTCAAGACTGACACACCATAAGAATTTTTAGGGTGTATAAATATTGCAGGTTACTCACTATTATCTTATTTTTGTTTAATATCTTATTTCACGAGATATTATCTTCAGCGGAAAACCTCCACATCCTCTTAACCAACAAAGCATCATTCATACACTTTAAACTATGTATTGTGCGCCTATATTGCATTGTTTCTTACATACATGAGCCCATTTAACAAGATGAATGTGGCTACAATATTAACGGTAGTTTACTCTAATTATGTTTCTCATCTTCTCTATAAGACATGCTGTCACTCTAGCAAAATTGAACTTCCATTCAATTACTATATGATTCCCGACTTTGCTAAACCAAGTATATATTAAAATATCACGGATTATACAACAAAAATAAACATGGTTCAATTACTCAGGAGTCAGTTTTTTTCTTGACATAAAAGGATTTTTTTTATAAAATAAATTATATAACCAGAAGAGGGACAATAAACGAAAGAAAATTTCAAAGATGTGTGAGTCCTTTTGATCTAACTTTATTTTAAAGGTTGGAAAATTAGTCTTCATATTCACCTCGAACAACCAACTATCTTCCCAAAATCTCACCATAAAGCCCCTATTAATTTTTAATATGATGTTCTTCTCGAAAATATTTTGCTTCGACATATTCTCTTTCAAGACTGAAACACCATAAGAATTTTTGGGGTGTATAAATATTGCAGGTTACTCAGTATTATCTTATTTTTGTTTAATATCTTGTTTCACGAGATATTTTCTTCAGCGGAAAACCTCACATCCTCTTAACCAACAAATCATCATTCATACACTTTAAATTATATATGTGTGCGTCTCTATTGCATTGTTTC
Organism: Papaver somniferum; assembly: GCF_003573695.1. Classification (NCBI taxonomy): domain Eukaryota; kingdom Viridiplantae; phylum Streptophyta; class Magnoliopsida; order Ranunculales; family Papaveraceae; genus Papaver; species Papaver somniferum. The sequence goes on from NC_039359.1 coordinate 81,745,852, forward strand.
TTACATACTTGAGCCCATTTAACAAGATGAATGTGGCTACAATATTAACGGTAGTATACTCTAATTATGTTTCTCATCTTATCTATAAGACATGTTGTCACTCTAGCAAAATTGAACTTCCATTCAATTACTTATGATTCCAGACTTTGCTAAACCAAGTTTATATTAAAATATCGCGGATTATACAACAAAAATAAACGTGGTTCAATTACTCAGGAGTAAGTTTTTTCTCTTGACAGAAAATGAATTTCTTTATAAAATAAATTATATAACCAGAAGAGGGACAACAAACGAAAGAAAATTTCAAAGATGTGTGAGTCCCCTTTGATCTAACTTTATTATAAAGGTTGGAAACTGAGTCTTCATATTCACCTAAAACAACCAATTATCTTCCCAAAATATCACCATAAAGCCCCTATTAACTTTGAATATGATGTTCTTCTCGAAAATATTCTGCTTGGACATATTCTCTTTTAAGACTGAAACACCATAAGAATTTTTTGGGTGTATAAATATTGTAGGTTACTCGCTATTCTCTTATTTTTGTTTAATATCTTATTTCACGAGATATTGTCTTCAGGGGAAAACCTCCACATCCTCTTAACCAACAAAGCATCATTCGTACACTTTAGACTATGTATTGTGAGCCTCTACTGCATTGTTTCTTACATAACTGAGCCCATTTAACAAGATGAATCTGGCTACAATATTAACGGTAGTATACTTTAATTATATTTCTCATCTTCTCTATAAACCATGTGACTCTAGCAAAATTGAACTTCCATTCAATTACTTATAATTCCTGACTTTTCTAAACCAAATTTATATTAAAATATCACGGATTACACAACAAAAATAAACATGGTTCAATTATTCAGGAGTAAGTTTTTTTCTTAACAGAAAAGAGAATATTTTATAAAATAAATTATATAAACAGAAAAGGGACAACAAACGAAACAAAATTACAAAGATGTGTGAGTCACATCATCCCAATTATAAATGAGGATTTGCATACTAAAACCCGAGAAAATATTTATGTTAATGGTCCAATTAAACAACAAATATTTAAGCTCAATAACAAAATGTTTAGGTTTTGAAATACCAGCCCACAAACTTAAACACGCGATTTTCTTAATCTGATTAGGAAAAAGAACATCAATTACCCCACCAAAAATTATATTGGCAATCTTTTTCCATATAATTTTCCCCCTCATTGCATACCTCCAAATCTACTTGACATGAAAGAGCGTTATTCACCAACTGTAATTTTTGATCGCCATATCACCCCTACAATTACTAAGCTACCCAGCTTTTTTTTCCTTACCAGTTAAAGAAGAATCTCACGAAAATTTTCTCATAACTTTCTCCATTTCTATTGTGACATGCATTTGAAAACATAGAGAGATAATAGAACGAAAGGTAGCCAACACACTAAATTATGGTTAGTCTTTTACCTCTAGACAAATAAAACTCTTTTCCGACCTTAATTTTTGAAGAAGCTTTTTTATACAAAATTGTTCCATAACAACATGCAACATCATTACAATTACGAGCCTAGGTCTATAATTTTGGAGTAATTGCTAACTTGTGTTTAAATCAAATTTATTACAAGAAAATAAATTACATAGCAGGCAAGCGAGCAACGAGCTGCGTCGCAAGCCTTTTTTGAATTGCAAAACCTACCTTCTTAGAAATAAACTCTCCCGAATCGGGGGTCATGACTATGCATGACTTTCTGAACTCACTTGAACAGTCCAACCGCTTCTTGATTAGTAATTATCGATTGATTTTATGCTGTTGTTTGTTAAAATATTCTATCCACATCGGTATCATTAAAATTTTGATAATGTCATTGGACGATAATATCAATGATCAGACTTCCAAGCACAACGACACCAAATTCTTTTACCGTTAAAAAGAAGAAAAAAAGTCCTTTTTTTGTGTTTTTTTTCTTCTTCTTCACTTCTTGGTCCAATTACTGAAAACTTGACATAACATATTTCTGGTTCTAAATTGGTATGGTAAACGCACGGACGAATCTTAATCACGTGGTAGAATTTGAAGGATTTCCGGGAAGGGTCTATTCTTACTTGGCATACGGTAGAAGGTGAAAAGTGAAATGAAACTGAAGTGGAAAAAGGTAAAGAAAAACCTGACACGTGGTAAAACTTTTTCCGTGTGATTTTTCAGTGGAAGGTGAGCTGTAACCGTCGTGCTTAAATGTGGGTTTATGCGAGGTTAATTAAAGACAAAATCTTAAGGACTCAAGGGCATTATCGTTATTTGAATGGAAACAAGAAAATATATTGTTTTTCTATTATTACGTTTCCCGAGGAGAAAAAGAGTAGTAGAATCCGGTATAAACTTGGATGTTAATGCATGAGTCACACCGATAAAACTGTTGGATCGGTTCCTAAGAGCATCTCCAACAGTGGGTTTTTAAAATGCTACGTGGAAATTTTTTTCAGACCCTTATTTAAAAGAATTTGTACATATAGTAAATATAGGACCCCAAAAATCCAAGACTAATAAACCATCTCCAGCGGTATTGAGATTTGATCCTTAGAAAACCTTGTGTGATGAAATCTTAACCGTTTACTTGTTTTTTAGTTAATTATTAAAAATAAAAAATATGACATGGAGGTCATTCCGGAGGTCAAGATAAGACTTTCTGGTCAAGATAAGACTTTCTTCAAAACCTTCAAAATTAGTATTTCATCCCTCCTATTTTATAGGACCTGATGTTTGAAATGGATTTAGTTAAAATGAAGATCTAAAATCCTATGTGTCACTAAAAATAAATATTCCACCTTCTCTTCGAGATGCTCTAAGGGTTTGAATTTCTACAATTTTATCAAATAGATTTTATTTTTGCATTTTAATTGACCGTTTTGCCATTGGAGGGCTTGAAACCATGCTGGTGCTTACTTTTGGGGGTTTAAGATTAAATCTCTATTAAAAGGCTAAAAACTTGACCACCAAAAGGAGAACAAAGTAATTCAAAGTTAAAAAAGGGAATAATAAATTTCACGAAAATAACATTTATGAAAAATGGAAAGCAGGTAAGGACGGTATAATAATAAAAATGTAAATTTCTTTTTTCTTATTTTCTTTTTGGAAATAATTAATAATAGGTCATTTTTAACTCGTCAAGACTCAAAATCCTCCTTTTTTAGCTGTCCATTCTGTCATCTTCAAATACACAACAAACTTAACTTCTTCTTCTCTCTTTAACTCATCAGAGTAAACCCTAACAAAAAACAAAAAACCAGAAGAAAACCAAAAATGGAATTCATGAATGGGGGATACTCATGCAGAGCAGCTCAATACACACAAGAGAAAAGACATGCAGCAGCAGATGAAAAATCAAGTACTACTGATAATCAACAATTTATTATTGAAGATCTTTTAGATTTCTCTAATGAAGATGCTGCTGCAATTTTAGATGATAATAATATTGATGGAACCTTTGATTGTATTCAGAATTCATCAGCCGATTCTTCGTCTGTTACTACTGTTGTTGATAGTTCTTGCAATTCTTATGGGAATGATTTGAATTTTTCTGCCGACTTTCCTGATGTTCCTTTCTCTAATGACCTCTGCGTTCCGGTAATTAAATTCCCAACTCCCTCTTCTTCTTCTTGTTCAATTGTAATTCAATTCTTCATGAGAACAGTTTTTGTTTAACTTTTAATTTTTGATTTTTGTTCAGTTTTGTAATTCAATTTTTCATGAGAATGAATTTTTTGGTTAACTTTTGATTTTCAATTCATTTTGATTTTTGTTCAGTTTTTTTGTTGAATTATTGCATTTTAAGTTACCAGAATTGTTCTTCAATTTTCTTCAGTGTCTAAAGCGAAACTGAAATTCTCAATGCAAAAAAAAAAAAGGTTAAACGCATTAGTTTCTGAATTTTAACTGATTAATTCTAATTTTCCGTCATTTTAGTTTTATTTTTTTATTTAATTTTAGTACTAATTTGTTTTTCAAAATTTGAATTCTTCATGTTTTCAAAATTTTCTGGCGCAATTCAAAATTTTCACCAAAATATTTGGACGAAATTCAAAATTGTTTTCAATTTGAATTTGAGTTTAGCTGAATTTAATTGAATTTTGGTTTCACAGTATGATGACTTAGCAGAGTTAGAATGGCTATCAACATTCGGGGAAGAATCATTCTCAAGTGAAGATTTACAAAAGCTGCAGATAATTTCAGGAATTCAAACCCGTCCCGATGAAGCATCTGAAATCCGAGCTGAAGAATACGAAACAAAACCCAACATCAGCAACATCAACAACCCAATTTTCAACCCAGAATTACCAGTGCCCGGAAAAGCTCGTTCCAAACGTTCCCGTGCGGCAACAAACAACTGGTCATCACGACTACTGGTTTTATCTCCAACAACATCATCATCGGAATCTGACGTGTTCTCCAACACCACCACCGCCAGTAAGAAGACTATGAAGGTGGTTGTATCAAGAAAGAGGGAGTTTTCCGATGGGTCATCAACCGGAAATTTTGTTGGAGATGGTCGGAAATGTCTACATTGCGCAACTGATAAAACACCACAGTGGAGGACTGGTCCTTTGGGACCCAAAACCTTGTGTAATGCTTGTGGAGTCCGATACAAGTCCGGCAGGTTAGTACCGGAATACAGACCGGCTTCTAGTCCTACATTTGTTCAGGCAAAACATTCAAATTCTCATAGGAAGGTTTTGGAGCTCCGAAGAAAGAAGGAAATGGACAGATCTCTACAGCAACAGTTTCTTTATCCTAATCCTGGGTTTAATCATGTATCTAACGGTGATGATTATTTGATTCATCATCATAGTGGGCCAGACTATAGACAAAAGCTTATTTGATGATCTCAAGCAGCAGCAGCAAGTCGAGGTTTTAGGAATAGAGAAATTCTGAGGTTTTTTAGTGAAAAGAAAAATGGAAGAATTTCATTATTGAATTTCTTTTTTTTTTTTTTCATTAGTAGTGTTGAGAGTTTTGAAGTTCTGTTTTAACTCTTTTTTTGCTTCAAGTTTTTAGTAATTTTCTTTGGTGAAAAATGCTAAAAGAAAATGTTAAAAAATAGGAGAGGGGATGGAAAGATGCAACGGTGATTAATTAGGTTGTCTAATGTTCTTGTAATTCTGCTGTAATCAGCAACAAATTTTTCGTAATCTAGGAGGAGATTAATTTTCTTTTCACCCTGTTACCAATCTCAATGCGCAGGTTTTTGGGAGTCGAGGATTTTTATCCCACCCGCTTTCATCCAAAATAGTTGTTTTTGGGAGTCGAGGATTTTTATCCCACCCGCTTTGATCCAAAATAGTTACTTAGCAAAATGCAAATGTCTCATTATCATGTGCTAGAAAGCCTGAACGAAAGCAACAACTAACAAAAAAACAAAATTAGGGATGTGCTAATTAAGCAATGGAGACAGATAAGCAATATTGGTAGGAGTATACTGTTTATTGACCATCTATAAATAGTGCAAATCAGTTCTATGATTATGAAATTGAATTGTATGATTGATATTGAAATTTGGAAGCTAATATTTAGGTCAAATTTAATATCATCTTTGACCCTACTTATTGAATGGTCATGTTAGTTATCATGTAGTTGGGCAGCTTTGACATACACCCTCATGAATTATTCATAAATTTTCGTAGCAAAACAACAACGAAATTCTTTTTACCCTGAATTTTTGCCCCCCTCCTTTTATTGCAAGCGGTTGTGACAGATAGGGAGATAAAGTTGGCCCATCAAGTAGGGATTGATTGTTTTACTAGACTGGTAAACAGTGGGGAATTAGCACTTTCATTAAGGGGTTGATAACTATTAATCGACATCGGTATCCAACAGTTTTATTATTATGTTAGAACCACATTTATCTTGGTAACATAGTCATAGTAATTTAGAGATATTTGGATGTACTTTCAGAAATTTTTTTTAAATCTGTAGGAGTCAGAATTTTTTTTAATCAGTACTCAGAAACTAAGTTGAAAACAAAATATGAGATCTGACATCTAAATGTAAAAAATAAATATTTTTGTGAAGCAATTTTTTTTCTTTTACTTCTAACTCGTAAAATTCAACGCTTCTACTTCTAGCATCCAACGAATCTGACTGTTGGAAAGTTTTGAATTGACCCCAACATCCCATGGCATTTTGTTCGGATTTGAACAACTTTCCAAGTAGGATTCACGGAAGCCCCTCACGCGTTCCCACGGAATGTGTAGCACTCCTCGGCCAGGAATTGGTTAATTTTGGTAGTCATTTTGTTCAATCTAATGGATTTTCAAGAGCCCTGAAATGTCAACTATTTTATTTGTGACACACTTCACCATTATTTCACTTCCATGATGATACCTTCATACAGTACTAAACCTGATTTGAGCCCCATTACTCGAAATTTAACATCTGTAAAAAAATTCAATATGCTTATGACGGTAGATATTAATATTATCATATGAGGAAGAACAGAATATACAGAAAAAAGAAAGTATTTTAGTGAAAGAAATGTCTGATGATAATGTTCTGTTCTCGCGATCCCAGACATCGCTGATCCAGAGGCCCCATAAATACAAACAAATTCTAGTTTTATATAATGTCAGACTCCGATCATTGAAGTTCATTAGACTAAGTTTAGATACAAAGACTGTAGTACATATTTTAGCATCAAATCTACATATAAATATTGAATCAAAGAGTTAAGCTCACGTTACGGCGATCACATGCGCGCACTCTGTTCAAATTTCATACCCACTCCCGGTTTCACCATCAACATATTTATAACCCACACATGCATCTTGTCTTTGGTGTTTTCAATTGTATAAGCAACAAATCAAGAAGAGGATGAATTAATCACATTAACGATGTTGTTGATCATCGATGTGACTTAGCACATTTTCTTGTCATTATTGCAAAACTAATGTTCAATGCAAAAACTTGCCGACGGTTTTTTATATCAGTAAAGAATTCGGTCCTGACGAGAGTTTCGAATTCAGATCACTCAATGCGAGCCGTTAAACATTTCTAACGAAGGAAGATTAGAGAGGAGGAAGGAACAGAACAAAAGGATTCAAGGACATCATCTTAATTTCCGGGGTACTGTTCTACTCTGACACTGACTTTTTGTTCTATAAAACCAATAGCTATCGACTGTTGGCATAGCTGTCAATTGCCAATCGATAGCTATAAGATTCCTAATTCCCCTTCAAGTAAAAAAAAAAAAGTAATCAGTTCTCTCGCACTTGTGTACGTACTTCCATCGTGTACACTATGAGGAAAAAGAAAGAAAAGAAGTACGTTCATGTGCATCCGTACGTACATCCATTCAAAGAAGCAAAATAAAACATAGTATTACAGTCCTCCTTAACATTGTCTTAATATAACGAGGGGAGATGCAAACATTAAGGAAGAAAAATAGCGAAAAGAAGAGGAAGAAATAGAGATGGATAATGCTAGAGAAAACATAGCTAAGCTAAGGATCAAACTTCAAAGTCAAGAATCGAAATCACATGCAAGACTGCATTATTTAAGGGTGTGAAGGAACGGTGCATTATTGTTAACATGGACGACGGAATGGCCGAGGTTCCTTTTCCAACAACTCTCTCTTTTCTCTCGTGCATTTCGACCAGCTCACAGCTACGTGGTCTAGATTTTTCCAAGTCTAAGTGGTTTGTATTTACTGCTGCTCCATGTGACCCGACTGTGTTCTGGCAATACCTACTCTCTATGTTGCGATACAATTTTGATCTGACTCGTTGGGCTCAATCTGAGTCATCTGACTGGATTTACTATTTAGTAATCTTTTAACTAGATGTGATATTGTGATGAGTCGAATTCGAATTCGAATTCAGATGAATCAGATTAGATGAGTCAGGAAACAACAAATAACATTAGATGAACTTGTTAGCAATTATTTTGAACATGTTTAGATCCAAACAAACAAGTGATCAAAATCAATGATTAAAAAAGCATTTTGTTTTATCCCACCGTAGATGTAATGTGATGTGATAGGTCTGAGGATATTTATAAAGGAGAGTCGGAAGACATTTGAACGGATAATAGTAAGTGACGAGTCTTATTACAAATTTAAAGATACGGATAGACCACTTCCGAATAAGACCCGTGTTGCAACGTCGACGATAGACAATTTACCGATAAAAAACGAGAAAAAAAAAACAATGTCGACAATAGAGACAAGATATTACACCAAGAAGTATAGGATATATATTTCTATTTAAGAAAAGGAACTATTTTAGACTGGTGATTGAGAAAATATTGTGGGAGTCTGTATGATGATAATGTTCTCGCGATCCCAGACGTTGCTGATCCAGAGGCCCCATAAATACAAACAAATTCTAGTTTTACATAATGTCAGAAGTTGAGAAATCAGACTAAACAGAGATTATCAAGATTCCCTCTAGCTCACTTGTTCATGTGGGTCTCTAGCCTTGCAATTTCTAGAGCAAGATTTGTAGTTAAGAAATCGCGTAAACAGCTAATACCATGCACATTCGAACTACTTATTGTAGTGATAAGTTACTGATATTACTACGTAGCAACATAAACTGAATTAACAGGAGGAGACCAATAAATAAATTACTCCTTGATCAAAATATCAATAGCATTTAATTGGTAAAGTTCTGAATAACTTGAGATCATCAGATCACATGTAATGGTATTGACCTCCCACACATTCAACGCGGGGACGAAGGTGTACGTAGAGTTTTCTTTTTAGCTAGCTGCCTGGTTTCATTGATCGCATTTTCTAAAATGTTCTAAACTAAAAAGAATTAAGAAATAACAGAAACAAACCTTAAAGAAATTCTGTTGAATAGACCTCCTTTCTAGCTAATTTGCTTCAAAGCAAGCGCAACTTCCCAGTAACGGAATCCACAGAAGCTTTTCTACCTGCATAAAACATCAGCTCAGTCACAAGGTTCTCCGAAACTAAATATGGAAATATATTGGAGGTAATGACGTAAGTATAAATGAAATGCATCTCTGCCGGAGTAAATCAAGTTCTTTTGATGTTACATTCAAAGTGAAGCGAGATAGAGTTGGAATGGGTCTTACCAGGCCCAATGGCAAGAACTGTTTTTGACCCAGCCACCACCTGCAGAGATAACATATACAAAGACATTAGCTTCCCAAACCATGATTTCCATTAGAAGCAACTTGAATCTCGAGTTTCACAACAATCTGATTAATACTATCCAGAAACTTCTCTTTTCGTGTAATAAGTTGGAATTGAGCAAAAAGCATCATAAGTATGAGCTAGTTTCACTGCTTGTCGCATATTTAGAATTAATGCGAGGTCTAAATTTTGCTAGCGTCATGGGGACAACATGCTTGAGTTCCGTTTAACTTGAAGGGTTCAATTTTTGGCATGATGTTTCTATCTTACACTGAAGGGTTTATAGTAAGTAATAACACCACCCAGCTCCCAGCTGAATGTGTCAAAATGAAAATAAATAAAAATAACACCACCCAGCAAACCTTTTTTTGGAAGGTGGTTAATTAACTAACAACATTCTAGATTATCAAGACCAAGCACCAATTAAAAGATAGATCTTTGCTCCTAATGCCAGGCCTATGAAACATCAACTAGCTAATTAGTTTTAAATTTCCAATCTAATAAGCACTTTGGCACCACTGGACATACAGAAGGACCCTATGAAGGCTTACACACACTGAATAAACTCCACATTCTTTCATCTATTTTGGTTTCCTTTCCTTCTCTAATTATTAGTCAGAACCCCCATTTTTTTCCGATGGCAATATCTCTTATACATGCACATGATGAGGAAAGGATGTCACTGTTTTAATTGACTTTCTGATTGGTAGACAAAATCCCAAATAGATTTCAGAAAATATGAGGGCTGCTTTTGCATCTTGTTGTTTTATGTGACATTGAGAACCCGATAGAACTCTCTGATCAAACTGCTATTTTTTTTAAGGAGATGAAAGTGTACCTCTGTACGTCCTGCGTCAGCAACAATAAAAGTGGGAAGGCCTATGCTTTCTGCTGTGTTTTTCAGCCTATTCCTGCTCGGAATAGTCAAAAGAGAACACCAATTATTACAAAAAAATAATGCTCATCTCGAAAGAGTTACAATAACAGTTTCTAAGGACTTACGATATAAGATACTTTAACTAAAATTCACTACATACATATCTAATTGATTCTTGCACGAGACAACTATTTTGGGTTGGCCACATTGCTCCCACTGCCTTAAAAGATACCGCTGGCTAGAATAAATACAGATTGAAGAGTGTCACTGAAACTTGTAACCTTGTAACATTCATAATCCGAGCAATTTATTACACCCATGAATATGAAGTACTATACATATCTTGCCCACAAAAAAGGTTTTAGAATATATTATAAACAACTAAATAAGAAACAAACTTACATTCATTTGGCAATGATACATAATGATTAAAATACAAATGCTCATCCCAAAATCCACTTCATGAAGAACAAGCCAACTCTCTGACATGTAAAGCAGTAAGAGCGAAGATTTCAACATCCAGAGGGTATCTGTTTTATCAAATTTACCTATGTTGTTTGGGACGAGGCGTATACAGCCGTGGCGTTAGTCATGCATTGTTTTCCAACTGGAATCCTAATTTAGATGTTATATTGCTCGATAGACATCAGTGGGGATTTAATCTCAGTCAAAGAAGTGAGCTCAAGATCAAAATGAAGGCATAAGGCTATATTTAGGGTTTAGGTTGGTTAATTAGGACCTCACAAAGAGCCCTAGATAAAGGCGGCCCCTTCGCGGGCAAGGTGACCTAGGCAACAAAACTCCTATTTTGGTGCCAACGTGGTGCGCCTTGTACGACATAGAAAATTACCTCATTCTCTGGACTGCATTTCAGCTATAAATGTTCACGTCTGTATATTCATTTTTCAGAACGAGGATATTTACAACCGAATCTAATCTACCTCATTCTTTGAGTTAGAGTCAATACCAATGGGTTGAAAATATAAACGCACATAAGAATGGGAAGAAACAAGGGTGAGAAAGAGAAACTTTTAAGGATAAAGTAGAACTAGCTAAACTGAATTTTACTTAGAGAGGTTGCATGAAATACCTTTGCATCAGTTCTGCATACATGCCAGTAGCAGCATCTGCCATTTATGAAGACAACAAATAAATCAAATGACATGTACACAAACTTATGAAGGAAACATAACAAATAGTCTGCCGAAATAGGATACACAAGTAAACTATCTTACGAGCACATTGGGATGCAATCTTTCCAGGTCCCATTCTAAGGTCTTGTCTAACAACCAAAACCTGCACTCCACAATTTTCACAGAATTAGACAACCATACAATTCAAATCAATACTTTAACTACAACATCAATTTTTGCTGTTCGTAAATTTGACCATCGCGCTTCACCCAATATCAGGCCTAAAACATCATCCTATATCACTGTCAAAATCAGAATTTGGTAAATAGTGAACACTACCAGTCAATCCAAAGCTCCAAACCTCTTTAACGAGGCCAGATACATTGTAGAAATACTCCGTTAAACCAATCCGCAATCTACACAAGGTCTACAGTCTCTAAACTCTTATACACAGAAATATTAGGTTTTTAATGTTTTTTTTTCTTTCTTATAGGCATCTCTTAATCAAATTATCACAATCTAAACAAGACCCAGTTTTAATTTTCATCAATTTAAACCAGGAACTCAGCCATAAGTGAACCCAATGTAAAGCATACATACCATTTTAAGTTCTTCATCACTACCATTACTACCACCATTTGAGTCAAGTCTTTGTTGCCCTTTCTTTTTCCCCAAAGCAGCACATATTTTTCTTGGGTTTCTGGGGAGTTTTGTCAAATCAATCAATAACCCAAAAACGAAACCAATGATGAGACCTGGAATGAAGTTCTCTGGATTAAAACTTATCCCACGCCATTCTCCTCTTTCTTCTCCTCTCTGAGTTCTCTGCACACAAAACAAACAAAAATCAAAAGCCCAAGTTTAAAAATTGAAGAAAAGGAAGTAATTGGAGAAGGAAGATATTCACCTTTCTGGAATGATCAGAAGAATTTCGGAATAAACCAAACATATTATTCTCTATTGTAATGAGCAACAAATAGATAAGACTAAAGGAGTGATAAGAGCAGTGAAATAGCTTAAAAGGAGAATACGGTAACGTCGAGAAATCAGTTTGACGATGTTATTCCAAAAGGAATTTTATAAACAAAAAAGTTAATTTTTGATCAATCCCGTTTGGATGCACATACAAAAGTAACTTCTACCTTGCCAAAAAAAAAAATTCTTAACGCGTTTGGATACAAATCTGCTTCTAACTTCTGTTTCTCAAGAAATAGAAGTCAGAAACAGAAGTCATAAGCTAAACTATTTTGATTCACAAAATGTTGACTTTTCTTCTTCTAGAAGTCGTTCTGAAATATTATTGTCAAACTGACTTCTGATTTTTTGACTTTCAGAAGTTGAAAAGCAATTTCTTAGTGTGCATCCAAACGTGCTATAATTAATTTCTGAAAATCAAAAAGTAAAAAGTTAGTTTGGATGTAAACTTTCAGGCTTCTAAAAACAAAAAAAATTGACTTTTTGTGAAGTAAAATATCTTTATTTCTGGTGTCCATACGCGCTCTAAAAGAAAAATAAGTTTTTGGCTTAATAACGTGTTTGGATACAAATCTGCTCCTTTTTGCTTGCATAAGTCGTTTTTAAATTGTGCATCCAAACTAATTTCTAATTTTTTTGCTTTCAGAAGTCATTTTATTGGCGTCATAAATTTGCACATGCCACTGAGAGTCTCTACCTATGTTAGAGCATTCCTCGGTCGAACTCGCAAGCGTTGCTATCTCAAGCTTGTTTGTCAAATTTAGATGTCAAAATTATATGTTTTGATTTCTAGTCTACTTATAGATAAGTCTCGGACTAGGATAGTTAAGTGTAGTTGAGCTCGAGACTCCATCGCGATCATCTTACGAAGACGAAGAACTACTCAAGGAACCAGTGAACTTCATCGACTAAAAGGTATGTGGAGACTTGAACTTATCTATCACTCAAAAGTCTATCTACTCTATCTCCTACTCTTGAGACAAAAGTCGTATAAGTATATAGATTTCAATTATACACATTTGCTATTTCGAGCCGAGTCTAACTCGCCTATCTATTTCTCGAAATATGTGTTGGTTTAGCTTTCGCTTTAGCCAAGTTCATCTTTACTCGTGATGAAAGTCATGTTGACATTTTGATAAGTGCATAATTCATATGATTTTAATGTCCATTCCATACTTGTTTAAGCTATTATTCTTGCATATTTTCGTATTATTACTCTTGTTTTCTCTTGTTTGCCTCAATTAGGTGAATCATCCAAAAAGGAGCTACAAAGTGCTGAAAAGAGCTATGAAGATAAGTATTCCAAGAATCCAAGTTCCCAAGTCCAAGAGAAGTGGAAGAAGTGCGACGAAAAGGAGCAAAATGCTCAAAATCAAGACTCAGGCCAAAGACCGAGATTAACTCATTCAAATTAAAGATTTCTCATCACCATCTTGAAGAGAATTGAAAGATAAAATAATGCAAAAAGAATGAGGTCATTCCAAGTTCGGACGAAGATGTTGTGGCCAAAACGAGTTTTTATTGAATACCGAAGACAGTAGGGTACGCATATGGGTACGCGTACCCTAGTTCCGAAAATTTCTGCTGGAATTTGAGGTACGCGTACGGGTACGCATATCTAGCAAGTAGGAAAACGTGTATAAACTCCTTGGAAGGCTTAAGGGCACGTTTGGGAACGTTATTTCATTATTTTGGGTCGGGTTCTTGAACCGAACTAAATACGTGAAGGCCAAGCAATGTAAACCTATAAAAAGGTGTTAGCTTATGTAAAATGATATCACATCATAGGTCACGAAATTGTTAGGTTTTAGAGAGAAGAAACATCATACGGAGCGATTATCAATGGTTGTTAATGGTTGTTTTGTGTTGAAGCTGGTGGTTCTGTAGCTTTCAGTATGTGGGAGGATATTGGTGTTGTTAATGGTAGCTTCGTGGTGATGGATGAACGAGCTTGTCAGTGGTGCAGCTACTGCTGCTGTAATCATCAACTTTTGCAACCGGCCTTTGATTTACTTTGGTTTCCTATTCTAATGATTTGATGTTGGCACGGTTTTAAGAAAATGGTTGAATGCTTGCTTTAGGTAGTAGCACAACTAAACGGAAGGCAAATATATACCCTGTAGTCTTAATTAATCTCTTGTGATTCAGTGGCACGTTACAAATATATACTGGTGGTGAGTGACGCAAAACTTGAGGGAAGGAAAATATATAGCCTGTAGTTTTAATTATATATCAAGTGTGTATGTTGTTTTCCCTTCACATGCTTGTTACTGTTGTATCTGGAGTAGCTTTAAGGAAGCTTCTGGAGTACCGCATAGGAAGGCCTCTTTTTCCTGTGTAGACATCATACATTTTGGAGGTTAGGGAAAAATACTTTCTAAAGTTTTACTTGTTATCATTTATTCGAACTCGTTTTTTTCTTCTTCTTTTTTTTTTGAAGCATGAAGTTAAGAAAAAAAACTATTTCATGTGGGAATGTGATTCCCACATAGTCGCTCAAAATTGGGTGTCGTAGGTAGATCCCCATAGAGTAGAACTCGTTATTACTATGACATTTTTGGGAGGGATCTGCTTTTATAAATCACAAAATTGGTTAAAAGTCCAAAATCAATAATTTCTGGGTAAAAAAGACATAGGTTTTGATACTGTTTAAATGGACAAAAATGTTAAAATAGTCGGGATGTAAACAGTTTTACCCTACCCATTTTCAAATATTTTTTCTTATTTTTAATTTACATCAGGATGCATCTAGTTTCATCCTCGCTATTTTTTAAGTTTAAGCCAGGATGAATCCAGTTTCATCCTTGCTATCTTTTTTTGTCCATTTCACCCGTAATAATTTATACTCGTCCATTAGAACCATGTTTTAAAAATATTTGGACAAATGACCCATTTTCCATTTATAAATTGGGTGTCGTAGCTAGATCAATCACTTTGTTTATTATAGTTTATATATACTATTGCTGTGACTGGGCAGTTTATATTTTTACAGTTCATACCTAATGGTTTTCATGGACTATAGGGACTAAATGGAGCAAAATGTCAAACACGAAGATGAGGAATGTTTGTCCCTTAATAATCGTTTGGAACTTACCAAGCGCAAAGCATATTACGTTTATTCCTTAATGAAACAAGTCCACCACCATTCTCCAAGATCAACACCATGGTTAGATAATGTAACTCAGTTAATGTCCATTTTCATTAACATTTCATAGGCTTGTACTTGTAATAGCTTTATAGAAGAAGTGATATAATTTATTTTAGGCACTTTGAGTCGTGATATAATTCCTTTGACTGTCTATGTGTTTACAGGTGACGATTTTTCAAGAGTCCGAGCTAAAAAATGGAAGCTCTTTTCCGTGCCTTTTTCGGATGCGAAGGATCAGCTCAGGGATGTTGTAGCTTTCAAAAGCGCAAGCTAATTTTAGAGGACTTCAGTCTTCAGGGTACTTCGCTACTTCTCAAACCACTTGCTTCTGTTAATGTTCTCGTTCTATTATTGCTGAATGCAATTCATCTGATTCATTGTCATCTTGATTGTATTTGCATCTATACGTTGGTGATGGAGCAACCTATGGACAAGAACATCCTTCAATTACCTTGGTGATGGGGCAGCTTAAGGTTTGTCAATATATATGACCATGTGAAATGTTCCCCTTAAGAAGTGTTTACCATAGTAGCTTTGGGCGAAGAAGTTAGTTTTGGCACGTTCCAAATCATAGTATCCTTGTTGGGAATCTTAGTTCTTATCATGATTCTATTTATATCATTTTTGTTATTTGGTAATCTCATTAGCAGTACATGTTTTTTTTGTACAGAACCACCGCAGATGAAATTGGAAATCTGAAGACTTGCAGAGAAGATGGGCAGAGCATCTGGCATGGAGCTAAAGGTTTGTTATCACTCCTTACTTCTCTTTTTTTGATGAATTTGTGGTTGTTAACCCCTGTAAAAATTATTTTGACTAATAGACAAACTAACTAAGATTGCTGAAACTAAACCAAGAATGATGTTCTTGTTGTGCCAATTGATTAAATGTGCTATTTCACTTAGTTGTTTCATTTCATCGGTGGCTTTTATTTCTGTTATCCTAAACGTTCGGAAGGGTCTGACTCCTGCTTTATTTTTGAAATGAATGCAGTATACATGTTCTTGAAGTCGGGCAAGGTGGTATATATTGATCTTCACCACCTGACAACCAACGTGCGCCAAGTAATTACTCTGTTGAGCTCTTTTTTATTTTATCCTTTGAACCATAAATTAAATTAGTGTCAAGTCTAAGTCTTTTGTATCAGCTTCAAGTGATTGTAGCGCTGTCCTGTACATGCTTGAGACCTCTTATGTATATTGTTATTCCTTCCAATATACAAGCAGATTCAAGTATCCATCTAGAATGTTCAAAGAGGATTCTGTAATACTGGTGTTTGAGGGTGAAAACAGTTTCTGCTGAGTTTGGTAATTTTGAGTGTGTGGGTGAGAAACGAGTCTAAACCCTAAACAATGTACTGCAAGGGAGTACTTTGATTCGAGAGTTCAATCTGTACAAATCCGGCCTAAACCAAGAAATTTCCATTCCAGACTTGCTTCGGTCACAAAGTGAAGGAGAAGGGTTGGTCTAGGGAGGGAAGCGAAGAGAGTGTTGAAACCAGAATAATTGATTCGGGAAGAGTAGTTGTTTGACAACTTGTATCAAAAAGTGGAAAACTAACAGATGGGAAAGCTAACTAGTGATTTTTGAGTGTTGTATTCTCCTGACTCAAAACCTGTTTTTGGTGGACATAGGTGAGACTTGTTTATACAAGTCGCAACGAAACGTACCCTGGTCTTGTAAGAAGTGGAAACGGTTGAGTAAATGGAAGAAAGCGGCAACAGGTAACGCCTGGAATTGATGTTTCCATAATGAAGGAAACGTTTCACCATTACTCCTTGTATTTACTAACCGCTTCACTCTTATGACACTTTCTTGTAACGGGCATAGTGTACGCCGCACGCTGTAAACCGCCAGACCAATACCCTGATGAGCATCCCCCAGTTTGTGACATGTTTTGATGTCTCGAGTGTTTTCGTGGAAAACGTGTAACATGTTGCTATTGTTTGGCAAGTTAAGATTGAGAGACTTGCCGGTTCGGTGTTGACTTTCGACGGCCGAGATTTCGCATCTTGAGAGGAAGGTTAGTCATTGATTGTGGTTACCTTCCATTGGTAGCCAGTGGCGCGGCCACAGTGCTGGCATGGCTTGCGCATGCTCTTGGCGTGCCTAATTAGGGTTTGGTGTCGTGACCAAAGAATTGGCATAGCTAAGTATGTGCCATGGCCAAAGAGTTGGCAGCGTAGCCAAGAGATTGCCGCAAGTAGTTTGGTGGAAAGTTTGTACGGCTGAGATCTCCATCTCAGGATGAAGGATAGCCGTTGATTGTTGCAACCCTTCGTTTGGCAGCCAGCGGCATGGAGGCATGACTTTGGCATGGTTTAGGCGCGACCAAGCTAGGATTTTGGCATAGTTTTAGGCGCGGCCAAAATTAGGGTTTTGGCATAGTTTAGGCACGACCAAAATTAGGGATTGGCATTGGGCTAAAAGTTGCCACACGTTTGGTGGCGAACTTGGACGGCTGAGATTTGCATCTCAGAAGGAACGGTGGCCATTGATTGTTGCAACCCTTCTTTTGGCAGCCAGCGACATGGAGGCATGGCCGGCATGGGTTTGGCACGGTTTAGGCGCGGCCAAGCTAGGATTTTGGCATAATTTTAGACGCGGACAAAATTAGGGTTTTGGCATAGTTTAGGCGCGACCAAAATTAGGGCTTCGCATTGGGCCAAAAGTTTCCACGCGTTTGGTGGCGAACTTGGACGGCTGAGATTTGCATCTCAGAAGGGTGGCCGTTGATTGTTGCAACCCTACGTTTGGCAGCCAACAGCATGGAGGCATGGCCGGCGTGGCTTTGGCGTGGTTTATGCGCGACCAAGCTAGGATTTGGCATAGTTTTAGGCGCGACCAAAATTAGGGTTTTGGCATAGTTTAGGCGCGACCAAAATTAGGGCTTGGCATTGGGCCAAAAGTTGCCACGCGTTTGGTGGCGAACTTGGACGGCTGAGATTTGCATCTCAGAAGAAAGGATGGACGTTGATTTTGCAACCCTTCGTTTGGTAGCCAGCGGCATGGAGGCATGGCCGGCGTGGCTTTAGCGTGGTTTATCCGCGACCAAGATAGGATTTTGGCATAGTTTTAGGCGCGGCCAAAATTAGGATTTTGGCATAGTTTAGGCGCGACCAAAATTAGGGATTGACATTGGGCCAAAAGTTGCCACGCGTTTGGTGGCGAACTTGGACGGCCGAGATTTGCATCTCAGAAGGAAGGGTGGCCGTTGATTGTTGCAATCCTTCGTTTGGCAGCCAGCGGCATGGAAGCATGGCTGGCATGGCTTTGGCATGGTTTAGGCGCGACCAAGCTAGGATTTTGGCATAGTTTTAGGCGCAACCAAAATTAGTCATAGTTTAGGCGCGACCAAAATTAGGGCTTGGCATTGGGCCAAAAGTTGCCACGCGTTTGGTGGCGAACTTGGACGGCTGAGATTTGCATCTCAGAAGGAAGGGTGGCCGTTGATTTTTGCAACCCTTCGTTTGGAAGCCACCGGCATGGAGGCATGGCCGGCATGGCTTTGGTGCGGAGGTGTGGCTGGCATGGCATGCCATTGGCACTATGGTGCGGCTTGCATGGTTGGGATGCCTTTGGTGCGGAGATGTGGCTGACATGGCATGCCATTGGCACGGTGGTGCGGCTGGCATGGTTGGCATGCCTTTGGCGCAGAGATGTGGCTGGCATGGAATGCCAATGGCACGGTGGTGCGGCTGGCATGGTTGGCATGCCTTTGGCGCGGAGATGTGGCTGGAATGGCATGCTATTGTCACGGTGGTGCGGCTGGCATGGTTGGCATGCCTTTGGCACGGAGATGTGGCTGGCATGGCATGCCATTGGTACAGTGGTACAGCTGGCATGCCTTTGGCGCAGAGATATAGCTATTAGGGTTTAGCGTGTCGAAATCCTAGTTTAAAATATGTGGCACGCGTGATTGGCACGTTTGGCTAGCATGCGTGGTTGGCATGTGTAGAGATGATGCCAGTCAGTGCAGAGGGCTCTGCCGTGGAGCATGGAATTTACATAAAAAAAAATATACCCCGGTAATTTTACGCAGACATGTTGAATGGTTTAATAAATGTGCTAGTGGAGATATTATTACTCAAGTCTGACGTCACTGTTTGACTAAGGTTTTATGATTTTAACCCTAAACTAAAAACCACCATCAACATTAAGTCATCTGCTTAGCTCGGAACAAGGGCATTGTTGGGAGGTAAGCATAAGATGGTGACAAACAAGGACAAAACGAAATGGAAAGTCATGAAAAGATGGTCAGGAAGATCCGTCTAACCTTTTCGAGAGGTAAGGAGAATTCGTGATTCTTGTATTGGTGGCTTTGCGTAGATTCTGCTCGTGGTGATGCTAGATAGGCCGCGGAGTGGTAGTGGTGGTTTCTATCCGGGATGCAACCAGTTAGCGTCAGCTTGGCTAGGCTGGGGAACGCGGAGTTGTTGGCGTTGCTGGCTTGGATTGGCAAGCCGTTGGCATGGTGTGGCTTAAAACGTAGCCGCTGGCGTTGGTCGGCTTGGAATGGAGCCGTTAGCATTGGATCGACTTGGGATGAGCGCTGGCTTGGCGTGGCGCGGGCTGTTGGCTTTGCGTGG
This sequence comes from Papaver somniferum, assembly GCF_003573695.1. Classification (NCBI taxonomy): domain Eukaryota; kingdom Viridiplantae; phylum Streptophyta; class Magnoliopsida; order Ranunculales; family Papaveraceae; genus Papaver; species Papaver somniferum. The sequence continues at coordinate 81,765,713 of NC_039359.1, forward strand.
CGCGGACTGTTGGCGTCGCTTGCAGGCCCGGTTGCCTCTTTCCATGCGTGGCTCAGATAGGAAATCTTTTCCTTATTCATATCCCAAAGTATCACGTCCATATGAAAGGTGTTAGCTCTCCTCCTCATGTTATACTGCCGGTTTCGCTGGCAAGCGTGGTAGCAATAACGCTGGAGTGGTAGCAATAACGCTGGCAAGCGTGTTCCCAGTACGTATCTCCATTTTTCTTTACCTTTGATTAGTGTTTTGACGGGAGATTTCACGGAGGCTGAGTCTTCGGCTGTAATGTATGGCCATCTTGTCTGCTCAGCATCCGTTTCTCTTTCTCTTTAGGGTTTTCGCAGTATATATGCCGGTGAAATTGTATCATCTCCCTCTTTTCAGTGTAAAGATTTCTTCTTGTCGAGTCCATATTTCTTTATCATTTTAATCAGAAGCGGATCATCCTCGAGCCAGCTAGATTCTCCAGTCAAGCGCGTGAGGCCTAACTCTCGTAACAATTCTCCTACCCGGTTCATCCGAGTCAAGAATATTATACCGGTATGCTTTCGTTGATCAATAGATGTTTCATTGTTTGCTGACGAGTGCAAAATATTTTCTTCTGTGCAGAGATATCTTGTTGGAGCATGCGTGACTATCGTTGATGAGGATGACTTGGATTCCCCCTTCCTTCGAGTCCGATCCTGCCAACCTCTAGAGATCTGGAAAACGCCGATTCAGGCATTTCTTGTCATGAGTATCCCAATGCAGGTCTGTCGTTCGAAGTCCGCATGAAGTGTTTATCTTCTAACTACCGGAACGTTGGTGGGTTTCTGGTGCGGACGGAATTCGTGACTCTTTACACGAAGATATGGAAAAGATACGGCCACATCGCTACCAGGAGTGTGGTGCAACATTGCTCGTCTGCTTTGGTTTCCACAGTGAATTGTCTCTTTCCTATGGTCACTGAAATGGAAAGTATATCCATCCGTGCCATCGTGGAACCAACTATTCAAAAGTGGGAGAACATGGTGTCTACCTGTGAATCCCTGAAGTTCAACGTGAGTTGGTTGCGGCATCGTCTTGACATCGTGAAGGTCGACAGAGCTGGTATTCCCATTGATGTTGTTCCTGCTGTAAAAGATATTTTGGAAGAGGAGAAGGCTCTGGCCATGGAGTCACAAAAGGTGGAAGATTCAATTCAGAACTTGAAGAGAAGGACCGAAAGGTATCAAAACCGGTTGAGGATGATGCTTTCGAGGAACTACAATCTGTTGGATGGGCTTTTCTGAGTTATGTAGTTGCGAGACGTTTGGTTTCTTTCTGGGTCTCGAGCGTGTATTTTTCTCTTTTTTCTTTTCTTTTTGTATCGGTTTTCTTTTGAAGAAATAAGAGAATTTTATTTATTTGCTTCAATTAAACAAAAGAAAAGAAACTTGATAACTGAGATGAGAAAGGAAGCGGAAAGATGCCTGGCTAGCCGTGCTATGATATGGCGAGGTGTGAGGTGACGGTCAGGCGTAGTATGCCTTGAGCCACTTTCCGCTGATGACCGCTTCCAGTTTTCCTCCGTCTTCTTTAATAACCTTGTAGTACCCGCTGTTGTACGCACTCGTGACTATATAAAGCCCTTCCCATTTTGGGGAGAATTTTGGTGCGGACGCATCTTGCTGGATGTGTTTGGTAGTCTTCAATACCAAATCTCTCACTTGAAAAACTCGAGGGCTTCAAATATTTGTTATATGCTCTGGAAACCCTATTTTTGTATGCTTGTTTGTGTTTTTCCGCTCTGGATCTTCTGGAATCCACAGTGTCCAACTCTGCTACCATGGAGCTTAATGCTTCAGCTTTATTCCATCGAACTCCGCTTGCTTCGGCAATCCTAGCTGATGGGATTTTAACTTCTGCTGGGAGGATGGCGTCTGAGCCGTAGACAAGGGAGTAGGGAGAGGCGCCAGTGGAACTTCTTGGTGATGTCCGATATACCCAAAGTGCCATTGGCATGTCCGAGGATTATCGTGTACTGTCTGACTGAGGATTCGGATCAAAATTTTGTCAGTGCTTTCAGCTTATCTGTTTCCTTGGGGATAGTAAACGGTGGAGAAAACTTACTTAATTCCATATTCTTCAAGTAATTCCCGAACTTTCTTGTTGGCGAAAGGAGTGTCGTTGCCGGTGATGATATGTTTAGGCACGCCAAATCGGCAGATGATGTACTCCTTGATGAACGCCGCGATTGTGCCTCCAGTAGTCCCTCGTAAAGGTATGGCTTCGACCCATTTAGTGAAATACTCGTTCGCCGTTATTATGTACTCGTGCTGTTTTGAAGACGGCGGGTTGATCTTTCCAATGATGTCGAGTCCCCAGCTATAAAAGGGCCACAGACTGCTTATTGAGTGCAGAGGAGTCGGCGGTACATGGATAAGTTTTCCGTGGATTTGACATTTTTGGCATCTCTGAACAAAAACAGCTGCATCATCCTCCATGGTTGGCCAGTAGTATTTCTCGTGTATCTAAAGAAATAACTTCCGTTTTCCTTGGTGTTCGCCTTCGTGCATTTCTTTCAGCATGATCGGGATTTCTTCCTCGTTCAAACACCGTAGAAAACTTCCTCCAAAGCTTTTACGATATAAGATTTTTTCATGAAAAATGAATCTCTTGGACCTTTTTTTTACCTTGGCTGCGTCCTTCTTTTTGGTGGGGAGTACGCCGTCGCGAAGGTAACTGATGTATGGCTTCTGCCAGTCCACGGCGTGGCCAATATTGAAGACTTCCAATTGATGCGGCGGTGCTTGACAATTGGAACAGGTTCTTTTAAGCAACCGAGATTTATCCTCCATTTCTGGCCATTAGTAGCCAAGGCGTTGAAAACGGCGATAGAGTGTTACCACTAGTGTTAGCCCGCAAACTTCACCATGGACGCGGTTGAGTTGTTGTTGCGCCTCTTCCTCTCCGAGGCATCTTGACAAGGAACCGTCTGGGTTCCGATGGTACAACACTCCTCGAAGCATGAAATTTTTTTGTAAAGCTTTGAGACTGACCTTTCCCTGGGAAAGCGAGTTGTTAAGATCTTGGATAATAAGTGTTATCCAGTCGCCGGCTTCAGCCTCCTCGGGTTGCGAAAGCCATGTTGAAGCCATGATTTGTCTCTTCACTGTCAGGGTTTCCTCAAGACCTTCGAATTGCAGTTTTGATGCTAGTGTGGCTAGACAATCAGCATGTTTGTTGCCGCTGCGGCCAACATGCGTTATGGTCGTGTCGGCAAAGTAATTTAGTAGCTTTTGTGCCTCGGCTCTATACGAGGCCAATGTTACTTCCTTCAGTGTATACTCCATTCACCTGGTTGACGAGTAATTTAGAATCCCTTATTATTTCCAGACGCGTGGCTCCAGCTTGTTTAGCTAATGACAGTCCTATGAGAAAGGCTTCATATTCTGCTGAATTGTTAGTGCAAGGGAAGTATAGCTTGAAGAAGTGCGAGGAGACTTCACCGTCCGGGGATACTAGAACCACACATGATCCTCCGGTACCGTTGTTAGGGGTGACGGACCCGTCAAAAAATAGTAGCCACGTTTCTTCTTTGATGAAAGAGATTTCCGGAAAATCTCCAGGGAGGTCCTCGTGTAGCGTCGTGGCATTCTCTTCCGGTAACGCTGCTAGCAAACCGCAACTACTTGCCCTTTGATAGCTCTCGGAGAAGCGCACGTTATGTCAAATTCTGATATTTGGAGGAGCCATTTGGCTGGCCTTCCTATCAGGGCCGGTTTTGAGAGGAGGAATTTCACAAGATCGGACTTAGATATCAGCATCACTTTGTTGGAAAGCAGGTAATGTCTGAATTCATAAAAGGAGTGAATCAGGGACAAGCACGCCTTTTCTGCTTTGGGATATCTGATTTCGGCATCTCTTAAAGTTCGAGTGAAGTAGTATCTGGGATGTTCAATCCCTTCGTAATCTTCTTGGGCGAGGAGAGCTCCGACGGCAGTGTCACTAGAATCAGTGTAGAGGCAAAAAGGTCTTCCTTGTATGGGAGACTTTATGATGGCTGGGGAAGATAATATTTGCCGAATCTTCCGAAACGCCTCATGTTATAGTGCGGTCCAGACAAAGTTCGCTCCTTTCTTCAATAAGGGGGTAAACGTACCAACAAGTTGAGCCAATCCCGGTATAAAGCGGAGAATGTAGTTTATTTTACTCATGAAACTCTGAAGTTCTTTTACAGTTCACGGTGGTGGCATTGTGAGGATAGCTTGGGTTTTGACCGCGTCGACTTTAATTCCCTCGGCGGTTACCTGGAAACCTAGGAACTTACCCGAAGAGACACCAAAAGCACACTTCAATGGATTTATCTTCAGTTTTTACTCGCGACACCTTTCAAACACCTGCCGCAGAATCTCCGCATGGGCCGCTCAATTTTTGATTTAACCACTATGTCATCTATGTAATCTTCGACTTGCTTGTGCATCATGTCGTGAAAGATGGTAGTCATGGAGCGTTGGTAGGTGGCGCCAGCATTTTTCAAACCGAAGGGCATCACAGCATAGTAAAAGTTTCCGAGGAGAGTTCGAAAAGCCGTCTTACTTGCGTCGTGTTCGTACATCTTTATTTGATTGTAGCCGATGTACCCGTCCATGAAAGAGAACATACCGTGTCCACTGGTGGCGTCTACCAGCATGTCCATGTTAGGAAGTGGAGAATCATCTTTAGGGAAACATTTGTCCAGATCCCTAAAATCGACACAACACCTGATTTGGCTGTTCTTCTTTTTTACAGGAACTACGTTAGCCAACCAAGTAGGATGGTGAATGGGTTTGATGAAACCAGCAACCAGTAGCTTTTGAATCTCCATCTTTATCTGTTCCTCCACATCGTTCCTGAACTGTCTCGGGGTTTGTTTGACCGGCTTGGATCCGGGTATTATGTGTAGATGGTGAGTGACCAGCTTCTCGTCCAAGACAGGCATTTTCTCGTATGTCCATGCGAATACGTCTTGATATTCTTTGAGAAGGTATACTAGCTTCACTCGTTCGTCTGCGCATAGAGTCGAGCCATTTGAGACGGGTCGTGGAGATTCCTCACTCCCGGTATTGACAACCTCAAGTTCGTCCATGGCAGAGTTGGTTCCGTCCTGTAGCTGTCGTGGTGCATCCGGTACTTCTTCTTGCGGCTCGTTAATGTGTTTGCATTCTGCTGGCGAATAGACTGTGTGGTAGTCTCCCCTGTTAATTGCTAACAATGACGCTGATATAAAGTTTTCCCTTTTTCATCATGACTCATGATAAAAGCCCGTTCTCGCTTGGTACGGGAGCGAGCCAAACTCTGGTTTGGCGGGTGGAGACTGGCGCGCTTCCCTTCCGAAGAGGTTGTGTGAGACCAGGTTTATCTGTGAAATGATGCAAGCCCATCACTTTATTCAATTGACGCCCACTTTGGCAGTGGAGTGTGGTGAGTTTCATTGGCTAGCGCTGGCTCTTCCTCGGCTCAAACATCTCCATGCCACAGATCGGCTCATAGGGAGATAACGATGCAGAGATACGGATGACTTCTCCGTTTAGCATGGTTTTCAAGCACTAGTGATATGTCGAAAGAATGATTCTGTTGTCGTGGAGCCATGGTATTCCCAGTATCATATGGTAATCCGGCTCCTTTTCGATTACTTCGAACCTTACCTTTGACTGGATCGGTCCTACTGATAAATTCAGGTTAATGTATCCATACGTGCTGGTTTGGTTGCCTTCAAAATCGGTCATCGTAGTGGACTGTCGCACGATGTCGTTTGGCCGCACCCTGGCTGTTCTGAGCATCCTGAGGGTAACGACATTGGAGGACGATCCTGATGAGGGCCCTTTTGAATTCCACATCCTTGATACGGGCTGTGACGTGTAGGGCCCGGTTGTGTCCTTTTTCTGCCATCATGTCGTCGTCGGTAAACATGACATTGTTGATGGACATCTCCGACATTCTTGACGTTTCCAAACTGAAGGAACCAGGGATGCGTTTGACGCTATTCAATTGATGGCAATGAACGTCTCCATTCGTTGTTCCTTTGAAAGATGTAGGAGTTAAGATAAACTTTCCACCAATGAGGCCGCTTCCTGGCCTACTGGTTTCTGATTGGTAGTGAAGCTGTTGACTTGGGAATGATCGTCTGGGACGTTAGTCCCCAGTTCCGAAGTTTCCGGGACAGGTGGGTCAATCAACTCCGATGTTAAGCTGATAAGGAAGTCGAGTATGCTATTAATCGCCTTTTTCATCAGATACATATTCCTGGTGTGGATCTCTTGAACCCGTGCCAAATCGGACAGCCTTGGAACTTCTCCGTCGATCGCGTTGTTGGATGTTGCGTTGGGAGAGGAAATACTGCCATTCGCCTGAGTGGAACTTGGGGGCAAGGATTCAGTCCTAAAACCGACCATCTTCCTGAGTTGGAGTTAAAAAACGTAATCTGAAATTGGTATTATAACCGAGAGATTAATCTCTCACTGTGGTCTCCAACTGTTTGAGGGTGAAAACAGTTTCTGCTGATTTTGGTAATTTCGAGTGTGTGGATGAGAAACGAGTCTAAACCCTAAACAATGTACTGCAAGGGAGTACTTTAATTCGAGAGATCAATCCGTACAAATCCGGCTTAAACCAAGAAATGGTCGTTCCATAATTGCTTCGATCACAAAGTGAAGGAGAAGGGTTGGTCTAGGGAGGGAAGCGAAGAGAGTGTTGAGACAAGGATAGTTGATTCGGGAAGAGTAGTTGTTTGACGACTTGTATCAGAAAGTGGAAAGCTAACAGATAGGAGAGCTAACAAGTGATTTCTGAGTGGTGTATTCTTCTGACCCAAAACCTATTTTTGGTGGAAATAAGTGAGACCTATTTATACAAGACGCAACGAAACGTACCCTGGTCTCGTAAGAAGTGGAAGCGGTTAGTAAATATAAGGAGTAATGGTGAAACGTTTCCTTCATTATGGAAACATCAATTCCAGGCGTTACCCATTACCGCTTTCTTCCATTTACTCAACCGTTTTCACTTTTTACGAGACCAGGGTACGTTTCGTTGCGACTTGTATACTTAGCTATGCCAATTCTTTGGTCACGGCACCAAACCCTAATTAGACACGCCAAGAGCATGCGTAAGCCATTCCAGCACCGTGGCCACCCAACTGGATACCAACGGAAGGTAACCACAATCAACGATTAACCTTCCTCTCAAGATGCGAAATCTCGGCCATCGAAAGTCACCACCGAACCGGCAAGCCTCTCAATCTTAACTTTCCAAACAATAACAACATGCTACACTTTTTCCACGAAAGCACTCGAGACATCAAAACATGTCACAAACTGGGGGCTGCTCATCAGGGTATTGGTCTGGCGGTTTACAACGTGTGGCGTACACTACGCCCATTACAAGAAAGTGTCATAAGAGTGAAGCGATTAGTAAATACAAGGAGTAATGGTGAAACTTTTCCTTCATTACGGAAACATCAATTCCAGGCGTTACCCGTTACCGCTTTCTTCCATTTACTCAACCGTTTCCACTTCTTACGAGACCAGGATACGTTTCGTTGCGACTTGTATAAATAGGTCTCACATATTTCCACCAAAAACAGGTTTTGGGTTAGGAGAATACAATGCTCAGAAATCACTTGTTAGCTTTCCACTTTCTGATACAAGTCGTCAAACAACTATTCTTCCCGAATCAACTATTCTGGTCTCACAACTCTCTTCGCTTCCCTCCCTAGACCAACCCTTCTCCTTCACTTTGTGACCGAAGCAAGTCTGGAACGTCCATTTCTTGGTTTAGGCCGGATTTGTACAGATTGATCTCTCGAATCAAAGTACTCCCTTGCAGTACATTGTTTAGGGTTTAGACTCGTTTCTCACCCACACACTCGAAATTACCAAAATCAGCAGAAACTGTTTTCACCCTCAAACAACTAGATTGTGAAAATTATAAATATACGGATTTTGTAATTTTGTTTATTTTTTTTAATTCAATTACATATTCTTCAACGGATGTAAATGTTGCTTCAATTAACTTAACCGTTGCTTTATTTAATTAAGCAACGATTACATCCATTGCTTAAGGTTATTTAACCAACAGATGCAGCAACGTTTCATACGTTGCTTTAATTAATTAAAGCAACGTATCTAAACATTACCTAAAATTTGTGATGTCGTGTAGGCAACATACATAAGCGTTGCTGAAATTATTTGCAACGAAAATAAACGTGGTAAATAAGGGATTTTGGTGTAGTATTAAGTTAGGAGATAAGTAATCGTCGAATAACTTGTACACAAGTAGAGAACACAAAACCTTGCAGAGGGATTCTGTGGAGCGATTGTGTGTATAAACAACACTAAAAAGTGGACCTTGATCTAAGAGTCTAACTAGTAAGATCAACCTATAAATTCAAAAAAGATAAAGCATTCGACCAAATTACACCTTGAGTGATCTACTACTAGGTAGTTTAGAGGAATAGAATCTGGCAGGCGAGAACTTCCGTATCCAGTGATATAAGGAATTTAGGGGATAGCAGTGATCTAGCTGTTATTCCAAGGTTGGTGATAATCTATGATTAACGACAAGTAGGAAAGTATAATAACTCATTGACGGTTAAAAAACGAATAAGGATTCCTCGATCATATTTCTCTTCATTGATTACAATACAAATTTATTTTCTTTGATTATTTATTTTGTTCACAACCTAAAACAACACTCCCCCCCCCCCTCCTTGTGACACGTTGACAACTAAAACTCACTTCTCTTCGAGGGAACGATCCTTACTTCCATTATATTACCAGTTAATTGTGTGGAAATAAGATTAATAATTTGTTGAGGCTACGGCACCCATCAAATTTTGGCGCCGTTGCGGGGAGCAGTCGATAGCTTTAGTTGTTATTTTTATTAGTTTTAATCTTGTTTTAGAATTTCTTTTTAGTTTTTAATTTCGTTTTCTAGATTTTTGTTTCAGGTACTTAATCTCTGGCACTGAAAGACTGGAATACCAGAGGTGCGGAATCCAAACTCGTAGGGGAACGGTGTTACAAGCACGTCCACAGTTGCAAGAAGAACCTTCTACATCAACAATGGTGAACGACGGTACAAACCCACCTCCTCCACCTCAGGAGAGGAAGCTGCGAGAGTTGACATCTTCATGCTTAGATGCGCAACCACTGTGAATTACAATCACTAACCCAGTGGAGCTGAAATTGAATGTTCTTCACCATCTACCAAAGTTCAAGGGACTTCCAGGTGAAGATCCGAATCGTCATCTTCGGAAATTTCAACAGAAGATGACGAGTCTTAGGAAAAGTACTGAGGACAGTGATACAACATTGTTGCAAGATTTTCAATTCTCTTTAATAGATCCGGCGAAAGAATGGTTGTATTACCTTCCTCCAGGGAGTATTACAACATGGAATAAGATGAAAAAGCTATTTTTAGAGAAATATTTTCCTGCTTCAAAAGAAGCCTATGTTCATAAGGAGATTAGTGGTGTTCTTCAGATTACTGGGGAGTCTCTTTATGAATATTGGGATGGGTACAAAAAGTTGGTGGCAAGTTTCCCTCACCAGAACATATCTCCAACACTCATCATTCAATATTTATACGAAGGATTACTTCCAGAGCAACGAAATTTGATTGATGCGGCTGCTGGTGGTTCACTTACTGAAAAGACAATCTCGCAGGCAACCAGTTTTATTGAGAGCATGGCCTCGAATGCTCAACAATTTTATACCAGAAATGACTCAAATGTCATAAGAGTTAGCAATATGGAGGAAACTTCATAGTCAGAGCAACGGATAAACAATATAGAGAAGGTAGTACAAAGGATGGCAGCAGTGATTATTCCATCATACGAAGAGAAAGCCGAGGTAAATGCTTTATTCCCTAAACAGAGGCCAAGGTATGATCCATACTCAAATACTTATAATCCTGGTTGGAAAGATCATCCTAATTTCAGTTACGCTAACAAGCACTACACCAAGTTCTCGGATTCGTAACGGCAATTCGTAACGGCTTTGTGGCCGATACAAAATTGCCGTTACAAAAAATTCGTAATAGGCATCATCCGTTACTAATTTTTTTAAAATTCGTAACAGCGGTTATCCGTTACGAAATTCTTTATAGGCGTGCCAGCTACACGCTTGGTCACACTTGGGTCGTAATAATTGAAATTTGTGCCTGTGTCATTCACACGTGTACTACTGTGTTTCCACCCAAGATGAGTAACACTAGAGTATATTTCCACCTATGCGTGTGCCATTTACATGGGTGATTCTTTTCATCCCATACCTTAGTGAGAATCGACAGATCGATTTTTCATTTCCCATTTTTCTTTTCTCCTTTTCTGCTCCTGCCTCCAAACCCTAGTGAAACTTCATCTTTATCTGCAATAATCGACAGCCAAGAAACATCACAGAAAGCTCTCAATCATCTTCAGTCATCGAATTTTCTTCTCGTGTTTCATTTCTTTTCTCTCTCTTTTATCATCATTTTTTTGATTTTAGGGTTTTTCATCGTCTGTTAATCTAGTTTAGGATTTTGATTTCATAGATCTGTACAAGTCTTTCATCATCTGTATGGTTTTAGTTTTTTCGATTTGTCATGTATGTTGATTTGAAGATGATTTGGTATCATTAAAGGAAGAAGAAGATAATTCATCGATCCAATTAGGTTTTTTACACCATACAAACCGAGAGAAAAAGGCTTCAATAAAAATCATGGATCGTCAAAATTGGTAAGTTCTTCAAACCCAAACATCATTTTTCAGTTTATTTCACATCTATGTTTTCAAATTTTAGTTTAATCACAATATTGAAATTTAGGGTTTTTGTAAAACTGATTTCAGGGTTTTGAGAATTAGGGATTTTGTTTAAAACATGAAATCTATTGGAATTAAACCAATAGAATTAGGTGTGGTTAGTTTATTTTTAATTTGTCTCTGTTTTATCTTTCTGGGTTTTAGTTATCAATTGAAAATTTGGTTTTTCTATTGATTGTAGGAGCTGTAGAAGCTTCAGGGGGAGGTGGTTCTGTAGGGGGTTGAGTAGATTCTGAAGCAGAGGCTATGAAGATGAATCTGACGAATCAAAATCAGAAAAGTAAATGATTAAGATGATGAAGAAGATGAGATTAGTGGAGAGGTTTGTTCTTTGAAACCTTTAAGAGTAATATTTCATTATTCCTTTGAAGTCATCTAGAATTATTAACATTTGTTCTCTAGATGTCCTTCTTAAGTTTGGGGCTTATACAACAGTGAGAGTAATGGCGCGTAAGGATTTTATTCTCTTCTTTTGATCTGGCATCAGTTCTGTAGCTATGACATATATGTTTATGTGTGAGTCCCTTATCCACTTCGCATTCTATGATTACCTTTAAAAAGAAGTGCTGCTGAAGAGGTTTTCCGTAACTAATGTACGTGTCTACATATTTTAGGATGGCTCTTTAGGAGAGGAATGACCAGAACTCTAATTCATTCGGTTCTCGGATTTATATTGCTGTTTTGAATGTTCATGCTACTTTGCGAGTATTTATTCCGCTGCTTCTTAAGTATCCGGCTTCTCTCACTTTGTCAAAAAGGACTAATCAGTCCTCCTTTCAGTTCTCCAAGAGGATTTATGAGGTATTTTTTTTCCCGATTGACCTTTTAGATCATAGTTGTACAAGAACTGCCAGGAAAGACTTGCTTGTGCATGTTTATTGAGACTGTTGTTTTTCAGAAGCGATATTTGTGCGTCATGGACTGTTCGAGAGGATGAGTAACTATTTGAGGTAACCACTAACCCAAATGTGCATATACTCCAATACTTTTGTGTCCACGATCCGTTGGCTTGTTCTATCTGATATAGGTGTGGTGTCCATGATTAATACATACAGTCAAAACCTTAATGTAACGATATTATGCTCAGTTCTGTAGTGACGTAAAGGAATATCATTGAGATGTTAACACATCATGATAATATACTGAATTAGTGTGTAACATTGTTTTCTACTACTTGACTCTCTCCAACACTAAGGCATTGTGGAATATAGATACATGTACCAAGTTTCCCTTGCCGAGACTTGTGATCCCTAAACACTTGGATACTTCCCCGTTTCTAACAAATCCCTTGTTCCACATGCAGCGTGTTCTTGATGCTCTTTTGCCCTCAGTTCTTTGAGGTACTTGTGCCATTCCTGGAGCATTTGGTTGTGGAAAGACAGTCATCAGTCAAGCTCGTTCTAAGGTGGGTTTGTTGTTTCCCCTTGATTTAGGTGTTCTAGTTGTTGGAAACTCTGATCTGATTTATTGTTATGAAGCATAGTTTCTCTGTTTATATGCGCAGTACTCTAATTCAGAGACTGGTTTACGTGGGTTGTGGAGAAAGAGGAAATGAGATGGCTGATGTGTGTATACTTTTGTACTTCCAAATATACTCAAGTTTGTTATTCAAGTTCTAATGTAACATTTTTATTACTTAAGAATTCAGGTTGTTATGGATTTCCCTCATCTGATCATGACATTAGCTGATGGCCAACTCTTGTAGCTAACACATCTAACTTTCCTGTGGTTGCTCAAGAGTCCTCTATTTATACAGGTAATTTCTTGGCTCTGCTTATATAGTTCTGCTTATCATCATATTATTCATTTTATAACCTATCTCGACTTTATCTGATGTTTTTTTCTGTTTTGTTTCGTTAACTGTTTTAAATAAAGAACTTACTTTAACAAGAAGTGGTGCATAAATAGAACACCTTCCGCATTTTGCTTTTCTTAAATTGCATGAAGTGCAAACTCTACCTTTTAGATAGTGTTATAGATGATTATGTGGTATCTGGTTATTATCTGTTTGTAATGCTACTATATGATGTTCCGTTCTGGTCATAACTACAAATGGTTGTCATAAACGTGCAAGTGATTTTCTTTATATATTAAAAAACTTATCTAATTATGGTGATTCCAGGAATCACAGTTGCTGAATACTTCCGAGATATGGGTTCTTACAAAGTTATTATGATGGATGATCTTACATCTCGATGGGTAGAGGCTTTACATTAAATTTCAAGTCCGATAATCACATCACTTGGTTATATGTGTTAAACTTGCGACCTATTATTCATCATATTCATATTCTTCTGATCCTTTCGCTATTTTTAGAATTATTGTACTTCAGTTTTACATGTTTATGAATTTGATATTCAACTCTGCTTCATCAGACCCTTCCGTCCTTTTTTGTTTTCTGTTTGCTATTTTTGATGTTGATTCTCATAACTGCTAAATATCTGGGTTTATTAGGGTTGAAATTTACATGGTGCCCTGATGCATTTCAAAATGATGTACCGATCGTTGAACAAAATATTATATGCAATCTCATAATAGTCAATCTCAACCTCTTGAACTCTAAAATCTCAACAGTCTTTGCTTTTTTATTCGTTTCTCCTGCAACCCTTTTCTTCTTTGCTTAGAGACTTAACATATGTTATGTTTTATGTCAAGAAGACTCCCCTGATGAAGCTCTTCGGATGTATGATGATGCTTGCCCCATCCTTGAAGAACATGAAAAGGAGAAAATCGCATTTGATCTATATCGTGTTGTTTCCAGTGTTTATATACAGTAAGAAATGTGGTGTTTATGTTATCTCTTTCTTATTATCCTGTATGTGACTGTTATATGCTATCTCTAACCAACTGAATTTGGTTTATGCTGTTGCGTTTGCCGAATTTTCTTATTTAACAACATCTCTGCTAAAATCATTGTTAATAGTGTTTTGTGTCTGCAGATGAAGTACTGCGTAGCTGCTTATTTCTTGGAAGAGAGAGCTCCTGCAAGAGAAGTGTCCATGGATTGAAGATGCGTAGCTGCTGCCTCTTTGGATTCCATTCGCTTCATTGATTCTGCTTCAAATGCAGCAGTCTGCGGCATGAGAAGCCTGTTATATGAGTCATGTTTCTGTGCATGTTAGTCTGCGACATGAGAAAATTTAGAAATAGGTTAGGAACCTAGGAAGTTTTTTAAGTTTTTGTGAACTGCATTTTGGAACTTGGTGAGTTTCTATATATTCCCCTTAGAAATTTGATACTTGACAAAAAAAAAATTGGTACTTAGAAAAATTTCAGTTCTTTTTTGATATGAGTTGATTGAAGATATTATTATTGAACATGAATGACGAAGGATTGAAAGGTGTATCCAGGATGTTTGGGATTCCGTGTTATTTCCGACAGAAAATGAAATGCCAGTAAGCCTTGACCTGATCAAAATTAGTCAATATTGACCAGGTCAAGGTTGACTGGCAGTAATTTTTTCCTGTTACAAAAAAATTCGTAACGGCTTGGTGTTACGAATCTCAGGTTACAAAAAATTCGTAACGGCTCTTGCCTGTTACGACTCGCCACGTAGTAACGGCTTGCGCCTGTTACAAAGGCCGTTACAAGCCAAAATTCGTAACGGCCAAATTGCCGTTACAAAAATAATGTAACACCCCCTTTTGAAACAGGCAATAGCCGTTACAACCTGTTTTAGTAACGACTCACTTCTGTTACTAAACCCAGAATTTGGTGTAGTGAAGCAAGTTGCAGCTCCTAATCCATATGCAAGACAAGGTAGTTTTCCACAACACTTACAACAACCACAACAAGTTAAAGATCTGGGAAACTTCTATCGATGATAAGTTCAACATGCTACTGCAAAGCATGCAGGGTGTTGCATCTACAACACAGAGTCTCAAGGAAACAGTTCAACAAAATCAACAGAAAGCTGAACAAAATCAGTTAAAAACTGATAACACTATTAGAGATTTGCAGACTCAAGTGGGGGAATTGTCTACTGATATGAATCTCATGAAGGAGCAAGCCTTAACGAAGTTTCCATCACAACCTTTTGTGAACCCAAGAGAGTACGTTAATGAAGTAACTCTAAGAAGTGGGAGACAAACTGAAGAGACACATCAACAAAAAGAGGTTAGTAACTACATCGAAAAGGAAGTAGAGGAGGAAACTTTCCCAAAGGAAAATCCAACCTCAAACGGCCAACCTAAGGACACAATTCCCACTTTTACCATATCACCTTCTTTCCCTAGTCGTTTTTCCAAGTCGAAGAAGCAATCTCAAGACAAGGAGATCATGGATATTTTCAGCAAGATACACATCAACATTCCATTTATTGAATCCATCAGAACCGTACCCAGGTGTGGTAAGGTTTTGAAGGATTTGTGTACAAGGAAGGATAGGTTGATTGCTAATAAAATTACTCAAGTGGGCGAAAGTGATACAGTTATGTTACATAAGAAGATGCCTACAAAGTGTGAAGATCCTGGCGGTTTTACGGTACCTGTTACCATTGGTAACCGACGATTTGAGCGTGCTTTGCTTGATTTGGGAGCATCCATAAGTGTTATGTCAGCCGATGTTTATGATTCTTTGAATCTAGGACCTTTAAAAGAGACAAAGATTACTATTCAATTGGCTAACAAGTCCAATATTTATCCTAAGGGAGTCGTGGAGGATGTGTTAGTTCAAGTGAATCAGTTAATCTTTCCGGTTGATTTCTACATTGTGGATATGCACAATGGAGATACTTGTTCATCTACTTCGTTACTTCTTGGGCAACCCTTCATGAAGACTGCAAAGACGAAGATTGATGTCGATAGTGGTGCAATCACTATGGAATTTGATAAGGAGATCATACGGTTCAATATTTTTGAAACTATGCGCTATCCTAGTGATGTTCACTCAGCTTTCTCCATTGATGTTATTGGTTCGTTAGCACAACAAATGTTTGATTTGAATGCTGAAGATGAACTTGGAGTTGTGTTACGGAATAGTATTGATTTGGACTTTCACGGGCAACCGAACCTGGACGTTGAGATAGCCAAAGAGCTAATGGAGATGTGTGGTTCCTTAACAGCACTACAAGAAGCAAGAACGGGTAATATTTCTTATATTTCGTTACCCATAACTAATGAGGTTCCTTTACCTTTTATTGTGCAGGCACCGAAACTAGAACTGAAGCCGTTTCCAGACCACCTAAAGTACGCGTACTTGGGTGATAAAGATGAACTTACGATTATTATTGCAAAGAACCTCACCCCAATAAAAGAAGAGCGTCTCCTTAGGGTTCTGAAAGAGCAAAAAACGGCTATTAGTTGGACAATTGCTGATATTAAAGGCACTAGTCCATCCATGTTCATGCATAGAACCTTAATGGAAGATGATTTTAAGCCAGTACGTGATGCTCAGCGTAGGCTTAACCCCTCAATGATGGAGGTCGTGAAGAAATAGATCCTCAAATTACTAAGTGTGAGGGTGATTTACCTAATTTCTAACAGAAAATGGGTTAGCCCGGTTCAGGTGGTGCCTAAGAAATCAGGTGTCACTGTTGTTATAAATCAAGATGATGAACTTGTTCCTACAAGAGTTCAAACAGGATAGAGAGTATGCATAGACTACAGAAAGATTAATGCCGCAGCCCAAAAGGATCACTTTCCTTTGCCTTTCATTGATCAGATGTTAGAGAGGTTAGCGGGACACTCACATTATTGCTTTTTGGACGGTTATTCGGGGTACAATCAGATTGTTATTGCACTAGAAGATCAAGAGAAGACTACCTTCACTTGTCCTTTTGGTACGTTTGCCTATAGAACCGTTTGGTGTTTGCAATGCACCTGCCACTTTTTAGAGATTATGGTCAGTATATCTTCTGACTATGTGGAGCGCATAATTGAGGTATTTATGGATAATTTTACTGTTTCTGGTGATTCATTTGATATTTTTTTACAAAATCTTGAACTTGTGCTTAAAATATGCATAGACACTAGTCTTGTTTTAAATTGGGAGAAATGCCACTTTATGGTAAATCATGGAATAGTGCTTGGTCACATTTTGTCCTCTCGAGGGCTCGAAGTTGACAAAGCAAAGATAGACTTAATAAGAAACTTACAATATCCCACTTCGATGATGGAAATTCCCTCGTTTCTTGGTCATGCAGGTTTTTACAGGCAGTTTATCAAGGATTTCTCCAAAATCTCAATGCCGATGTGCAGATTATTGCAAAAGGAGATTATTTTTGACTTCAACAAGGAGTGCAAGGATGCCTTTGATAAATTGAAAGAATTTTTGACAACTACACCAATTATCAAGTCACCGGATTGGAGTTTGTCGTTCGAATTAATGTGTAATGCAAGTGATTATGCAGTTGGAGCCATTTTGGGTCAAAGAGTAGACAAGCTGTCTCATGTGATTTATTATGCATCTAGGACCCTAAACGATGCACAAATCAATTATTATACCACCGAGAAATAATTTTTGGATATATTGTGTTTGCACTAGAAAAATTTAGATCATATTCGGTGGGTACAAAAGTGATTGTATTCATATCATGCAGCACTTTGGTACCTATTAAAGAAGAAAGAAGCTAAGCCAAGACTCATACGGTGGATATTACTATTAAAAGAATTTGATTACGAAAACAAGGATAAAAGAGGTGTTGAAAATACCGTTGCGGATCATCTTAGTAGACTTGTTGTGTCTGAAGAAGAACTTCCTTTACAAGATCGTTTTCCGGACGAACAAATTTTCTCAATTGAAGATTCAACACCTTGGTACGCGGATATAGTGAACTACTTGGTTACAAGATAAGTACCTAGTACGATGTCTACTTTTCAAAAGCTTAAGCCTAAGAAAATATCCAAGCAGTATGTGTGGGATGAACCCTACTTGTGGAAATACGGTTCTGATCAAATCATCCGCAGGTGCGTACCTAATTCTGAATTCGATCTATTCTTACTTTTTTTCATACGTATGCATGTGGTGGTCACTTTGGTTGTAAACGTACCGCTTTCAAAGTATTTGAAAGTGGATTTTATTGGCCTACCCTATTTGAAGATGCATATATTTTGTGCAAATCTTGTGATAGATGTCAACGAACTTGCAATCTAGGTGCTCGAAATCAAATGCCACTCACATCAATTCTTGTTGTTGAAGTATTTGATGAGTGGGGAATTGACTTTATGGGACCTTTTGTCAATTCTAATGGAAAATTTAATATACTTCTTGTTGTGGATTATGTTTCTAAATGGGTGGAAGATAAAGTCACCCTAATAATGATTCTCAAGTTGTTTGTGAGTTTGTGATGGAATATATTTTCTCTAGACATGGTACACCAAGAGTGGTTATCAGTGACGGAGGTTCACATTTTCATAAATCCTTCCATGCTCTACTCAAGAAGTACAACATAACACACAAGGTTGGTACGCCGTATCACCCACAAGCTAGTGGGCAAGCTGAAATATCAAACCGTGAGATTAAATCCATTCTTGATAAAACCGGAAAGATTGGAGTTATAGGCTTAATGATGCGCTCTGGGCGTATAAAACGACGTACAAAACACCAATTGCTATGTCTCCATATCGGCTGGTTTATGGAAAAGCTTGTCATCTTCCGGTTGAACTTGAACACAAGGCTTATTGGGCGATAAAGATGTGCAACATGGATTATGACAATGCGGGGAAACAAAGGAAGTTTTAGCTTAACGAGCTAGAGGAGACACGTAATGATGCGTACGAGAGTTCTCGTATATACAAGGAAAAGACGAAACTTTTCCATGACAAGATGATTTCTCGAAAGAATTTTGTTGTGGGTAAAAATGTACTTTTATTTTATTCTCGTCTTAAATTATTTCCTGGTAAGCTAAGGTCCAGATGGATTGCAACGTATGTTGTTACTAATGTTTATTCTCATGGCGCAGTTGAAATATCTAGTCTTAGAGATGGAACAAATTTAAAGCGAACGGCCATAGATTGAAGCCATATTATGAAAGCATTGCTTATGTGGATATGGATGTGCAAGGATTTCGTGATTATCTCCCTCTGGAGGAGTAGTTGAAAGGAATGCCAAGTCGGGCTGAGGACAATAAACTAAGCGCTAAATGGGAGGAAACCCATCGATTTTGTATCTCTATCCCTTTTGTTTTTAATTTTCTTAGTTTTTCATATCATATCTTGCATTCCCATCTTAGATTTTACAAGTCCTATATCTATAATGAAAGTTTTGACGAATTCTCGTCAGAAAATTCTGACTGCGCATGTATCACGAAAATAGCTCTCGAGACTACATACGGAGTCCGATTTGAGTGGTTGACCCCAACTTTTAAATATGACAGACTCACCTTTCTTTTACAAAAAGAAAATCTGAATTCGGAATCTGTTAAGTTGGAGAGATCGGCCTGGACATTTGAGTTTTAGTATTTTTCCAGAACTTTTTCAGATTGCATGTCTGTCAGTCCGGAGGCCATAAAAGTCAGACCGTATATCGAAAAACTGTACCCTTTTGACACGTTATAGAAAAAACGTAGGCGAACTACTTTCGTTTAGGATTCTTTTCCTAGTTCCCTACCCATTGGTACAGTTTGTGGGTTTTTCAGGGATGTTGTGTCAGAAATCATAATTTTCGGTTTTAAACATTGAGGACAATGTTGAGTTTAAGTGTGGGGGAGCATTGAGTGTCATACTATTTAGGATGCCACACTAAACCTTCTTAAGGTTGAAACAATTCTTACGGCTGTAGATTAAGTTCCACTTTATCGTTCAAAAATCCTTAAATATATAAACGTTCATAATTGAATGAGAAACTCAGCTATGGTGGTCGTTTGAAAGATCCATCCTCGCAATTAATCATTATTGAATCACTTTCTTTTTATTTTTGAAGTTTTATGTTTCTCTAAAGTGATTTGGTGGGATCCTGATACTGCCGTGGATGTTGTAGCAAGGTAATCATTAGTTCAGTATTTGAAAGTCCCATAATACAACTGTCTTACACTCATAAGTAGTGAGCCGAATAAAAAAAACATATATATAAGGCTCCTCTTCATTTCTCGACACTTGGATATCAATACGTGTGAAACGTTGTCCCTGTCTTCGTTGCCTAAACAAGCGTGGAATGCAGGATCCAAGGCAACTATCATGTATTTGCTGAAAAGGAACATGCTCTTAGAGTATCTAATCATGTAGTCTATGAAAATAAAAACCTATCATTAGTATATAGCAATTCAAAAACACTATTGATGAGGTTCTTGACACTTGGGTGGTAGTATGCTTAAAACGTTGTCCCTGTTTCCGTCGCCTAAACAAGCGTGGAACGCAGGATCCAAGAAAAATATAACATACTTGTTTAAACGGAAACATGCTCTTACAGTATCTATTCATGTGGTCAAGTTAAATGGGTGC
This sequence comes from Papaver somniferum, assembly GCF_003573695.1. NCBI lineage: Eukaryota > Viridiplantae > Streptophyta > Magnoliopsida > Ranunculales > Papaveraceae > Papaver > Papaver somniferum. Next base: position 81,785,891 of record NC_039359.1, read on the forward strand.
TTCTCTCAACCATTTTTCTATAAATAAGAATCCTTTGACGACATTCATACAAGTATTATGGGTAACATCTTTCACTTAGGTCAACATTTTCATACTTCACTTTTCTATTCTCATTATCCTATCTATCCATGTGATTTCAGTATGCGAGTGTTGTGACAAACGTTGCAACAAGTACAATGACTATCTTAGTAAAGTTTTGCAATCAGGTTGAATGACATACGTAAGTAATTGCTTATGTGTGATGATTGGAATGTATGTGGGATATTTGCAGCTAAAGAACATATGAAAGCTAATTATTTGGCTTTCTACTTTGTGTCTATCCTTAGTGGTTATTCCAAGGCGAGAGATTGGAGTAGGTTTTGTGGGTATACCTCTTGTAAGCCCTCACGAGACTATAACTCGTCCACTAGGGACACCTAGGGGGTTAAAGGCCTATTATTCATGGTAAGAGTAACCGTATCCTCACGACATGGAGTTGTTGTATCTAGGATTAGTTTTATTTAGTTTGCTCGAGGACTATAAAAATATAAGTGTGTGGGAATTTGATAAGTGCATAATTCATACGATTTTAATGTCCATTCCATACTTGTTTAAGCTATTATTCTTCCATATTTTCGTATTATTACTCTTGTTTTCTCTTGTTTTCCTCAATTAGTTGAATCATCCAAAAAGGATCTAAAAAGTTCTGAAAAGATCTATGAAGATAAGTATTCCAATAATCCAAGTACCCAAGTCCAAGAGAAATGGAAGAAGTGCGACGAAAAGGAGAAAAATGCTCAAAATCAAGACTCAGGCCAAAGAACGAGATTAACTCATTAAAATTAAGGATTTCTCATCACCATTTTGAATATAATTTAAATATAAAAAGAATGCAAAAAGAATTAGGTCATTCCGAGTTCGAACGAAGAAGTTATGGCCAAAACGAGTTTTTATTGAATACCGAAGACAGTAGGGTACGCATATGGGTACGCGTACCCTAGTTCCGAAAATCTCTGATGGAATTTGAGGTACACGTACGGGTAAGCATACCTAGCAAGTAGGAAAACGTGTATAAACTCCTTGGAAGGCCTAAGGGCACGTTTGGGAACGTTATTTTGAGTCGGGTTCTTGAACCGAACTAACTACGTGAAGGCCAAGAAATGTAAACCTATAAAAAGGTGTTAGGTTATGTAAAATGATATAACATCATAGGTCACGAAATTGTTAGGGTTTGGAGAGAAGAAACATCATACGGAGCGATTATCAATCGTAACGTTATCTCTTTACTTTTCTTATATGTATATCATGGGTGTTTCTACATCCATGAGTATCTAAACACCTATTGATTGAGGATAAATTCTAAGTTGTAAACAAGATTTGAGTTATTATATTAATCTACTTTGAAGTTCTTCATATGATTATCGTTTGTTTATACTATTTGAATATTTAGGATTGATTGATAGATTGTTTAGGTGGCCAACTAAATTGATTTGTTGATTCAATCTATTGCTAGTATTAAGTAAGGAGATAAGTAATCATCGAATAACTTGTACACAAGTAGAGAACACGAAACCTTGCATAGGGATTCTGTGTATAAACAACACTAAAAAGTGGACCTCTATCTAAGAGTCTAACTAGTAGGATCAACCTATAAATTCACAAAAGATAAAGCATTCGACCAAATTACACCTTGAGTGATCTACTACTAGGTGGTTTAGACGAATAGAATCTGGTAGGCGAGAACTTCCGTATCCAGTGATATAAGGAATTTAGGGGATAACACTGATCTAGCTGTTATTCCAGGGTCGGTGATAATCTATGATTAGCGACAAGCAGGAAGTATAGTAACTCATTGACGGTTTATTAACGAAGAAGGATTCCTCGATCATATTTCTCTTTATTGATTACAATAAAAATTTATTTGCTTTGATTATTTATTTTGTTCACAACCTAAAACAACCCCCCCCCCCCCCCCACCCACCCACCACCACCACCCCCTTTGTGACACGTTGAAAATTAAAACTCACTGCTCTTCGTGGGAACGATCCTTACTTCCATTATATTACTAGTTAATTGTGTGGAAATAAGATTAATAATTTTTTGAGGCTACGACACCCATCACATTTCAATATCTTGAAAATTTCTTTGATGAAAAATAGTTTGTGAAAACTATATAACATCCTCTAAGAATGTTCCAATGATTGAAATGAAAAGTTTAGATTATGTAACCATCTTTGGATATAAGCATATATAGTGTGTTCGCACATTATTATATAAATCCATAAACCGAGAACCAAGTGTATGCATATGTGTGTGTACAAAATTGGTGAAGGAGACCGGGTACGCATACTGGAGGAAGTTCACGTCCGTGAATATCTGCTGAGTTTGGGAATTGTCAAACTCTTAACTAGTCACCTTAAGTATGCGTACTCGTACGCATACTGGCGGAAGTTTTCCAACCAAAATATTCTGATGAGTTTGGAAACCAAACCAACTCAAATCTGTTTGCTTAAGTACGCATACCCGTACGCATGCTTGAGCTGGTTACTTTATCAAATCGGTCAGTTCATGAACACAAACATTAATAAAATAAGGAATGAAATCTTTGCAAACCGTGGCTATAATGTTCATGAATTGATTCAAGTGAATCAAACCGATTTTGTTTCAATTGTCTCTATTATAAAGATCTAAGCAATTGAACAACTCTCTAACTAGTTCTTTTGAAGTCATTTGAACTAGTTTTGATAAAAATTAATATGGTTGATATGAAAGTGCTCATATGACTAACCATTTGGTTAACTATTGTTGAATTAACTAAGTGTACACGTTTAGGTACGGTTACTCAAACCTAAATGAAATACATTTCATTTGTGTATAACAAGCTAAGATTCGATCTAACGGTTGAAAGATATTAGCTTGAATCTAATCAGGTTTTCATCTAGCAGTGAATAGTGAATGCTTTGTTACTAAGCTAACATTGATTGCAAACCCTAATTTGAAAACTATATAAAGGAGAATTTTTCTAGCAACTGGGAAACCTAATCCCCATACCTCTTGTGTGCTACTAGTTGTTTTAAGCTAGAGTCGATTCTCCATTAACCTTAGGTTTCTTCTCGAGACCCTGTAAGTTAATGACTTGAAGACTTCATTGGGATTGTGAAGACAGACCCAACTATTTTCTTTGCAGTTGTGTGATATGATCTTGCTTTTTCTATTGTACGAGTAAAATTGTAAGATTGGCTTAACATTGATATCTCTGATGGGAAAGATCAAAAGAAGTGATGCAGATGAGCAGGCTATAGCCTATTTGGAGGCTAAAAATCCAAGTGTCGTAATTTAGATCCTTAGGGGTCCATTTCGATGGGAAACAAGCCAAAGAACAGGACAAGGGAATCTTTGATTGCCTTGGTCTTCAGAATTTAGCCAAATTCCATCGTTTAGGGCATCAAACATACGTTTTTTCTATTTTAGGAAAGTTTTTATTTTGTTAATAACTCTTTCGTTAGGAGTCTGTTTGGGCCGCCATTTGAGGCGAATTGTTTTATTTTATGAGTACTTTCATTATTTTAGGTCGACCAAAATTTGCCAAAAATAGCAAATTAGGGTCTGAGTCGGTTTAGGGGTTTTTTTCATCCTTTCTTGACTAGCAAGTTAGGGTTTTTCCCCAAGTCTATAAAAGAGTCCATCATAAATTGTTTAGGGCAACTTTTTTTGGAATATATATCTTCTTTATCAAACTTTGTTCAAGTTTAATCGATTTTTATCTAAAGTTGGGAAACCGAAGTCTAGATATTAATCAACGTTCATAGTCGATATTCCTAGGAATATTTGAAGTCTGAACAACACTTCTCTTTTCTCTAGTTTCTCTAATATCCGCTGCGTCAGTTGGCATCAGAGCCAGTTCGATTCCAGGGTTAGTAATATGCCAAGGTTACCAGTTGGCCGAGGTCGTGGTCGAGGTCGTGTTCGAGGCCAAGAAGTTGATCCAATTGATTATAATACGATGAAGGAAGAATTATTGAATGAAATCCGAGTGATGATGGGTCAGAATAACATTCATCATGAAGAAGGAGACGAGGAAGAAGGGGATAATACCAACGAAGAAGGGGATTATACCAACCCTTTTGGTAGAGGACGCCGTGAAGGTAGGATAATCCAACGTGACGATTCTGAGCGCTGGAAGGCCGGAATAAAAGTGGAGGTTCCAGAATTCTATGGAGGTTTAGAACCGGAGGAGTTTCTTTCGTGGTTGAACACAGCTGAGGAAGTATTGGAATTTAAGGATGTACCAGATAACAAACGAGTTCAGCTGGTAGCAACTATGTTTCGGGGAAGAGCTAATTCGTGGTGGCAACAACACAAACTACAACACTCTCGTAAAGGGAAGCAGAAGTTAGTCTCGTGGGAGAAGATGAAGAAACATATGAGAGCAGAATTTTTACCACACAACTATATCAGCTTGATGTACCAGCAACTACAAAACCTACGCAAGGGAACACGTTCTATAGACGAGTACACAAAGGAATTTTATCGATTACTTTCTCTTAACGATTTGTCGGAGTCATATGAGCAAAGAGTCGCACGTTATGTAGGTGGTCTTTCTCAGCAATATCAGGATACACTTAACATGTTTGACTGTTGTTCTATATCGGATGCACATCATAGAGCAAGGCAGGTAGAGAAACAAGTGGGGCGTAGAAATTCAAATTGGGGTAACAATGTAGCATCTTCCCCAACAAGTAATCGTAGTACGTCAACAACTAGTACTGTTAACAAACCTAATTCGGTTTCGACCCCAAGTAAAACTCCAATCAGCTATTTTGGAGGCAAGTGTAATAAGTGCGGTGAAACTGGGCACAAAGGCACTGACTGTCGCAAAGTAGAACGTGTGAACAAGGTTCTTTTCAATGAAGACAATCGTGAAGAATATGATTGGGTACCTGAATATGATGAGGATCCAGAGGATGACTCTGAACCTAGTGATGAAGTAGTTACAGGAGATACAGGAGTGAACTTTGTAGCAAGAAGAAGTTTTCTCACTCCACGTACAGATGAGGACGACAACTGGTTACGTAATAATATATTCCAGTCTACATGTACGATCGAGGGAAAAGTTTGTCGTTTAGTTATTGATCCTGGAAGTTGCGAGAATATTATTGACGAAGAGGTCGTGAAACGGTTTAGGCTGGAAACCAAGGCACATCCGCATCCATATAAACTTTCTTGGCTTAAGAAAGGGAATGAGGTGAAAGTAAACAAACGTTGCTTGGTTTCTTTTTCTATTGGTAACTAATATAAAGATAAAATATGGTGTGACATTACTAGTATGGATGCTTGTCACTTGTTGTTGGGTCGACCATGGGAGTTTGACAGGAAAACTAGTCATGACGGGAATAAAAATACCTACAGCTTTGTTACTAAGCTAACATTGATTGCAAACCCTAATTTGAAAAGTATATAAAGGAGAATTTTTCTAGCAACTGGGAAACCTAATCCCCATACCTCTTGTGTGCTACTAGTTGTTTTAAGCTAGAGTCGATTCTCCATTAACCTTAGGTTTCTTCTCGAGACCCTGTAAGTTAATGACTTGAAGACTTCATTGGGATTGTGAAGACAGACCCAACTATTTTCTTTGCAGTTGTGTGATATGATCTTGCTTTTTCTATTGTACGAGTAAAACTGTAAGATTGGCTTAACATTGATATCTCTGATGGGAAAGATCAAAAGAAGTGATGCAGATGAGCAGGCTATAGCCTATCTGGAGGCTAAAAATCCAAGTGTCGTAATTTAGATCCTTAGGGGTCCATTTCGATGGGAAACAAGCCAAAGAACAGGACAAGGAATCTTTGATTTCCTTGGTCTTCAGAATTTAGCCAAATTCCATCGTTTAGGGCATCAAACATACGTTTTTTCTATTTTAGGAAAGTTTTTATTTTGTTAATAACTCTTTCGTTAGGAGTCTGTTTGGGCCGCCGTTTGAGGCGAATTGTTTTATTTTATGAGTACTTTCATTATTTTAGGTCGACCAAAATTTGCCAAAAATAGCAAATTAGGGTCTGAGTCGGTTTAGGGGGTTTTTTCATCCTTTCTTGACTAGCAAGTTAGGGTTTTTCCCCAAGTCTATAAAAGAGTCCATCATAAATTGTTTAGGGCAACTTTTTTTGGAATATATATCTTCTTTATCAAACTTTGTTCAAGTTTAATCGATTTTTATCTAAAGTTTGGAAACCGAAGTCTAGATATTAATCAACGTTCATAGTCGATATTTCTAGGAATATTTGAAGTCTGAACAACACTTCTCTTTTCTCTAGTTTCTCTAATATCCGTTGCGTCAGTTGGCATCAGAGCCAGTTCGATTCCAGGGTTAGTAATATGCCAAGGTTACCAGTTGGTCGAGGTCGTGGTCGAGGTCGTGTTCGAGGCCAAGAAGTTGATCCAATTGATTATAATACGATGAAGGAAGAATTATTGAATGAAATCCGAGTGATGATGGGTCAGAATAACATTCATCATGAAGAAGGAGACGAGGAAGAAGGGGATAATACCAACGAAGAAGGGGATTATACCAACCCTTTTGGTAGAGGACGCCGTGAAGGTAGGATAATCCAACGTGACGATTCTGAGCGCTGGAAGGCCGGAATAAAAGTGGAGGTTCCAGAATTCTATGGAGGTTTAGAACCGGAGGAGTTTCTTTCGTGTTTGAACACAACTGAGGAAGTATTGGAATTTAAGGATGTACCAGATAACAAACGAGTTCAGCTGGTAGCAACTATGTTTCGGGGAAGAGCTAATTCGTGGTGGCAACAACACAAACTACAACGCTCTCGTAAAGGGAAGCAGAAGTTAGTCTCGTGGGAGAAGATGAAGAAACATATGAGAGCAGAATTTTTACCACACAACTATATCAGCTTGATGTACCAGCAACTACAAAACCTACGCAAGGGAACACGTTCTATAGACGAGTACACGAAGGAATTTTATCGATTACTTTCTCTTAACGATTTGTCGGAGTCATATGAGCAAAGAGTCGCACGTTATGTAGGTGGTCTTCCTCAGCAATATCAGGATACACTTAACATGTTTGACTGTTGTTCTATATCGGATGCACATCATAGAGCAAGGCAGGTAGAGAAACAAGTGGGGCGTAGAAGTTCAAATTGGGGTAACAATGTAGCATCTTCCCCAACAAGTAATCGTAGTACGTCAACAACTAGTACTGTTAACAAACCTAATTCGGTTTCGACCCCAAGTAAAACTCCAATCAGCTATTTTGGAGGCAAGTGTAATAAGTGCGGTGAAACTGGGCACAAAGGCACTGACTGTCGCAAAGTAGAACGTGTGAACAAGGTTCTTTTCAATGAAGACAATCGTGAAGAATATGATTGGGTACCTGAATATGATGAGGATCCAGAGGATGACTCTGAACCTAGTGATGAAGTAGTTACAGGAGATACAGGAGTGAACTTTGTAGCAAGAAGAAGTTTTCTCACTCCACGTACAGATGAGGACGACAACTGGTTACGTAATAATATATTCCAGTCGACATGTACGATCGAGGGAAAAGTTTGTCGTTTAGTTATTGATCCTGGAAGTTGCGAGAATATTATTGACGAAGAGGTCGTGAAACGGTTTAGGCTGGAAACCAAGGCACATCCGCATCCATATAAACTTTCTTGGCTTAAGAAAGGGAATGAGGTGAAAGTAAACAAACGTTGCTTGGTTTCTTTTTCGATTGGTAACAAATATAAAGATAAAATATGGTGTGACATTACTAGTATGGATGCTTGTCACTTGTTGTTGGGTCGACCATGGGAGTTTGACAGGAAAACTAGTCATGACGGGCATAAAAATACCTACAGCTTTGTTACTAAGCTAACATTGATTGCAAACCCTAATTTGAAAACTATATAAAGGAGAATTTTTCTAGCAACTGGGAAACCTAATCCCCATACCTCTTGTGTGCTACTAGTTGTTTTAAGCTAGAGTCGATTCTCCATTAACCTTAGGTTTCTTCTCGAGACCCTGTAAGTTAATGACTTGAAGACTTCATTGGGATTGTGAAGACAGACCCAACTATTTTCTTTGCAGTTGTGTGATATGATCTTTCTTTTTCTATTGTACGAGTAAAATTGTAAGATTGGCTTAACATTGATATCTCTGATGGGAAAGATCAAAAGAAGTGATGCAGATGAGCAGGCTATAGCCTATTTGGAGGCTAAAAATCCAAGTGTCGTAATTTAGATCCTTAGGGGTCCATTTCGATGGGAAACAAGCCAAAGAACAGGACAAGGAAATCTTTGATTGCCTTGGTCTTCAGAATTTAGCCAAATTCCATCGTTTAGGGCATCAAACATACGTTTTTTCTATTTTAGGAAAGTTTTTATTTTGTTAATAACTCTTTCGTTAGGAGTCTGTTTGGGCCGCCGTTTGAGGCGAATTGTTTTATTTTATGAGTACTTTCATTATTTTAGGTCGACCAAAATTTGCCAAAAATAGCAAATTAGGGTCTGAGTCGGTTTAGGGGTTTTTTTCATCCTTTCTTGACTAGCAAGTTAGGGTTTTTCCCCAAGTCTATAAAAGAGTCCATCATAAATTGTTTAGGGCAACTTTTTTTGGAATATATATCTTCTTTATCAAACTTTGTTCAAGTTTAATCGATTTTTATCTAAAGTTGGGAAACCGAAGTCTAGATATTAATCATAGTCGATATTCCTAGGAATATTTGAAGTCTGAACAACACTTCTCTTTTCTCTAATATCCGCTGCGTCAGTTGGCATCAGAGCCAGTTCGATTCCAGGGTTAGTAATATGCCAAGGCTACCAGTTGGTCGAGGTCGTGGTCGAGGTCGTGTTCGAGGCCAAGAAGTTGATCCAATTGATTATAATACGATGAAGGAAGAATTATTGAATGAAATCCGAGTGATGATGGGTCAGAATAACATTCATCATGAAGAAGGAGACGAGGAAGAAGGGGATAATACCAACGAAGAAGGGGATTATACCAACCCTTTTGGTAGAGGACGCCGTGAAGGTAGGATAATCCAACGTGACGATTCTGAGCGCTGGAAGGCCGGAATAAAAGTGGAGGTTCCAGAATTCTATGGAGGTTTAGAACCGGAGGAGTTTCTTTCGTGGTTGAACACAGCTGAGGAAGTATTGGAATTTAAGGATGTACCAGATAACAAACGAGTTCAGCTGGTAGCAACTATGTTTCGGGGAAGAGCTAATTCGTGGTGGCAACAACACAAACTACAACACTCTCGTAAAGGGAAGCAGAAGTTAGTCTCGTGGGAGAAGATGAAGAAACATATGAGAGCAGAATTTTTACCACACAACTATATCAGCTTGATGTACCAGCAACTACAAAACCTACGCAAGGGAACACGTTCTATAGACGAGTACACGAAGGAATTTTATCGATTACTTTCTCTTAACGATTTGTCGGAGTCATATGAGCAAAGAGTCGCACGTTATGTAGGTGGTCTTCCTCAGCAATATCAGGATACACTTAACATGTTTGACTGTTGTTCTATATCGGATGCACATCATAGAGCAAGGCAGGTAGAGAAACAAGTGGGGCGTAGAAGTTCAAATTGGGGTAACAATGTAGCATCTTCCCCAACAAGTAATCGTAGTACGTCAACAACTAGTACTGTTAACAAACCTAATTCGGTTTCGACCCCAAGTAAAACTCCAATCAGCTATTTTGGAGGCAAGTGTAATAAGTGCGGTGAAACTGGGCACAAAGGCACTGACTGTCGCAAAGTAGAACGTGTGAACAAGGTTCTTTTCAATGAAGACAATCGTGAAGAATATGATTGGGTACCTGAATATGATGAGGATCCAGAGGATGACTCTGAACCTAGTGATGAAGTAGTTACAGGAGATACAGGAGTGAACTTTGTAGCAAGAAGAAGTTTTCTCACTCCACGTACAGATGAGGACGACAACTGGTTACGTAATAATATATTCCAGTCGACATGTACGATCGAGGGAAAAGTTTGTCGTTTATTTATTGATCCTGGAAGTTGCGAGAATATTATTAACGAAGAGGTCGTGAAACGGTTTAGGCTGGAAACCAAGGCACATCCGCATCCATATAAACTTTCTTGGCTTAAGAAAGGGAATGAGGTGAAAGTAAACAAACGTTGCTTGGTTTCTTTTTCGATTGGTAACAAATATAAAGATAAAATATGGTGTGACATTACTAGTATGGATTCTTGTCACTTGTTGTTGGGTCGACCATGGGAGTTTGACAGGAAAACTAGTCATGACGGGCATAAAAATACCTACAGCTTTGTTACTAAGCTAACATTGATTGCAAACCCTAATTTGAAAACTATATAAAGGAGAATTTTTCTAGCAACTGGGAAACCTAATCCCCATACCTCTTGTGTGCTACTAGTTGTTTTAAGCTAGAGTCGATTCTCCATTAACCTTAGGTTTCTTCTCGAGACCCTGTAAGTTAATGACTTGAAGACTTCATTGGGATTGTGAAGACAGACCCAGCTATTTTCTTTGCTGTTGTGTGATATGATCTTGCTTTTTCTATTTTACGAGTAAAATTGTAAGATTGGCTTAACATTGATATCTCTGATGGGAAAGATCAAAAGAAGTGATGCAGATGAGCAGGCTATAGCCTATTTGGAGGCTAAAAATCCAAGTGTCGTAATTTAGATCCTTAGGGGTCCATTTCGATGGGAAACAAGCCAAAGAACAGGACAAGGAATCTTCGATTTCCTTGGTCTTCAGAATTTAGCCAAATTCCATCGTTTAGGGCATCAAACATACGTTTTTTCTATTTTAGGAAAGTTTTTATTTTGTTAATAACTCTTTCGTTAGGAGGCTGTTTGGGCCGCCGTTTGAGGCGAATTGTTTTATTTTATGAGTACTTTCATTATTTTAGGTCGACCAAAATTTTCCAAAAATAGCAAATTAGGGTCTGAGTCGGTTTAGGGGTTTTTTTCATCCTTTCTTGACTAGCAAGTTAGGGTTTTTCCCCAAGTCTATAAAAGAGTCCATCATAAATTGTTTAGGGCAACTTTTTTTGGAATATATATCTTCTTTATCAAACTTTTTCAAGTTTAATCGATTTTTATCTAAAATTGGGAAACCGAAGTCTAGATATTAATCAATGTTCATAGTCGATATTCCTAGGAATATTTGAAGTCTGAACAACACTTCTCTTTTCCTAGTTTCTCTAATATCCGCTGCGTCAGTTGGCATCAGAGCCAGTTCGATTCCAGGGTTAGTAATATGCCAAGGTTACCAGTTGGTCGAGGTCGTGGTCGAGGTCGTGTCGAGGCCAAGAAGTTGATCCAATTGATTATAATACGATGAAGGAAGAATTATTGAATGAAATCCGAGTGATGATGGGTCAGAATAACATTCATCATGAAGAAGGAGACGAGGAAGAAGGGGATAATACCAACGAAGAAGGGGATTATACCAACCCTTTTGGTAGAGGACGCGTGAAGGTAGGATAATCCAACGTGACGATTCTGAGCGCTGGAAGGCCGGAATAAAAGTGGAGGTTCCAGAATTCTATGGAGGTTTAGAACCGGAGGAGTTTCTTTCGTGGTTGAACACAGCTGAGGAAGTATTGGAATTTAAGGATGTACCAGATAACAAACGAGTTCAGCTGGTAGCAACTATGTTTCGGGGAAGAGCTAATTCGTGGTGGCAACAACACAAACTACAACGCTCTCGTAAAGGGAAGCAGAAGTTAGTCTCGTGGAGAAGATGAAGAAACATATGAGAGCAGAATTTTTACCACACAACTATATCAGCTTGATGTACCAGCAACTACAAAACCTACGCAAGGAACACGTTCTATAGACGAGTACACGAAGGAATTTTATCGATTACTTTCTCTTAACGATTTGTCGGAGTCATATGAGCAAAGAGTCGCACGTTATGTAGGTGGTCTTCCTCAGCAATATCAGGATACACTTAACATGTTTGACTGTTGTTCTATATCGGATGCACATCATAGAGCAAGGCAGGTAGAGAAACAAGTGGGGCGTAGAAGTTCAAATTGGGGTAACAATGTAGCATCTTCCCCAACAAGTAATCGTAGTACGTCAACAACTAGTACTGTTAACAAACCTAATTCGGTTTCGACCCCAAGTAAAACTCCAATCAGCTATTTTGGAGGCAAGTGTAATAAGTGCGGTGAAACTGGGCACAAAGGCACTGACTGTCGCAAAGTAGAACGTGTGAACAAGGTTCTTTTCAATGAAGACAATCGTGAAGAATATGATTGGGTACCTGAATATGATGAGGATCCAGAGGATGACTCTGAACCTAGTGATGAAGTAGTTACAGGAGATACAGGAGTGAACTTTGTAGCAAGAAGAAGTTTTCTCACTCCACGTACAGATGAGGACGACAACTGGTTACGTAATAATATATTCCAGTCGACATGTACGATCGAGGGAAAAGTTTGTCGTTTATTTATTGATCCTGGAAGTTGCGAGAATATTGACGAAGAGGTCGTGAAACGGTTTAGGCTGGAAACCAAGGCACATCCGCATCCATATAAACTTTCTTGTCTTAAGAAAGGGAGGTGAAAGTAAACAAACGTTTCTTGGTTTCTTTTTCGATTGGTAACAAATATAAAGATAAAATATGGTGTGACATTACTAGTATGGATGCTTGTCACTTGTTGGGTCGACCATGGGAGTTTGACAGGAAAACTAGTCATGACGGGCATAAAAATACCTACAGCTTTGTTACTAAGCTAACATTGATTGCAAACCCTAATTTGAAAACTATATAAAGGAGAATTTTTCTAGCAACTGGGAAACCTAATCCCCATACCTCTTGTGTGCTACTAGTTTTTTAAGCTAGAGTCGATTCTCCATTAACCTTAGGTTTCTTCTCGAGACCCTGTAAGTTAATGACTTGAAGACTTCATTGGGATTGTGAAGACAGACCCAACTATTTTCTTTGCAGTTGTGTGATATGATCTTGCTTTTTCTATTTACGAGTAAAATTGTAAGATTGGCTTAACATTGATATCTCTGATGGGAAAGATCAAAAGAAGTGATGCAGATGAGCAGGCTATAGCCTATTTGGAGGCTAAAATCCAAGTGTCGTAATTTAGATCCTTAGGGGTCCATTTCGATGGGAAACAAGCCAAAGAACAGGACAAGGAATCTTCGATTTCCTTGGTCTTCAGAATTTAGCCAAATTCCATCGTTTAGGGCATCAAACATACGTTTTTTCTATTTTAGGAAAGTTTTTATTTTGTTAATAACTCTTTCGTTAGGAGTCTGTTTGGGCCGTTTGAGGCGAATTGTTTTATTTTATGAGTACTTTCATTATTTTAGGTCGACCAAAATTTGCCAAAAATAGCAAATTAGGGTCTGAGTCGGTTTAGGGGTTTTTTTCATCCTTTCTTGACTAGCAAGTTAGGGTTTTTCCCCAAGTCTATAAAAGAGTCCATCATAAATTGTTTAGGGCAACTTTTTTTGGAATATTATCTTCTTTATCAAACTTTTTCAAGTTTAATCGATTTTTATCTAAAGTTGGGAAACCGAAGTCTAGATATTAATCAACGTTCATAGTCGATATTCCTAGGAATATTTGAAGTCTGAACAACACTTCTCTTTTCTCAGTTTCTCTAATATCCGCTGCGTCAGTTGGCATCAGAGCCAGTTCGATTCCAGGGTTAGTAATATGCCAAGGTTACCAGTTGGTCGAGGTCGTGGTCGAGGTCGTGTTCGAGGCCAAGAAGTTGATCCAATTGATTATAATACGATGAAGGAAGAATTATTGAATGAAATCCGAGTGATGATGGGTCAGAATAACATTCATCATGAAGAAGGAGACGAGGAAGAAGGGGATAATACCAACGAAGAAGGGGATTATACCAACCCTTTTGGTAGAGGACGCCGTGAAGGTAGGATAATCCAACGTGACGATTCTGAGCGCTGGAAGGCCGGAATAAAAGTGGAGGTTCCAGAATTCTATGGAGGTTTAGAACCGGAGGAGTTTCTTTCGTGGTTGAACACATCTGAGGAAGTATTGGAATTTAAGGATGTACCAGATAACAAACGAGTTCAGCTGGTAGCAACTATGTTTCGGGGAAGAGCTAATTCGTGGTGGCAACAACACAAACTACAACGCTCTCGTAAAGGGAAGCATAAGTTAGTCTCGTGGGAGAAGATAAGAAACATATGAGAGCAGAATTTTTACCACACAACTATATCAGCTTGATGTACCAGCAACTACAAAACCTACGCAATGGAACACGTTCTATAGACGAGTACACGAAGGAATTTTATCGATTACTTTCTCTTAACGATTTGTCGGAGTCATATGAGCAAAGAGTCGCACGTTATGTAGGTGGTCTTCCTCAGCAATATCAGGATACACTTAACATGTTTGACTGTTGTTCTATATCGGATGCACATCATAGAGCAAGGCAGGTAGAGAAACAAGTGGGGCGTAGAAGTTCAAATTGGGGTAACAATGTAGCATCTTCCCCAACAAGTAATCGTAGTACGTCAACAACTAGTACTGTTAACAAACCTAATTCGGTTTCGACCCCAAGTAAAACTCCAATCAGCTATTTTGGAGGCAAGTGTAATAAGTGCGGTGAAACTGGGCACAAAGGCACTGACTGTCGCAAAGTAGAACGTGTGAACAAGGTTCTTTTCAATGAAGACAATCGTGAAGAATATGATTGGGTACCTGAATATGATGAGGATCCAGAGGATGACTCTGAACCTAGTGATGAAGTAGTTACAGGAGATACAGGAGTGAACTTTGTAGCAAGAAGAAGTTTTCTCACTCCACGTACAGATGAGGACGACAACTGGTTACGTAATAATATATTCCAGTCGACATGTACGATCGAGGGAAAAGTTTGTCGTTTATTTATTGATCCTGGAAGTTGCGAGAATATTATTGACGAAGAGGTCGTGAAACGGTTTAGGCTGGAAACCAAGGCACATCCGCATCCATATAAACTTTCTTGTCTTAAGAAAGGGAATGAGGTGAAAGTAAACAAACGTTTCTTGGTTTCTTTTTCGATTGGTAACAAATATAAAGATAAAATATGGTGTGACATTACTAGTATGGATGCTTGTCACTTGTTGTTGGGTCGACCATGGGAGTTTGACAGGAAAACTAGTCATGACGGGCATAAAAATACCTACAGCTTTGTTACTAAGCTAACATTGATTGCAAACCCTAATTTGAAAACTATATAAAGGAGAATTTTTCTAGCAACTGGGAAACCTAATCCCCATACCTCTTGTGTGCTACTAGTTGTTTTAAGCTAGAGTCGATTCTCCATTAACCTTAGGTTTCTTCTCGAGACCCTGTAAGTTAATGACTTGAAGAATTCATTGGGATTGTGAAGACAGACCCAACTATTTTCTTTGCAGTTGTGTGATATGATCTTGCTTTTTCTATTTTACGAGTAAAATTGTAAGATTGGCTTAACATTGATATCTCTGATGGGAAAGATCAAAAGAAGTGATGCAGATGAGCAGGCTATAGCCTATTTGGAGGCCAAAAATCCAAGTGTCGTAATTTAGATCCTTAGGGGTCCATTTCGATGGGAAACAAGCCAAAGAACAGGACAAGGAATCTTCGATTGCCTTGGTCTTCAGAATTTAGCCAAATTCCATCGTTTAGGGCATCAAACATACGTTTTTTCTATTTTAGGAAAGTTTTTATTCTGTTAATAACTCTTTCGTTAGGAGTCTGTTTGGGCCGCCGTTTGAGGCGAATTGTTTTATTTTATGAGTACTTTCATTATTTTAGGTCGACCAAAATTTGCCAAAAATAGCAAATTAGGGTCTGAGTCGGTTTAGGAGGTTTTTTCATCCTTTCTTGACTAGCAAGTTAGGGTTTTTCCCCAAGTCTATAAAAGAGTCCATCATAAATTGTTTAGGGCAACTTTTTTTGGAATATATATCTTCTTTATCAAACTTTGTTCAAGTTTAATCGATTTTTATCTAAAGTTGGGAAACCGAAGTCTAGATATTAATCAACATTCATAGTCGATATTCCTAGGAATATTTGAAGTCTGAACAACACTTCTCTTTTCTCTAGTTTCTCTAATATCCGCTGCGTCAGTTGGCATCAGAGCCAGTTCGATTCCAGGGTTAGTAATATGCCAAGGTTACCAGTTGGCCGAGGTCGTGGTCGAGGTCGTGTTCGAGGCCAAGAAGTTGATCCAATTGATTATAATACGATGAAGGAAGAATTATTGAATGAAATCCGAGTGATGATGGGTCAGAATAACATTCATCATGAAGAAGGAGACGAGGAAGAAGGGGATAATACCAACGAAGAAGGGGATTATACCAACCCTTTTGGTAGAGGACGTCGTGAAGGTAGGATAATCCAACGTGACGATTCTGAGCGCTGGAAGGCCGGAATAAAAGTGGAGGTTCCAGAATTCTATGGAGGTTTAAAACCGGAGGAGTTTCTTTCGTGGTTGAACACAGCTGAGGAAGTATTGGAATTTAAGGATGTACCAGATAACAAACGAGTTCAGCTGGTAGCAACTATGTTTCGGGGAAGAGCTAATTCGTGGTGGAAACAACACAAACTACAACGCTCTCGTAAAGGGAAGCAGAAGTTAGTCTCGTGGGAGAAGATGAAGAAACATATGAGAGCAGAATTTTTACCACACAACTATATCAGCTTGATGTACCAGCAACTAAAAAACCTACGCAAGGGAACACGTTCTATAGACGAGTACACGAAGGAATTTTATCGATTACTTTCTCTTAACGATTTGTCGGAGTAATATGAGCAAAGAGTCGCACGTTATGTAGGTGGTATTCCTCAGCAATATCAGGATACACTTAACATGTTTGACTGTTGTTCTATATCGGATGCACATCATAGAGCAAGGCAGGTAGAGAAACAAGTGGGGCGTAGAAGTTCAAATTGGGGTAACAATGTAGCATCTTCCCCAACAAGTAATCGTAGTACGTCAACAACTAGTACTGTTAACAAAACTAATTCGGTTTCGACCCCAAGAAAAACTCCAATCAGCTATTTTGGAGGCAAGTGTAATAAGTGCGGTGAAACTGGGCACAAAGGCACTGACTGTCGCAAAGTAGAACGTGTGAACAAGTTTCTTTTCAATGAAGACAATCGTGAAGAATATGATTGGGTACCTGAATATGATGAGGATCCAGAGGATGACTCTAAACCTAGTGATGAAGTAGTTACAGGAGATACAGGAGTGAACTTTGTAGCAAGAAGAAGTTTTCTCACTCCACGTACAGATGAGGACGACAACTGGTTACGTAATAATATATTCCAGTCGACATGTACGATCGAGGGAAAAGTTCGTCGTTTAGTTATTGATCCTGGAAGTTGCGAGAATATTATTGACGAAGAGGTCGTGAAACGGTTTAGGCTGGAAACCAAGGCACATCCGCATCCATATAAACTTTCTTGGCTTAAGAAAGGGAATGAGGTGAAAGTAAACAAACGTTGCTTGGTTTCTTTTTCGATTGGTAACAAATATAAAGATAAAATATGGTGTGACATTACTAGTATGGATGCTTGTCACTTGTTTTTGGGTCGACCATGGGAGTTTGACAGGAAAACTAGTCATGACGGGCATAAAAATACCTACAGCTTTGTTACTAAGCTAACATTGATTGCAAACCCTAATTTGAAAACTATATAAAGGAGAATTTTTCTAGCAACTGGGAAACCTAATCCCCATACCTCTTGTGTGCTACTAGTTGTTTTAAGCTAGAGTCGATTCTCCATTAACCTTAGGTTTCTTCTCGAGACCCTGTAAGTTAATGACTTGAAGACTTCATTGGGATTGTGAAGACAGACCCAGCTATTTTCTTTGCTGTTGTGTGATATGATCTTGCTTTTTCTATTTTACGAGTAAAATTGTAAGATTGGCTTAACATTGATATCTCTGATGGGAAAGATCAAAAGAAGTGATGCAGATGAGCAGGCTATAGCCTATTTGGAGGCTAAAAATCCAAGTGTCGTAATTTAGATCCTTAGGGGTCCATTTCGATGGGAAACAAGCCAAAGAACAGGACAAGGAATCTTCGATTTCCTTGGTCTTCAGAATTTAGCCAAATTCCATCGTTTAGGGCATCAAACATACGTTTTTTCTATTTTAGGAAAGTTTTTATTTTGTTAATAACTCTTTCGTTAGGAGGCTGTTTGGGACGCCGTTTGAGGCGAATTGTTTTATTTTATGAGTACTTTCATTATTTTAGGTCGACCAAAATTTTCCAAAAATAGCAAATTAGGGTCTGAGTCGGTTTAGGGGTTTTTTTCATCCTTTCTTGACTAGCAAGTTAGGGTTTTTCCCCAAGTCTATAAAAGAGTCCATCATAAATTGTTTAGGGCAACTTTTTTTGGAATATATATCTTCTTTATCAAACTTTTTTCAAGTTTAATCGATTTTTATCTAAAATTGGGAAACCGAAGTCTAGATATTAATCAATGTTCATAGTCGATATTCCTAGGAATATTTGAAGTCTGAACAACACTTCTCTTTTATCTAGTTTCTCTAATATCCGCTGCGTCAGTTGGCATCAGAGCCAGTTCGATTCCAGGGTTAGTAATATGCCAAGGTTACCAGTTGGTCGAGGTCGTGGTCGAGGTCATGTTCGAGGCCAAGAAGTTGATCCAATTGATTATAATACGATAAAGGAAGAATTATTGAATGAAATACGAGTGATGATGGGTCAGAATAACATTCATCATGAAGAAGGAGACGAGGAATAAGGGGATAATACCAACGAAGAAGGGGATTATACCAACCCTTTTGGTAGAGGACGTCGTGAAGGTAGGATAATCCAACGTGACGATTCTGAACGCTGGAAGGCCGGAATAAAAGTGGAGGTTCCAGAATTCTATGGAGGTTTAGAACCGGAGGAGTTTCTTTCGTGGTTGAACACAGCTGAGGAAGTATTGGAATTTAAGGATGTACCAGATAACAAACGAGTTCAGCTGGTAGCAACTATGTTTCGGGGAAGAGCTAATTCGTGGTGGCAACAACACAAACTACAACGCTCTCGTAAAGGGAAGCAGAAGTTAGTCTTTGGGAGAAGATGAAGAAACATATGAGAGAAGAATTTTTACCACACAACTATATCAGCTTGATGTACCAGCAACTACAAAACCTACGCAAGGGAACACGTTCTATAGACGAGTACACGAAGGAATTTTATCGATTACTTTCTCTTAACGATTTGTCGGAGTCAGATGAGCAAAGAGTCGCACGTTATGTAGGTGGTCTTCCTCAGCAATATCAGGATACACTTAACATGTTTGACTGTTGTTCTATATCGGATGCACATCATAGAGCAAGGCAGGTAGAGAAACAAGTGGGGCGTAGAAGTTCAAATTGGGGTAACAATGTAGCATCTTCCCCAACAAGTAATCGTAGTACGTCAACAACTAGTACTGTTAACAAACCTAATTCGGTTTCGACCCCAAGTAAAACTCCAATCAGCTATTTTGGAGGCAAGTGTAATAAGTGCGGTGAAACTGGGCACAAAGGCACTGACTGTCGCAAAGTAGAACGTGTGAACAAGGTTCTTTTCAATGAAGACAATCGTGAAGAATATGATTGGGTACCTGAATATGATGAGGATCCAGAGGATGACTCTGAACCTAGTGATGAAGTAGTTACAGGAGATACAGGAGTGAACTTTGTAGCAAGAAGAAGTTTTCTCACTCCACGTACAGATGAGGACGACAACTGGTTACGTAATAATATATTCCGTCGACATGTACGATCGAGGGAAAAGTTTGTCGTTTATTATTGATCCTGGAAGTTGCGAGAATATTATTGACGAAGAGGTCGTGAAACGGTTTAGGCTGGAAACCAAGGCACATCCGCATCCATATAAACTTTCTTGGCTTAAGAAAGGAATGAGGTGAAAGTAAACAAACGTTGCTTGGTTTCTTTTTCGATTGGTAACAATATAAAGATAAAATATGGTGTGACATTACTAGTATGGATGTCTTGTCACTTGTTGTTTAATCGACCATGGGAGTTTGACAGGAAACTAGTCATGACGGGCATAAAAATACCTACAGCTTTGTTACTAAGCTAACATTGATTGCAAACCCTAATTTGAAAACTATATAAAGGAGAATTTTTCTAGAACTGGGAAACCTAATCCCCATACCTCTTGTGTGCTACTAGTTGTTTTAAGCTAGAGTCGATTCTCCATTAACCTTAGGTTTCTTCTCGAGACCCTGTAAGTTAATGACTTGAAGACTTCATTGGGATTGTGAAGACAGACCCAGCTATTTTCTTTGCTGTTGTGTGATATGATCTTGCTTTTTCTATTGTACGAGTAAAATTGTAAGATTGGCTTAACATTGATATCTCTGATGGGAAAGATCAAAAGAAGTGATGCAGATGAGCAGGCTATAGCCTATCTGGAGGCTAAAATCCAAGTGTCGTAATTTAGATCCTTAGGGGTCCATTTCGATGGGAAACAAGCCAAAGACAGGACAAGGAATCTTTGATTTCCTTGTCTTCAGAATTTAGCCAAATTCCATCGTTTAGGGCATCAAACATACGTTTTTTCTATTTTAGGAAAGTTTTTATTTTGTAATAACTCTTTCGTTAGGAGTCTGTTTGGGCCGCCGTTTGAGGCGAATTGTTTTATTTTATGAGTACTTTCATTATTTTAGGTCGACCAAAATTTGCCAAAAATAGCAAATTAGGGTCTGAGTCGGTTTAGGGGGTTTTTCATCCTTTCTTGACTAGCAAGTTAGGGTTTTTCCCCAAGTCTATAAAAGAGTCCATCATAAATTGTTTAGGGCAATTTTTTTGGAATATATATCTTCTTTATCAAACTTTGTTCAAGTTTAATCGATTTTTATCTAAAGTTTGGAAACCGAAGTCTAGATATTAATCAACGTTCATAGTCGATATTTCTAGGAATATTTGAAGTCTGAACAACACTTCTCTTTTCTCTAGTTTCTCTAATATCCGTTGCGTCAGTTGGCATCAGAGCCAGTTCGATTCCAGGGTTAGTATATGCCAAGGTTACCAGTTGGTCGAGGTCGTGGTCGAGGTCGTGTTCGAGGCCAGAAGTTGATCCAATTGATTATAATACGATGAAGGAAGAATTATTGAATGAAATCCGAGTGATGATGGGTCAGAATAACATTCATCATGAAGAAGGAGACGAGGGAGAAGGGGATAATACAACGAAGAGGGGATTATACCAACCCCTTTTGGTAGAGGACGCCGTGAAGGTAGGATAATCCAACGTGACGATTCTGAGCGCGGAAGGCCGGAATAAAAGTGGAGGTTCCAGAATTCTATGGAGGTTTAGAACCGGAGGAGTTTCTTTCGTGTTTGAACACAAACTGAGGAAGTATTGGAATTTAAGGATGTACCAGATAACAAACGAGTTCAGCTGGTAGCAACTATGTTTCGGGGGGGAAGAGCTAATTCGTGGTGGCAACACACAAACTACAACGCTCTCGTAAAGGGAAGCAGAAGTTAGTCTCGTGGGGAAGATGAAGAAAGAAACATATGAGAGCAGAATTTTTACCCACACAATATATCAGCTTGATGTACAGCAACTACAAAACCTACGCAGGGAAACACGTTCTATAGACGAGTACACGAAGGAATTTTATCGATTACTTTCTCTTAACGATTTGTCGGAGTCATATGAGCAAAGAGTCGCACGTTATGTAGGTGGTCTTCCTCAGCAATATCAGGATACACTTAACATGTTTGATTGTTGTTCTATATCGGATGCACATCATAGAGCAAGGCAGGTCAGAGAAACAAGTGGGGCGGAGTAGAGTTCAAAGGGGCGTAGTAAGTCTTGGGGGTAACAATGTAGCATCTTCCCCAACAATTAATCGTAGTACGTCAACAACTAGTACTGTTAACAAAACTAATTCGGTTTCGACCCCAAGTAAAACTCCAATCAGCTATTTTGGAGGCAAGTGTAATAAGTGCGGTGAAACTGGGCACAAAGGCACTGACTGTCGCAAAGTAGAACTGTGAACAAGGTTCTTTTCAATGAAGACAATCGTGAAGAATATGATTGGGTACCTGAATATGATGAGGATCCAGAGGATGACTCTGAACCTAGTGATGAAGTAGTTACAGGAGATACAGGAGTGAACTTTGTAGCAAGAAGAATTTTCTCACTCCACGTACAGATGAGGACGACAACTGGTTACGTAATAATATATTCCAGTCGACATGTACGATCGAGGGAAAAGTTTGTCGTTTAGTTATTGATCCTGGAAGTTGCGAGAATATTATTGACGAAGAGGTCGTGAAACGGTTTAGGCTGGAAACCAAGGCACATCCGCATCCATATAAACTTTCTTGGCTTAAGAAAGGGAATGAGGTGAAAGTAAACAAACGTTGCTTGGTTTCTTTTTCGATTGGTAACAAATATAAAGATAAAATATGGTGTGACATTACTAGTATGGATGCTTGTCACTTGTTGTTGGGTCGACCATGGGAGTTTGACAGGAAAACTAGTCATGACGGGCATAAAAATACCTACAGCTTTGTTACTAAGCTAACATTGATTGCAAACCCTAATTTGAAAACTATATAAAGGAGAATTTTTCTAGCAACTGGGAAACCTAATCCCCATACCTCTTGTGTGCTACTAGTTGTTTTAAGCTAGAGTCGATTCTCCATTAACCTTAGGTTTCTTCTCGAGACCCTGTAAGTTAATGACTTGAAGACTTCATTGGGATTGTGAAGACAGACCCAACTATTTTCTTTGCAGTTGTGTGATATGATCTTGCTTTTTCTATTGTACGAGTAAAATTGTAAGATTGGCTTAACATTGATATCTCTGATGGGAAAGATCAAAAGAAGTGATGCAGATGAGCAGGCTATAGCCTATTTGGAGGCTAAAAATCCAAGTGTCTTAATTTAGATCCTTAGGGGTCCATTTCGATGGGAAACAAGCCAAAGAACAGGACAAGGAATCTTCGATTGCCTTGGTCTTCAGAATTTAGCCAAATTCCATCGTTTAGGGCATCAAACATACGTTTTTTCTATTTTAGGAAAGTTTTTATTTTGTTAATAACTCTTTCGTTAGGAGTCTGTTTGGGACGCCGTTTGAGGCGAATTGTTTTATTTTATGAGTACTTTCATTATTTTAGGTCGACCAAAATTTGCCAAAAATAGCAAATTAGGGTCTGAGTCGGTTTAGGGGGTTTTTTTCATCCTTTCTTGACTAGCAAGTTAGGGTTTTTCCCCAAGTCTATAAAAGAGTCCATCATAAATTGTTTAGGGCAACTTTTTTTGGAATATATATCTTCTTTATCAAACTTTGTTCAAGTTTAATCGATTTTTATCTAAAGTTGGGAAACCGAAGTCTAGATATTAATCAACGTTCATAGTCGATATTCCTAGGAATATTTGAAGTCTGAACAACACTTCTCTTTTCTCTAGTTTCTCTAATATCCGCTGCGTCAAGAAGTCATAAAAATATTCGTCTCATCGTTTGTGATTCCGCAATATCTTGTTTCGCTAGTCGATTAAGATTATTGTGAGATAATTGATAATTCCAGGCTTTTCTTCGGGAATATAAGTCCGGGTTATTGATTGGTTCATGTTCACCTTGATTTTATCAAAAGACGGAACAAAACTCATAGGTATTTCTGTGGAGACGGATCTATCTATTATCATAGACTTTTCTGTGTGAGACAGATTTGCTTATTAAAGTCTTCGACTTTGGGTCATAGCAACTCTTGGTTGTGGGTGAGATCGGCTAAGGGAATCAAGTGCGTAGTATTCTTCTGGGATCAGAGGCATAAGGAGCCAACTGTACCTTAAATCAGTGTGAGATTGATTGGGGTTCAACTACACTCCATACCGAAGTTAATTTGTAGTAGGCTAGAGTATGTAGCGGCTTAATACAGTATGGTGTTCAAACTGGACTAGGTCCCGGGGTTTTTCTGCATTTGCGGTTTCTGGTCTGATTTCAAGTTGTTGTTATAGTAAGAAGTTCGTTGAGACTTGTGAAACCAATAAATTTTAGATTTAATTTTTAAGACTAAATATATAGAAAACTTAAATAAAAGTGATATGAAAAATATGGAGAAGACCGGGTCTATGGAATCCACTATTTACTAATATCAAAATGATTTATATTCTCTAATTATAATCTTGCAAATCATGCATTCAAATTGATTCTTAATATTACAATAGTTGATTTTTTAGAAATAACTATTGTAGATCGAAAGTATGGGACATCAAGACCCTAGGCTAGCATGCTCCATCAATTGAAATGACAATTGTTTAACAAAAACCATTTTATCAATTTATTTATTTAGGCAAATAATCATATAATAATTGCATAAGTTAGAGATTACCACTTTTCATTGGTGAAATAGCTTCCTCTTTTGCCCCAGAGGATGGGTTTAGCTCATCATTGTGTAAACACGCTCAAAATATTTGTTCATTGCTTCAAAAATTGTTTACAAATATGAAATGGAGAGAAAATAACGAAAATAGGGTGTTTGGAACGTTTTTAATTGTTGCAAAACACTGTTACAGAGAACGATAAAAGGAAACTTTCGTTGTCACTGTAGCTTGTACGACTATCAAATATGTGTCGCAATCATTGTAGAAATTACGACTGCTCCTTGTGGTCTTATGTTCTTCGTATATTCTTCAATGGCAGCAGCAAAAATTCTCTCAAACTCACGTTTCTTTGCTCTGGTCTCTCCCCCGATCACTCCGTCATCGTCTATGACTTCCAAGACTTGTTTATATACCCACGGATCCTCCAAATTATCTCGAATAAATGCAAATAATTCTCTTCTTTACCCGAGAATAATATCCTGCCATTTTCCGGAGATATTATTCCCCTTTTCTCTTCCTGTGCGTCTTCTGGTGGTGATATACTCCAAATGTGTTGCTTACAGAATCCAGGAAAGTCAAACTCGTGCAGACATGAGCCAAACAGAGTTAAACTCACGTAACTTCCATATAAAGCATCACCTGCCGGAAATATTCACTTCCGTCTGTTCCACGTAACCTTCCTATTTTATTGAACCCGACTTGCATACCTTCCGTGTTTAGGTGAAACAGGTTTGTATCTATCCAAACCATGAGAGAAATCCTCCTAAGTCTCTTCCAAAACCAATCCAGCAGAATACGCAGGAGGAGTATAATTTTCCCGCCAAATCAAATGTTTAAACGAGGAAGATAGGGGTGCCCTTATAACTTTCTGGGATGCCTTTAGCGCGATGGGTGCTGAGGATGATTTTGGGCTACGCATAACCTTGGGTTCCCCTTAGCCAAATCTGGGGTCTGTATAGCAGATGTCCTTCAGGGGTCCAAATAGCACTTTTTGAGCAACTTTTTCCACACAAGTGTATTTCTCCAAAAACACCTACACAAGCATAAAAACACCATAAATAAGTACAAAATCAAGCACTAGCAATAGAGACACTGAAGACAATTCAGACACAAAAATGTATCTATCAAATACCACCAAACTTATTATTTGCTAGTCCTCGAGCAAATCTGATATAAAATGACTACACTTAGCACGTGCAGCAAGTTGTTAAACCGCTAGGTGGCCCTAGCGGCGGAGTGTTGTCTCCGGAGGGTTTACCAGAGGTGTACCTACAAAACTTTTACTTCAGACCCTAGCTATCTACGCAGGACCTTGGAAGGCACTAAAGAATCTCCTTGGTTGGCATACAATCATTGACTATAGAAGGAAGTACCCTGATGCGAAATTCCAATTGATGTACACGAGTTTGCACCCAGCATACTAAAATGTAGTCATTTTATATTAGACATCATAACCGGAGTCAACCAATCACGAGTTTGCACTCAGCATACTAAGTGACAGATCTCTACTCAGATAGTTTCTAGACGTCATAACCGGAGTCAACCAATCACATGGAAAGATTAAGAAGATGGATAAAGAGAAAAATAGATGGTTCAAAGTGAACGGTGTTTCCCATATCTGTCTGAAGGCCTCTGCCAAGATGAACCTATCTTAATGGACTGAGATATCGGTCTGACTAATATCAACACAACGGGCATATACAAGGGGACCAGTGGTCGATAAACCTAACTCTAGGTCAACACAACTGGCATATACAAGGGCACCAGTGGTCGACTTTATTGAACTTATTCCGGTTGGTCTGATGGTCTGGTCTCAAACTTTTTTTTTTTTATTTTTATTTTTTGGTATCCCAATCACCCTATTTCACCTAGCAATGGTAACAACTTGAGTCGTGTGGCCCACCAAATCACTTAAGAAATAAAAACATAAGGTATTAAGATTCAATGAGTTATGGCGAAACTACCATGTTTTTTTTTAATTCTAACACCTGAGCTCTGTGCTTTTATGAATAGACTCTTTAGATGTTTCCATCTAATCAGATTGGTTCCTCAACTCTTACAACCAAGATGTTCCCATCCACTTAGATTGGTTAGTGCCAATCTTAATAAGCATAAATTTCTAGGCTCTGGAGTTTATTTATTGCAACTAAAAGCTGAAAAAAAGTTTCTTCCCCACCCCCAAACTTAAATCTAACATTGTCCTTAGTGTTTCTAATGAAAGAGAAATATCAAAAATCAAAGTAACATGAGGAATCAGTAAAGAGATAAGTCGGAAAGATAGTACCTAGGTGAAGAGAGAAATCAAAAACTAATATACAACATATAATCGCCTCGATGGTCAATCAAGGGTAAACAGGGTCCTCCAGAGGGACCTCCTCAACATCACCTGTAGGAAAGAGCTCTAAAAAGGGTTTCAATCTCTGACCATTAACCTTCGAAGAACTACTACCATCTGGTGTCTCGATCTCAACAGCTCCATGAGGAAAGACAGTGCGAACAGTAAAAGGACCCGTCCACCAAGAACGTAACTTCCCAGGGAAAAGATGCAAGCGGGTATCATAGAGAAGAACTTTTTGACCTGGATATAATGACTTCCTTAAAATATTTCTATCATGCACGAGTTTCATTTTGTTCTTATACTCCTTCGCACTATCGTAAGCATCTATACGAATCTCTTCCAACTCATTGAGTTGGAGTTTCCTATGGGCTCCTGCCTTGTCAAGTGAAAAATTTAGCTGCTTAACAACCCAATAAGATCTATATTCTAACTCAATAGGTAACTGACATGCCTTGCCATACACAAGCCGATAAGGCGACATTCCAATAGGGGTCTTAAACGCAGTACGATAAGCCCATAAGGCATCAGTAAGCCTAGACGACCAGTCTTTCCGATTAGGATTAACTGTTTTCTCTAATATACGCTTTATCTCCCTATTGGAAACCTCTACCTGACCACTAGTCTGTGGATGATATGGGGTAGCTATCTTATGTGTAATACCATATTTCTTCATCAAAAGCCTAAAAGGTCCATTACAAAAGTGCGACCCTCCATCACTAATTATAGTTCGCGGTGTACCAAAACGTGTAAGTATATTATTTTTCAAGAACTCAATCACAACCTTATGGTCATTAATTTTACACGCAACCGCCTCAATCCACTTAGAGACATAGTCTACAGCGACAAGGATGTAAAGGTTACCAAAATAATTAGGAAACAGACCCATAAAGTCAATACCCCACACATCAAAGACCTCAACAACTAAAATAGGGTTCAAGTGCATCATGTTCCTACGGTAAATGGTTCCTAATTTCTGGCAACATTCACAAGTAACACAGTAACTGTGGGAGTCTTTGTACAACGAAGGCCAATAGAATCCACACTGCAATATCTTAGCAGCAGTCTTCTTAGAACTAAAGTGACCCCCACAAGCATGATCATGATAAAAGGAAATAATACTGGACTGGTCACTCTCAGGTATACATCTCCTAATAATCTGGTCTGGACAATACTTAAACAAATAAGGATCATCCCAAAAGAAGTGCTTCACCTCGGCTAAAAACCTAGAACGATCTTGTTTACCCCAATGTTGGGGCATTCGACCAGTAACAAGATAATTCACTATATTCGCATACCAAGGTGCTTGGGTAACAAAGAACAGTTTCATCAGGAAAACTATCCCTAACAGGAGGAGAATCATTAAGGGTATCCACAACAAGCCTAGACAAGTGGTCTGCTACTACATTTTCTGCACCTTTTTTATCTCTAATGTCTAAGGAAAATTCCTGCAACAATAGGATCCATCTAATCAATCTAGGTTTAGTATCCTTCTTGGAAAGAAGATACTTCAAAGCAGCATGATCAGTAAAGATTATGACCTTAGAACCTAAGAGGTAGGATCTAAACTTGTCTAAGGCAAACACAATCTAATAGTTCCTTCTCCGTAGTGGTATAGTTCAACTGGCATCATTCAGAGTTTTGCTAGCATAGTAAATCACATGAAGTAACTTATTTTCTCGCTGACCTAGCACAACACCAATAGCATAATCTGAAGCATCACACATGATCTCAAAGGGTAGGTTCCAGTTGGGTGCCTGGACTATGGGGGCGGTAGTGAGTAAATTCTTAAGCTTCTCAAAAGCCTCTAAACAAGCATCATCAAAGACAAACTTAACGTCTTTTGCAAGCAAATTGCAAAGAGGTCTAGAAATTAAGCTAAAATCCTTAATGAATCGACGATAAAAACCTGCATGCCCTAAGAATGACCTAATATCTCTTACGGTTTTTGGGACCTGTAAAGTTTTAATAAGGTCAACTTTGGCTCTATCTACCTCTATACCCTTCGAAGATACGATATGCCCTAGAACAATTCCTGAACGAACCATGAAGTGACATTTCTCCCAATTAAGCACTAAATTCTTTTCCTTACACCTAGTCAAAACTAATGACAAATGATGCAAGCACTCATCTAAAGACGAACCAATCACTGAAAAATCATCCATAAAGATCTCTAAAACCGTTCTACCATGTCAGAAAATATGCTCAACATACAACGCTGAAAGGTCGCAGGGGCATTACATAGCCCGAAAGGCATGCGTCTATACGCAAATGTACCAAAGGGACAGGTGAAAGTGGTTTTCTCTTGGTCTTCTGGGCAATAACAACCTTATTATAACCGCATTATACATCTAAAAATCAATAATGGCTACGTCCAGCTAATCTCTCTAGCATTTGGTCAATGAAGGGAAGGGGAAAGTGGTCCTTCCTAGTGACCTTGTTCAATTTCCTATAGTCAATACAGACACGCAAACCCGTGGTCACCCGGGTTGGGGTTAACTCATTGTTATCATTCTTGACTACAGTAATACCGGATTTCTTGGGAACAACCTGAACGGGGCTGACCCACTTACTGTCTGAAATGGGGTAGATAATGCCTGCATCTAACAACTTAAGAACCTCGGTTCGAACTACTTCTTTCATATTAGGGTTCAGTCGACGTTGCATCTCCCTAGAAGGTTTGGTGTCACTCTCTAAATAGATATGATTCATACAATCAGTAGGACTTATACCCTTAATGACTGCTATGGTCCACCCTAAAGCTTCCCTGTTATTCTGAAGGATAGTCACTAGCCTACTTACCTGATCACTATCCAAGTCGGATGCTATAATCACAGGTAAAGTTTCAGATGGGCCTAAAAACACATACTTCAGGGAATCTGGTAATGGTTTAAGGTCCAACTTAGGAGGCTTTTCTAACGAAGGAACTAGGGTAGACTCAGAAACGGGTAGAAGTTCGAACTTAAGTTTCCATCCATTACTAGTGTCTATCAAAGAGGTTGAGTCTAACAAAGCATTCACCTAATTAATCACATCTTCATCATCAAAATCAATCCCAAAGTGGGCTAGGCATTTCTCTAATGGATCTTCTAACAAAGTGTTTGGTAATGACTCCTTGACTAATGTTCCTATCATGTTCACCTCTTCTATGTTCGAGTCATCTAGTTCAGAGGGTAGCTTACTAATATTAAAAATGTTCAGCTCAATAGTCATATTACCAAAAGAAAAATTCATAATACCATTTCGATAGTTAATGATCGCATTAGATGTAGCTAAAAACGGGCAACCTAAAATCACTGATATTTGGTTCTCTGGGTCAGGGACAGGTTGGGTATCTAGGATAACAAAATACACTGTATAAATAAACTCGTTGACCTCAATAAGAACGTCCTCGATCACACTACGAGGAATTTTAACGGACCTATCAGCTAACTGAAGTGTCATCTGGGTAGGTTTCATCTCACCAAGTCCTAGCTTGAGGTACACATGGTATGGAAGTAAGTTCACACTGGCTCCTAAGTCAAGCAAAGCTTTCTCGACACGGTATTTACCTATTGTGCAAGAAATAGTAGGGGACCCTGGGTCTTTATACTTAGGAGTAGTGGTATTCTGAATAATAGATTTCACATGACTAGCTAGGAAGGCTTTCTTCTGGACACTAAGTTTTCGCTTTCGCGTACACATATCCTTAAGAAACTTGTCATAAGCAGGAATCTGCTTAATCGCATCTAACAAGAGGAGGTTGATAGTAACCTGCTTAAAAACCTCCAATATTTCATTAAAGTTGGACTCCCTCTTAGTTGGAACTAGCAGCTGGGGGAACGGGGTTCTGGGAACAAAGCCGGGCTCAGCACGACCCTCATTGGTCTCTTTGGAGACTCTACCAGTCTCCTCATTTTCTGTCTCAGCAGGGTGAACTACAGCATGTTCACTATCAGGCATGGCAACCTTATTGTCAACTTTCTTTCCACTCCTAAGGGTTGTTATAAAATTCACATGATTGTACGATTTCTCTCCTTTAGGGTTAGGATCAATTTGACTAGGGAATCTTCCATCTTCTCTTTCACTAAGAAACTTAGCTATTTGGCCGACTTGAAGTTCTAAGTTAGCAAGAGACTGGGAATTATTCTTAAAATTCTGCCTGGTTTCTTCTTGAAAACCACAGTGGTTCTTTGATAACATCGCATGGTTCTTTGCTAACATAGTAAGGGTTTCTTCTAAGGTGGAGATCTTTTTATCATTCTGAAACTGAGGTTTACCTGAAGAGTTCTTAGCATAACCAAAACCTGGGGGAGGCTGAGAATTACTAGACTCTCCTTGATTCTGACCCTTAGACCAAGAAAAATTAGGATGGTTTCTCCAACCAGGGTTGTAAGTTTCTGAGTATGGGTCAAACTTCTGACAGTTCTCAAACCTAGCATTGTTATAGATAGCATGGGATTGCTCTTCACTAACCTGACCTTCCCAAAACGAGTTATTGGGTTCTACTCCACAACTAGCCGCTTGAGAGGCTCTAAACCTATCATCAGGTTCAACAAGAGACCTATGTTTAGGATGATTCAATTCCAAAGCTTCTAACCTTCTAGACAGAGAAGCAAACTTAGCATCAGACCCGAAGCTTGTATCTACCACATTGGTGCTACTTCAATTGACCAAGAGTCTTTTGGGGGATTCAACACAAGACTCCCACTGTTGGGATTTTTCAGCGACAGCTCCTAAGAAGATAAAAGCATCATCAACACTTTTACTAGTGAACTCACCAGCGCACATAGACTCAACCATGGCTTTGGTTGAATAGTCTAAACCATCATAAATAATCTCTACGAGTTTCATCTTATCAAATCCATGGTGAGGACACTGGGATATGAGATCATTGAATCTCTCTAAGAACCTATAAAGAGACTCTCCCTCTTGTTGCACACTAGCACTAATTTTCTGCCTAACAGACGCAATTTTATGCTTAGGGTAGAATTTCATATAGAAAGCAGCAATAAGTTCCTGTCATGTTTCAACGGATTCAGATGGTAGGTTGTTCAGCCAGGTCTTGGCTTAAATCTCTTAAGTAAAAGGGAAACATCTTAAGTTTCAAGACTTCATCAGTAAGGTCTTTTATTCTAATTGTCCCACAAATTTCCTCAAAGTCCCTAATATGAAAATAAGGGTTCTCATCATCTTTCCCTAAGAATATAGGGATCATCTGAAGAATACTAGGTTTTATCTCGAAATTAGCCGTAGTGGCTGGCAATTTAATGCACGAAGCTCGGATGGACCTAGTTGGGAACATGTAATCTTTCAAAGTTTCCATCGCTGGCACAGCTGAAGTACTAGGGGTATTTTCCTCACGAAGAGACAAATTCTCAAAACTGAAGTTTCCAAAAATAGGGATCTCAAAAAAAAAGTCTTTGAGCTCCCCGCCTTCACAAGAAGAACTACTAGGTTTATCACTAATAAAACGACCTAGAGTGTTTCTTTTCCAAGCCCGCTCTTTAATAACCTTGGGCATACACTAGAAAAACAAAAGAAAAAGAAAGAAATCCTAAAAGGAAGGGAAGTTATATGCAAACACAAAGCAGGCTGACTCCACCAAAGCAAACCTAAAGATTTCTAGCAAACAAAAAGCATGATGGCTCCACTTAGATTGTTTCTAGACCATCTTCTAATCCTTCGAAAGGGAGTTCGTTACAATTTAAGCAAACCCCTCTGGAATCAATCCGAGTTTAAGTAAGTTGAATCGAGGCGAGGGAAGCTCAGTGGAGCTTTGATACCCAAGGCCTCACCGGCGTTACAAGGCGGCGTATTCAACTCACAGAAACCATCATGAACTTTGAAGCATGCTTAAAAGAGTAACCAATATTTTTCGAATGACTTTCTTATTAAGCTCGTTACCCTATAGGTCTCGTTCTAGTCAAATTTTAGGCTTAGATTCGCGTTTGGTTTCGTTTTCCTAAGGCGGGCAAGAAGGGAACGGTGATGAAATCCGAACCCTTATCTTGTATGGCCAGTCCTTTCCCTTTACTAGGAAATTAAATCAGCCATTTTCAAATCCTCAGCATATATGCAAACGAAGGAATACACCAAGGTGTGGCATGAATTGTGAACTCTCTCTCTTTTTTTTAATTAATTTTTATTCTCCTTTTCTTTCTCTCCTTTCGCTTTGCTTTTACTCCATATCTTTAAGTATTCACCGAAAGCTTTGGCAAATTTTTCTTTCGCTCCAAATTCCAAAATCTGTAAGGAAAAGACAAAAACCCAGAAACGTAAAGAAGAGCAAATAAAATAAAAATGAAAAACAAATAAAAACCTAAAAAAAAAAAATCTAAAAACTCTAGTCTGAAGACAAGTCCGCGTCGGCGGCGCCAAAAATTGATCTGATTTCAAGTTGTTGTTGTAGTAAGAAGTTCGTTGAGACTTGTGAATGCAATAGATTTTAGATTTAATTTTTAAGACTAAAAATATAGCAAACTTAAATAAAAGTGATATGAAAAATATGGAGAAAACTGGGGCTATGGAATCCACTATTTACCAATATCAAAAAGATTTATATTCTCTAACTATAATCTTGCAAATCATGCATTCAAATTGATTCTTGATATTGCAATAGTTGATTTTTTTAGAAATAACAACTGTAGATCGAAAGTATGGGACATCAAGACCCTAGGCTAGCATGCTCCATCAATTGAAATGACAATTTTTTAACAAAAACCATTTTATCAATTTATTTATTTAGGCAAATAATCATATAATAATTGCATAAGTTAGAGATTACCATTTTTCATTGGTGAAATAGCTTCCTCCTTCGCCCCAGAGGATGGTTTTAGCTCATCATTGTGTAAACACGCTCAAAATATTTGTTCATTGATTCAAAAATTGTTTACAAAGATGAAATAGAGAGAAAATAATGAAAATAGGGTGTTTACAACGTTTTTAATTGTTGCAAAACACTGTTACAGAGAACGATAAAAGGAAACTGTCGTTGTCACTGTAGCTTGTACAACTGTCAAATATGTGTCGCAATCATTGTAGCAATTACGACTGCTCCTTGTGGTCTTATGTTCTTCGTATCTTCTTCAATTGCAGCAGCATCAATTCTCTCAAACTCATGTTTCTTTGCTCTGGTCTCTCCCCCGACCACTCCGTCATCGTCTGTGACTCCCAAGACTTGTTTATATACCCACGGCTCCTCCAAATTATCTCGGATAAATGCAAATAATTCTCCTCTTTACCCGAGAATAATATCCTGCCATTTTCCGGAGATATTATTCCCCTTTTCTCTTCCTGTGCGTCTTCTGGTGGTGATATACTCCAAATGCGTTGCTTACACGATCCAGGAAAGTCAAACTCGTGCAGATATGACCCAAACAGAGTTAAACTCACGTAACTTCCATATAAAGCATCACCTGCCGTAAATATTCACTTTCATCTATTCCACGTAACCTTCATATTTTATCGAATCCGACTTGCATACCTTCCTTGTTTAGGTGAAACAGGTTTGTATCTATCCAAACCATGAGAGAAATCCGCCTAACTCTCTTCCAAAACCAATCCAGCAGAATACGCAGGTGGAGTATAATTTTCCCGCCAAATCAAATGTTTAAACGAGGAAGATAGGGGTGCCCTTATAACTTTTTGGGGTGCCTTTAGTGCGATGGGTGCTGAGGACAAATTTGGGTGCTGAGGATGAATTTGGGCTACGCATAACCTTGGGTGCCCCTTAGCTAAATCTGAGGTCTGTATAGCAAATGTCCTTCAGGGGTCCAAATAGCACTTTTTGAGCAACTTTTTCCACACAAATGTATTTCTCCAAAAACACCTACACAAACATAAAACCACCATAATGAGTACAAAATCAAGCACTAGCAATAGAGACAGTAAGGACAATTCAGACACTAAAAATGTGTCTATCAGTTTCCTTGTTAACAAAATCTCTGGTGTCTGTGTTATTTATTTTCCGCATTATATTTTGTTATGTAAAAGAAATATCACAAATCGTACGTTGTATCGATCAATTGTGAAATCCAACCTTTGGTTGTTGATTGAAATTTATTTATCCTTGTACATTTGTCTTTGGTACCTTTCAAGTTTATATCTCTTATATTCAATCGGGTTGACAGATTTCTATTTGCTGATTGCAGATTGAATTAGAGATAGAGATATTTAACTCCTTGATATATGCTTCTCAAGATTGAGTCTAACTGTCTAGTTGATTCTCTTGAAAGTATATTGGAGTTAGTCCATACAGATTGCTAAGCAAAATATTGGGTGAGGTTGTTAGACCCTCGCATTTTCAACCAATATCATTCAACTTTCTGGCACCATGCATATAAGTATAGGAAAACCAAGGTCTCTTACCATCTTATTTCTACATAACCATAACTTTTTTGGTGCAATTCCTACTTCTTTAACCCATTTGAGTAGCTTGCAGTCTCTTACCTTATATGAAGACCATCTTTCTGGCAGCATTCCTCATAATATAAGAAGGCTATGCTCTTTTTTAAGCTTTAATTTATTCGCGAAAGATATCACTGGTTCAATCCCTATCTATGCGGTTTTATCAACTTATTAACCATTTTATATTTATACGAAAATAACCTTTCTGATATCATACCTCTGTATAAAGAAAAAGTAAGGTCTCTTATTATCTTATCTATGAAAATTAATAACCTTATTGGTTCAGTCCCTATTTCTTTAACTAATTTGACTATCCTCGAACTCTTTACCTACATTGTAACTAGGTTGTTACCAATTGTTGATGGTGGTTTTTAGCTTAGGGTTAAAATCGTAAAACCTTAGTCAAACAGTGACGTCACACTTGAGTAATAATGTCGCCACTAGCACATTTATTGAACCGTTCAACATGTCTGCGTAAAATTATCGGGGTACCTTTTTTACGTATATGCCATGCTCCACGGCAGAGCCCTCGATACTGACTGGCATCATCTCTACACATGCCAGCCACGCATGCTAGCCGAACGTGCCAATGGCATCCTATGCCAGCCACATCTCCGCGCCAAAGGCATGCCGACCATTCCAGCCGCACCACCGTGCCAATGGCCTTCCATGCCAGCCACATCACCGCGCCAAGGCATGTCAACCATGCCAGCCGCACCATGGTTCCAATGGCATACCATGCCAGCACATCTCCGCGCCAAGGAATGCCAACCATGCCAGCCACACTCAGTGCCAATGGCATGCCATGCCAGCCACATCTCCGCGCCAAGGCATGCCAACCATGCCAGCCGCACCACAGTGCTAATGACATACCATGCTAGCCACATCTCCGCGCCAAAGCCATGCCGGCGCTACCACATGCCGCTGGCTGCCAAAAGAAAGGTTGCAACAATAAACGGCTAACCTTCCATATGAGATGCAGATCTCAGCCGTCCAAGTTCGCCACCTAACGCATGGCAACTTCCGGCCCAAGGACAAACATCACGGTTTTGCCAAAACCCTAATTTTGGCCGCGCCTAAAATATGCCAAAGCCATGCCGGCCCTACCACATGTCGTTGGATGCCAAATGAAGGGTTGCAGCAATCAACGGCTACCCTTCCATCTGATATGCAGATCTCAGCGGTCCAAGTTCGCCACCTAACGCGTGGCAACTTTCGGCCCAAGGCCAAACATCACGGTTTTTCCAAAACCCTACTTTTGGTCGTGCTTAAATATGCCAAAGCCATGCCGGCCCTACCACATGCCGCTGGCTGCCAAACGAAGGGTTGCAACAATCAATGGCTATCCTTCCATCTGAGATGCAGATCTCATCCATCCAAGTTCGCCACCTAACGCATGACAACTTCCGGCCCAAAGCCAAACATCAATGTTTTGCCAAAACCCTAATTTTGGTCGCGCCTATAATATGCTATAGCCATGCCAGCCCTACCACATGTCGTTGGATGCCAAACGAAGGGTTGCAACAATTAACGGCTACCCTTCCACCTGAGATGCAGATCTCAGATTTCCAAGTTCGCCACCTAACGCATGGCAACTTCCGGCCCAAGGCCAAACATCACGGTTTTGCCAAAACCCTAATTTTGACCATGCCTAAAATATGCCAAAGCCATGCCGGCCCTACCACATGCCGCTGGCTTCCAAAAGAAGGGTTGCAACAATCAACGGGAACCCTTCCTCCTGAGATGCAAATCTCAGCCGTACAAGCTTGCCACCGAACGCATGGAAACTTTTGGCCCAATGCCAAGCCTTAATTTTGGCCGCTCCTAAACTATGCCAAAACCTTAGTTTTGGCCGCGCCTAAACTACTCCAAAAACCTAGCTCTGCCGCGCCTAAACCATGCCAGTGGCTGCAAACGAAGGGATGCAACAATCAATGGCCACCCTTCCTCCTAAGATACGAATCCCAGCCATACAAACTTGCCACCAAAATATTTGTAGCAATCTCTTGGCCACGACGCCAAAAACCTAATTTGGTCGTGCCAAGAACATGCGAGCACTGCAACCATGTCGTTGGTTACCAAAAGAAAGGTTGCAACAATCTATGGCTACCCTTCCTCCTGAGATGCAGATCTCATCCTTACAAACCTGCCACCAAACGACTCGTGAAAATGTCTTGGCTGCGATGCCAGTTCTTGGTCACGGCACCAACTTGGCTGCGATACTAACTCTCTGGTCACGACACCAATCTGGATACGATACCTATTCTTTGGTCGCTGCACCAACTTGGATACAAACTCCAAATCCTTTGGCCACGCCACACGTAGCAACATGCTACACGTTTTCCACAAAAATATTCGAGACATCAAAACATGTCACAATCTGGGGGATGCTCATCAGGGTATTGGTCTGGCGGTTTACAGCGTGCAGCGTACACTACCCCCGTTACAGGAAAGTGTCATAAGGGTGAGGCGGTTAGTAAATACAAGAAGTAATGGTGAAACGTTTCTTTCATTGTGGAAACATTAATTCCAGGCGTTACCTGTTACCATTTTCTTCCATTTACTCAACCGTTTCCACTTCTTACGAGACCCTGGTACGTTTCGTTGCGACTTGTATAAATAGATCTCACCTATTTCCACAAAAGACAAGTTTTGGTCAGGAGAATACAACACTTAGAAATCACTTGTTAGCTTTCCCATCTGTTAGCTTTACACTTTCTGATGCAAGTCGTCAAACAACTACTCTTCCCGAATCAACTATTCTGGTCTCAACATTCTCTTCGCTTCCCTCATAGACCAACCCTTCTCCTTCACTTCGTGATCGAAGCAAGTCTGGGACGACCATTTCTTGGTTTATGACGGATTTGTACAGATTCATATTTCGAATCAAAGTACTCCCTTGCAGTACATTGTTTAAGGTTTAGACTCGTTTCTCACCCACACACTCGAATTTACCAAAATCAGCAGAAACTGTTTTCACCCCCAAACAATTGGCGACCACAGTGAGAGTCAGTCTCTCGGTTGCAATATCAACTTCTAGCTTTCAGTTTCGTCTTTCAATTCCAAACTCAATATGGTAGAACTTAGATCCGGGTCAGCAACGAACCATGAGAACACCAGCGCGGAAACCGTCCCTGTCGCTAACGCTCCTCCCAGCGGCATTAACACGCTGCCTATTAATCCCAGCAACACGGAAAGCGCTCCTTCAGGTGTTACCCCACCAGTCACCAGGGCTAGAGTTGCTGCTGCCGCCCCTAATGTTTAGTCGAGTATGGCACCTCCGACCATCACTAGGACTATAATTACTCCACCATCAAGACGAGAAACCGGAGGAGCCAGAGGAAGCCGCCCCTACATCACCATTGTTGATTTGATGGAAAGACAGGAGGTTCTTGCTGGAGCCCATACAGACATGGCTTCGACTCAGAAAGAAGTACTTGTCTTTCTAAATATCCTAACGGAACGGCTACCACAGGAGTCGCGCCATCCAGAGTCAATGAGGAACACCTCCAATACCCATGGCGCCGGCACCTCAACATGGCATACCTTTGTAGACGAAGAAACTCACGCCAGAACCCAATTAAAGAGAAATCAACCGTCCAATTTCGTCACGCGAAAAGATTTAGAACAGCTTCTTCGGAATCGAATCAAAATTGATGATGTAGACATGCATCAGCATTAACCCCCTTATCCTCCTGAAATACAAAGAATTCATCTCCCAACAGGATACGCTTCTCCTCAATTCACCTTATACGACAGCACCGGGAATGCACGTGAACATATGTCTCGATTCTTGGAGTCCCTAGGTGAACACGAATACAACTTCGTCCTCCGTCTGAGGGAGTTTTCGAAGTCGCTTACCGGAAGAGCGTACACGTGGTACAAAAACATCACACCAAACAACATCTCCAACTGGGATGACATGGTTACGTATTTCTACAAAAAGTACTTCTTCGTGTCTGAGCAGGTTACCTTCTCGGATCTAGGAAGGATGTTCCAACGAGATAACGAACATCCAAATGATTTTGTCAAGAGATTCAAGGTGCAAGCACTAGATTGTCACGACCCAAATATGACCGAACAACAATTAGTAAATTCCTGCATCAACGGTATGACTCCCATCTATTGCGCCTTACTAGAGAAACTGCGGTTCCAGACGTTCTTCGAACTCCATGAGGCTTCCAAACGATCCGCCACGATGGCACCAGCGTTATTAGAAAGAACCAGGACAATTAGAGGCGAGGATGTACACGAAAATCGAGGAAGTAGACGTCTCGTCAACAAGCAATAAAACACTGGTTCCTCCTCTGTGAGCGTAGTGGACGAAGGAGGGAAAAGGAAGGCCCCAGTAGCAGATAAACAGCCTAAGCGCGCGGTACCAGCACGACGGGCGGCTCCGCCACGGAGGGCCGCCGCTAAGACTCTCATGCGTCTTCATGATGCTGGAGGAAACGTCCTGGATTTTCCGTTCCCGATCGAGGAAGTGATCGAACTATTAGAGGCATGGATCTAGGACGATGTCATTAGATTACCACCCCCTAGACACCCACCGACCGAGGCAGAGATGGAGCACTCCAAATACTGCCGCTATCACCGGTTTGTTCACCACCAGACCATCGACTGCAACAGACTAAAACATATCTTCAAGGAGAAGGTAGAGGCAGGTAACTTAAGCTGGGAAATTAGGGAGTACACATAGATCCACTTCCAGTCAGAAATTTTGGGATCTCTGGGGACTCCGTGCACGAAACTGTATAATCCATGATGCAGCATGTGTGCGAAATTCTCTACCTTTCCAAGACGCAGTGTCAAGACATCTTCACGGCCCTAAATCGTGTTGTGTTGGGTAAACGACTTTTTCCAGTTACGAAAGCTACGCCAGAAGCCCCAGATCTTTTAGGGGACAGCGCTGAAAAACAAAACTGGGGACTGCTAACCACGTCCTACCTAAGGGGCACTGAGCTCGACAACACAGTGATCGATGCTGCCTCTGACTTCAATATCATTACCATCAAGACTTTGAGAGCTTCAGGAATTTTTAATCAAGAGGCTACCCACTCCCCAACCACGGTCAATAATTCGGAAGGAGAAGCAATGAACGCATACGGCTACATTAACCTCGAAATCAAGGTGGGAGACGTTATAACGCATAGAAAATTCCACATTGTCAAAGAACTAGGTTATGACATGATCCTGGTGCGCTCGTGGGTATTTGACAACGAAGCAAAATTGTGAGCATCCCCTCTGCCAGTGTCGACACCCGAAAGAGTTTCCAACAAGCCGTCCAACCTGCTGCTGTATCAACAACTTACCAATTGAACTCGATCACCCGGAGAAAGCCCGCTGGCGCTCGCTCATAGATTCCAAACACAAGTAAGCCTGGTCAAACAAAATTTTCTACAATCAGTCACTTCTTATCTTAGCCCGTCATGGGGACTTGGTCCGATTATCAGTATGGACATTGTTAAGAGATGTGAGTGGGACGATGTGCCTTTCAAGCGCTTCACCAAGAATTTGGAAGCTGCAATCGAAGATGACAAGAACAAGATTCAAGCGGTTACACGACGCCCAAAGTTTCATATTGGAGACATGGTAGTCAAGGAAACCTCATTTCAAGTCGGAAACATAACGGTGAAGATAGTTGTTCGGACTGATTCACCCGAAGAAAATGAAGACGAGCCATATCTGGTGGAAGATGTTCTTTTGAGCGGTTACTGCAAACTCATCAACACTGACAAGTTGGAAGGCATAACAGTTCACTCGCGATGGCTCAAGCCCTTCAATACCTAAAGCACGGTGCTACTTCCTCCTCCAGCGTTCTCCCTTTAGTATTTTCTTCAGCGATTTCCCATTCCACTCAATATTTGTATTACCTCCAAGATGAATGCACCACTTGCATTCTTCATTAGGTTTTCTATTTCTATTTGAAGCATACTTTTCCTTTCAAATGAGTTTTCTGGATCCAAAATAAATAAATAAATAAATAAATCCTGAAACATCGTGAAACCATTACCCATCAAATCACGACCAGAAAAGCCGAAACCCTACAAAAGATGCTTTACTCGAAACTTTGAACGGAAGAATATACAAGGAATCATCAGACGACAGGAAAGGTATGGAATATCAAACAACCTATTTTGATAAAGGTTTTGGATCCTTTCGAAAATTAGGTTGTATTCAAAGGAGATAAATAAGCGGGATGTTATTTGGCGAAACCCTAACTTCGTCATGAATACAAAGAAGATAAAAATGAGTCTGTGAAACATCAAAGAGGCTACACGCCAAAGAGAAACGGCAAAAAGGGAAACTGGTCATCGAAAGTAGACGCCCGGATCGCCAACGCCTCTGTCAGATCCCTTTCAAGCACATTCCCCAAAAATCTTTCGGACAACAAACGTTCCATTCAGAAGCCGCCTCCGTAACAGCAACTCCAACATCCCACCCAGAAACCGCCTCAGCAGCAACAGTTTCCGCCTCATGTCCAACACCCACTTCGACAACCGTCTCAGCATATGCCACCACAGCTTATCCAACATCCCTGACAGCAGTTTTGGCGTCCACTCCAAAAGCTGCTTCAGTTTCGTCAACTACAACGGCGTCTTCCTCGGAAGCTTTTTCAGCAGGCTTTCGAGGATGTCCCAGTTCATCCGCACCAGAATCAAGGATTATGACACCATCTTGGGTAGGGAAAGTAAGTTGGATTTCCCCTAGAAGTTTTATAGACTCAGTCTTCCGCTGTTTCAACCGAGAGGCGAGTCGTTCAGCCCTAGCACTGGGCTGTGAAGAAGTTTCGTTTCCCTGAGGTATCTCAATGCGCTAGGATGCTTCACCATCTCCCCGCTTTTCCTCCATGTCCACCAGAGTCATGAAATCCTGAGCATGCATCCGCACTCCACACAAATAGGTGGAAGGCATGTCCTGAATAATTTTGCCAGCTTCACGAAACAGAGAATTAATTTTGTCTAATGCCTCCTCATGAGAAGAATACCAGTTTTCGTCGATCTCAAAGCTTCTCTCCGAAGAGTCAGAGGTACGGTTGTCACTGGAAGATCCCATTATTTACTACAAAATCAAAAGATGGGATAAGTTTTTGCCCTATGTGCACTAGCAATCTACACGAACAAGAAAACAGAGTGAGGAACCAGGATAAAATGCGAGACGATACCCGTAAAGATGATAGCTGTGATTTCAAGACGATTTGTACAAACGAACGATTCAAGCTTTCTACTAGTCGTGAATTAAGGTGTGATATCGGATGAAAAGATATTTTTATATGCGTGTCAATTAGGGCTTGATAAAAAAAAAACATAGAAGTACGCGTTTGGAAGGCCTGCGTTATCGCTTATGCTCTACTGCCAGCCCCGGAACTTGGAAGCGAAACCGGCAGTATAACATGAGGAGGAAAGCTAACACCTTTCATATGGACGTGATACTTTGGGATATGAATAAGGAAAGGATTTCCTATCTGAGCCACGCATGGAATGAAGCAACCAGACCTGCAAGCGACGCTAACAGCTCGCGCCACGCCAAGCCAGCGTCGTGCCAAGCCAACGCTCATCCCAAGCCGATTCAACGCTAACGTATCCATTCCAAGCCGACCAACGCCAACGGCTCCGTTTTAAGCCACACCGTGCCAACGACTTGCCAAGCCAAGACGGCAACGCCAACAACTCCGCGTTTCCCAGCCTATCCAAGCTGACGCCAACTATTTGCATCCTAGAAAGAAACCACCACTACCACTCTGCGTCCTAGCTAGCAGCACCACGAGAAGAATCTACGCAAAGCCACCAGCGCAAGAATCACGAATTCTCCTTACCTCCCGAAAAAGGTTAGACAGATCTTCCTGACCATCTCTTCATGACTTGCCATTTCGATTTTGTCCTTGTCTGTCACCATTTTATGCTTACCTCGCAATAAATCCCCTGTTCCGAGCTAAGCAGGGGACTTAATGTTGATGGTGGTTTTTAACTTAAGGTTAAAATCGTAAAACCTTAGTCAAACAGTGACGTCACACTTGAGTAATAACGTCGCCACTAGCACATTTATTGAACCGTTCAACATGTCTGCGTAAAATTACCGGGGTACCTTTTTTACGTATATGTCATGCTCCACGGCAGAGCCCTCGGTACTGACTGGCATCATCTCTACACATTCCAGCCACGCATGCTAGCAAAACGTTCCAATGGCATGCTATTCCAGCCATATATCCGTGCCAAAGGCATGCCGACCATGCCAGCCGCACCACCGTGCCAATGGCCTGTCATGCCAGCCACATCTCTGCGCCAAGGCATGCCAACCATGCCAGTCACACCATAGTGCCAATGCATACCATGCCAGCCAAATCTCCGCGCCAAGGCATGCCAGTCGCACCAAGGTGCCAATGGCATACCATGCCAGCCACATCTCCGCGCCAAGGCATGCCAACCATGCCAGCCGCACCACAGTGCCAATAGCATACCATGCCAGCCACATCTCCGCGCCAAGGCATGCCAACTGAAAAAGCGGGGGTCTAACAACCACACCCAACAATTCGATTAGCAATCTGTATGGATAAACTCCAATATACTTTTTATGAGAATCAACTAGACAGTTAGACTCAATCAATAAAAAGATATACTCCCCGCGTTCTATTTTAGATAAGTGTTTAGGGTTATTTTTTTGTTCCACATTACTTGATAGTTTTCATATTTTTCCCACAAAACTACCATCAATACCCTCACATTTTTTCTTGGAACCATAAGCTTATTTTTAAACACACAAATAACAATTAATGTTTGAAGACTTTTCTCAAGGGCATAAGTAGAATTTTTTTTATATCTCTCTCCATTTCTTAATCTTCGTGAAAACTCCAAAAACATCATCTAAAATGGAAAGGAGGGAGTATCAAAGAGTTTATATCTCAATCTCTCGATTTAATCTTACTCAAGCAAACTGCGAGTCTCGATTAAAGAGAGATAAACTTGGACTGTACCAAAGACCAATATCCAAGGATCAATCAATATCAATCAACAACCGTTAGGTAGGACTCTCCAATTGATTGATCTAAACGCACAACCCGTATTATTTCAATTATATAACAAATATAATGCGGAAAAGAAATAACATAGACACCAGAAGTTTTATTAACGAGGAAACCGCAAATGCAGAAAAACCCCGGGACCTAGTCCAGATTGAATACACACTGTGTTAATCCGCTACATACACTAGCCTACTCCAAGCTAACTTCGGACTGGACTGTAGTTGAACCCAAATCAGTCTCCTACTGATCCAAGGTACATTTGTACCCATACGCCTCTGATCCCATCTGTATACTACGCACTTGATTCCCTTAGCTGATCTCACCCACAACTAAGAGTTGCTACGACCCAAAATTGCAGGCTTTAACAATAAACAAATCTGTCTCACACAGACAAGTCTATCAAAGGATCAATCTGTCTCCCACAGAAAAACCCTTAAGTTTTTGTTTCGTCTTTTGATATAAAATCAAGGTTAATAGAAACCAATTGATAATCCGGTCTTATATTCCCGAAGAGCAACCTAGATTAATCAATCGCCTCACAACTATCTTAATCGTATGGTAGCGAAACAAGATGTCGTGGAATCACAAACGATGAGACGAAGATGTTTGTAATTACTTTTATATCTTGCCTATCGGAGATATCAAATCTCAAGCCAATCAATCTGATTGTACTCGTACGATAGAAGATGCAAGATCTGAACACAAAACTACAATAAAAGTAGTATCAGTCTGGCTTCACAAACGCAATGAAGTCTTTAAGTCGTTAACCTGGTTTCAGAAGAAGAAAACCAAAGGTTAAAGGAGAATCGACTCTAGCACGCAAACTAGTATCATACGTAAGGTGTGGGGATTAGTTTTGCACAAGGCTAGATGTATCCTTTATATAGTCTTTCAAATCAGGGTTTCGCCTTGCTCACGAAGCAAACACTATCCAC
Organism: Papaver somniferum; assembly: GCF_003573695.1. Lineage (NCBI taxonomy): Eukaryota > Viridiplantae > Streptophyta > Magnoliopsida > Ranunculales > Papaveraceae > Papaver > Papaver somniferum. The sequence goes on from NC_039359.1 coordinate 81,830,889, forward strand.
CGCTAGATGGAAACCTGATTTAGATTCAAGCTAATATATCTTAACCGTTAGATCGAAATCTTAGCTTGTTATACACAAATGAAATGCACGCACCTAGGTTTGTTAACCGCACCCAAAAGTGTACATTGTCGGTTCAATAATAGCCAACCAAAAGGTTAGCCATTTGAGCATTTCATACCAACCATTTTCTTCTTCACCATAACTAGTTCAAATGACTCAAATGAACTAGTTAGAGAGTTGTTCAATTGCAAGGAAATCTCATGTACTACACAAGACACAATTGAAGCAAAGATGATTTGATTCACATGAATCAGTTCATGAACTTTATAGCCACGGTTTGCAAAAGCATTCCTTAGTATTTATAAGTTTAAGTTCAGAAATCATCTTCAGATATATAAACTTCACAAGTTCGCAGACTAGGTTCGCGTACTTGAAGTACTGGAAAGAGTTTTCAAACTCCAGAAAAAATTCTTGGGTTCGAGAGCTTCGCCGGTTCTTGGACTGGGTTAGCGGACTTGGCTCACGCAACAGTTTGTTAACTCAGCTGAAATTCTCGGGTTTGAGAACTTCGGCAGTTCGCGGACTGAGTTCGCGGACTTGGCTACTAGCCATTCTCCAGTATAGGACTTATGCACATATGGGTTTCCACAACATACTTATGTCCATTATGGTTATGTAATCTAAACTCTCATTCCAATCATTGAAACATTCTTAGAGGACGTTATGTAGTTGTTATACTATTTCTCGTCAAAGCAATTTTCAAAGTGATTGAAACATATCATGACATGTGTCACTAGGTAAAGAAAAACATGGTCGAAGCGAGACGCTTACCAACACATATTTCGAGATATAGATAGGCGAGGTATACGCGGCTCGAAATATCAAATGTATATAATCTAAGTCTATATATATAGCATATGAATTTTGTCTCAAGAAGTAGGAGATAGAATAGATAGACTTTTGAGTGGAATATAAGTTCAAGTCTTCACATACCTTTTTGTCGAGAATTTCCACCGGTTCCTTGAGTAGTTCTTTCACTTGTATGATGAATCACCATGAAGTCCTTGATCTCAACTACACATATTATCCTAGTCCGAGACTTAGCTATAATACATTAGAAATCAAGACTTATAGTTTTGATCAGTAACATTGAAAAACATGCTTGATATAACAACGCATGCGAGTTCGACCGAGCAGTGCTCTAACACCAACCATGCCAGCCGCACCACAGTGCCAATGGCATACCATGCCAGCCACATCTCCGCGCCAAGGCATGCCGACCATGCCAGCCGCACCACGGTTCCAATGGCATACCATGCCAGCCACATCCCCGCGCCAAGGCATGCAAACCATGCCAGCTGCACCACGGTGCCAATGGCATACCATGCTAGCCACATCTCCGCGCCAAGGCATGCCAACCATGACAGCCGCACCAAAGTTCCAACGGCATACCATGCCATCCACATCTCCGCTCCAAGTCATGCCAACCATGCCAGCGGCACCACAGTGCCAATGGCATACCATGCCAGCCACATCTCCGCGCCAAAGCCATGCCGACCCTACCACATGCCGCTGGCTGCCAAAAGAAGGGTTGCAACAATCAATGGCTACCCTTCCATCTGAGATGCAGATCTCAGCCGTCCAAGTTCTCCACCTAACGCATGGCAACTTCCGTCCCAAGGACAAACATCACGGTTTAGTCAAAATCCTAATTTTGGCCGCGCCTAAAATGTGCCAAAGCCATGCAGGCCCTACCACATGCCGCTGGATGCCAAACGAAGGGTTGCACCAATCAATGGTTACCCTTCCATCTGAGATGCATATCTCAGCCGTCCAAGTTCTCCACCTAACGCATGAAAACTTCCGGCCCAAGGCCAAACATCACAGTGTTGCCAAAACCCCAATTTTGGTTGCGCCAAAAATTTTCCAAAGCCATGTCGGCCCTAACACATGCCGCTGGCTGCCAAACGAAGGGTTGCAACAATCAATGGATACCCTTCCATCTGAGATGCAGATCTCATCTTTCCAAGTTCGCCACCTAACACATGGCAACTTCCGGCCCAAGGCCAAACATCACGGTTTTTCCAAAACCCTAATTTTGGCCGCGCCGGAAATATGCCAAAGCCATGCCGGCCCTAACACATGCCGCTGGCTGCCAAACGAAAGGTTGCAACAATCAACGGCTACCCTTCCATCTGAGATGCAGATCTCAGCCGTCCAAGTTCGCCCCCTAACGCATTGCAAATTCCGGCCCAAGGCCAAACATCACGGTTTTGCCAAAACCCTAATTTTGGTCGCACCTAAAATATGCCAAAGCCATGCCAGCCCTACCACATGCTACTGGATGCCAAACGAAGGGTTGAAACAATCAACGACTACCCTTTTTCCTGAGATGCAGATCTCAGTCGTCCAAGTTCGCCACCTAACGCATGGCAACTTCCGGCCCAAGGCCAAACATCAGGGTTTTTCCAAAACCCTAATTTTGGCCGCTCCTAAAATATTCCTAAGCCATGCCGGCCCTACCACATGTCGTTGGCTGCCAAAAGAAGGGTTACAACAATCAACGGCCACCCTTTCTCCTGAGATGCAAATATCAGCCCTACAAGCTTGCCACCGAACGCATGGAAACTTTTGTCTCAATGCCAAGCCCTAATTTTGGCCGCGCTTAAACTATGCCCAAACCATAGTTTTGGCCGCGCCTAAACTACACCAAAATCCTAGATCGGCCGCGCCTAAACCGTGCCACTGGCTGCAAACGAAGGGTTGCAACAATCAATGGCCACCTTTCCTCCTGAGATACGAATCCCAGCCATACAAACTTGACACCAAATGATTTGTGGAAATCTCTTGACCACGACGCCAAAACCCTAATTTTGCCGTGTAAAGAACATGCAAGCACTGCAACCATGCCGCTGGTTGCCAAACGAAGGGTTGCAACAATCTACGGCTACCCTTCCTCTTGATATGCAGATCTGATCCGTACAAACCTGCCACCAAACGACTCGTGGAAATGTATTGGATGCGATGCTAACTCTTGGTCACGGCACCAACTTGGCTGTGATACTAACTCTCCGGTCATGACACCAATCTGCCTACGATGCCTATTCCTTGGTCACGGCACCAACTTAGCTACAAACGCCAAATCCTTTGACCACGCCACAGGTAGCAACATGCTACACGTTTTCCACGAAAACACTCGAGATATCAAAACATGTAACAAACTGGGGGATGCTCATCAGGGTATTGGTCTGGCGGTTTACAGTGTGCGGCGTACACTACGACCATTACAGGAAAGTGTCATAAGAGTGAGGCGGTTAGTAAATACAAGAAGTAATGGTGAAAAGTTTCCTTCATTATGGAAGCATCAATTCCAGGCGTTACCCGTTACCATTTTCTTCCATTTACTCAACCGTTTCCACTTCTTACGAGACCAGGATACGTTTCGTTGCGACTTGTATAAATAGGTCTCGCCTATTTCCAAAAAAGACAAGTTTTGGTCAGGAGAATACAACACTAAGAAATCACTTGTTAGCTTTCACATATGTTAGCTTTCCACTTTCTGATACAAGTCATCAAACAACTACTCTTCCTGAATCAACTATTCTGGTCTCAACACTCTCTTCGCTTCCCTCCCTAGACCAACCCTTCTCTTTCACTTTATGACCTAAGCAAGTCTGGAACGTCCATTTCTTGGTTTAGGCCGGATTTGTACAGATTGATCTCTCGAATCAAAGTACTCCATTGCAGTACATTGTTTAGGGTTTAGACTCATTTCTCACACACACACTCGAAATTACCAAAATCAGCAGAAACTATTTTCACCCTCAAACACCAATATAATTAAGCAACCTAACACACTTGGTATTACTATCTTTGGATAATAAGTTTCTTTCGGCGATTATACCTACTACTATTTTGCATTGTGACAACTTATATATCTAAATGTTGACACCAAAAAGCTATATGTGGTGAAGGTTTAGGAGATGAGGGTGTATACCTACACCTACATCTATTTTCAGTGTGACCCCACTGCTTGCAAATTTGACATTGTGTCTCTGAGAAGTCAGTTTTAGCGAAGTTGTCTAAAGAGCTAGTGTTACTTCATTGTTGTTGTGGAGGTTGATGTTGAGTATTACTCCAGTGATGTTGTGGAGGTTGATGTTGAGTATTACTCCAGTGATGTTGAGTTTTATTTGCACCATACCCATCCTTATTATGTGGATAACCAAAATTCAGTGAACGATTTCCAGCAGATCCGAAAAATTGACCAGGATTCTATGAACGATTGCCACTTAGACAGAGGAGGACCCAAACTGTTGATTTTTGTTTCCATTAGAACCACCAGCATTAGAATGTGGATTTCTGTTACTACCAGAATCACTAGCGCCAGAAAATTTGCGAAAGGAAGAAGAAGTCCTCTTAGTGTAAAAAACAGATGAAACATTTGTATAATCAATAGCAACAACAGAATCATGATATTTACTCTGTAACCACTTTTGATGGTGAAGTAATTTGGATCTTAGCTCATTAAAATTGTAAGGATATTCACGATGTTGAGCATTAACAACGAAATGATCAAAATCAGGATTCAACCCATTGAGAACATGTAAAATTGTATCTTCATCTGACACTTTATCATTTGTAGCTTCTAGATTGTCCATAATCTCATTGACAAAAACTCAAGAAATATGAGATAGGAGTATTGCCTTGTTTAAAAAATTATAGTTGACGACACATGAGATATTATGATTTACAAACTGATCGTTGAATTCCAATTTTAGATAATCCCATACTCGTTTCGAAATAGTCAACCTAAGAGTACCACATATCTGGTAAAAGTTGCATTGAGACAATATAGAATAAAACCACCCATCGAGAACCAGAAGAGATACTCTGGATTTGGAACGAGAGCATCACTCTCAGGAATCTGAGATAAAAGATAAGGATACCATCCATCTACAAAATGTAGAAGATTGGTACTAGTGAGAATGGTCTCAAATTGATGTTTCCAGAGCAGATAATTGGTGTTGTCTATCTTGAATGACACAAAATTTGAGATGTTTTGAAATGGTAGAGTAAAATTGAAATAAGGTGTAGAAGAATTATTAAGATTTTGTTGTTGTAAGGCTTGAATAAGATATGTAATAATATATGTTGGAGTATCCATTGAGAGTAATAGATTTGCATAAGAAATAAAGAATTTCGACTGAAAAGATGAGTATTATCTGGTGTTTTTGCAGCCGTCAGAAATAAGAAAGAGATGAGAATCGAAGTTAATGTTTAATGAGTAAGAGAAATAAATCTGAAACCATGTAGGAGACAAACACTGATATATTGAGAAGTGTGTTAAGGGTTACAAAAGAGGATACAAACTAACACTATGTGTAAATTTATATCATTTAACACCCCTAAGTTCTTACTCTTCCATAAGTAATTCCATTGGTACAAACCAGTTCTCCCTCTTTAAACTCTTAGAATTTTTCAAAAGTTTTTGTTCTTCTACAAGTACAACCCATTTCTCCCTCCTTCAATTATTTTTATTTATCATAAGTTGTAGCACTTAACCTTGAAAAGCACATACTTAGAATTGGAACTAGCATTTTTAAGACAAAGAATCAAACTGAAGAATCTTTGATTTTAATACTGGTATGCTTCAAAAAAATTCTTGGTATAATTAATGAAGAATTTTCAATTTATCTAAACCACTGTTTATTTTTATTTTTTCGGGTTTGTGGAGATGGATGTTCTGTCTTTACTTCATCTTCCCTACTACTTCTGCAGGCACCAATTTTTGCGCATCACTACCTCCCCAACAATACTATGACTTTACACTACCAACACCTTTAATCTTTCCTTCACCACCATCACCACCACCTTCCCCATATTCGACTATCTTCCCATCACCACCACCACCACCCAAATATCCAAGTGACCCATCAACCCCACCCCGCTAATCATTCACCATACATGTTATAATTGGGTTAATTATGACTTTAATTTTGTTATTTATTTCATATGTAATATTAATATTTTGTTACCTCCGTCCGACATCACTACCGTCTCCGCCTCCGTCACCGTCTCCATCACCTCCTCCGCCGATCCGATGCTAATACCGCCACACGAACTAATTGTGTCACCACCATTTGGAGATGTTATTTCATCCATACCATCACTATCGGTATCATCGTCCTCGTCTTCAACTTTTTAGGTAGGTAAAAATAGATGATGAAACCAAAAGATTGAAAGATTTGGCCGACTATGTCAATTATTTTCAGAAATTTGACAAATGTTGACTTTTTAAAATTGTTTTCATGTATATGAAGTCGATTTCTACTAAAAGTAATTTGGTGGAGACCTTCCGAATCAAATGCTTGATACCAACTGTGCGAAGTTAATGATATTAAGACGATGAAATATATATTTATTTCTACATTCCATATTTTGTTACTTTTAATAATTATATTGTTAGCTTACATAACCTCGATGTATTTATATTTTACTAACTTAGTTGTTATTTTCATAATGGAAAAACATTTGTTTATAACCTTGATAGGAAAAATATATTAGAAAAAATATTAAGCTCAAACTTCAAGAAGACAACTATAATATTAGGAAAAATATATTATCCAAATCTATATTAGATGGATCTACTTCTCTTGTAATAGTTTCACGAATTATTTAAGTTATTAGTCACTTATTTTGAATCACAAATATCAAAATAAAAATAAAAATAAATTCCATATAAAACATACATACCATATTAAGTTCTTCATCCCCTCGTACTAGCTACCACCATTTAGACAAGTGTTTGTTTCCTTTTTTTTTCCCAATGAAACATAAAGTTTTCTTGGGTTTTCGGGAAGTTTTGTCAAATCAATCAATAATACTACAAAGAAGCCAATGATTAGTCTGGATGAAGTTCTCAGGACTGAAACCTATTACATGTGCCATTTTGTTTCTTTTTTTTGAGTTCTCTTCTACCTTAAGTTCGGAAATTGAAGAGAAAAAAAACTAAAGATATTCACCTTTCTTGGATGACCATAAGAATCTCTAAATAAACCAAATATATTTTCTATATTGTAATAAGGAGAATATTATTTTAAAGTAACTTCTTAAAAAAGAAACCTTTTAGATGAAAGAATGAAATCACTTTTATGCTTCTAGTTATTGTCGTAAATTATGCTACTCTCTCGTCAATGTTAACAATTACGAAGATCGATGTCTATGGAATATAATATTTTTCACAATAAAGTAAACGGAAGTTAAAGTAGAGTCTACTATGCGAATGCATTTGGGCGGCAGATATTCTGCTGCTAGGTTAAAATGAATCATCGCGTGACAGAGTTTCTGGCGCTTGAGTATATAATAAATTATTTGGGGGAGGATAAAGTGCTTCATAGATGCGTAGGAACTCACTTTGTATATCTTATGGTGAAGCCTTTTGATCATTATTTTATTGAAAGTAATACTCGAATGAGATAGGGGATGTGGGAGTACTAACACGCATCCATAATGTTTTATTTTTGGGCAAACCAATTCACTTTTTCGGAGGAGTACTAAAACCTCTCATGGTGGTCTCCTTTTCCAGGATAATTTAAGGCTTACCATTTTTTTCACCCATCTAGATGAGAGGGATGAGGGGTGTCTAAAATGGGTGGAAGTACTTGAAAAAAACGGGGGTCTAACAACCACACCCAATATTTCGATTAGCAATATGGATGGACTAACTCCAACATACTTTTAAGAGAATCAACTAGACAGTCAGACTCAATCTTAACAAAAGTGTATGAAAGAGTTATATTTCTCTTTCTTGACTCAATACTTACTCAAGCAAATAGAAATCTGCGGGTCTAATTGAATACAAGAGAAATCACTTGAACGATACCAAAGACCAATGTTCAAGGATCAATCAATTTCCAATCAACAACCAAAGGTTGGATTTCACAATTGATCGATTCAATGCACAACCTGTGACATTTCAAATATATAAAAGAATATAATGCGGAAAAGAAATAACACAGACACTAGAAGTTTTGTTAACGAGGAAACTGCAAATTGCAGAAAAATCCCGGGACCTAGTCCAGATTGAACACACACTGTATTAAGCCGCTACAGACACTAGCCTACTAAAAACTAACTTCGGTCTGGACTGTAGTTGAACCCCAATCAATCTCACACTGATCCAAGGTACAGTTGCGCTCCTTACGTCTCTGATCCCAGCAGGATACTACGCAGTTGATTCCCTTAGCTGATCTCACCCACAACTAAGAGTTGCTACGACCCAAAGTCGAAGACTTGAATAAACAAATCTGTATCACATAGAAAAGTCTACGGTAATAGATAAATCTGTCTTCCACAGAAATACCTACGAATTCTGTTCCGTCTTTTGATAAATCAAGGTTAACAGGAACCAATTGATAACCCAGACTTATATTCCCGAAAAACAGCCTAGAACTATCAATCACCTCACAATAATCTTAATTGACTAGCGAAAAAAGATATTTTGGAATCACAAACGATGAGACGAAGGTGTTTGTGACTACTTTTATATCTTGCCTATCAGATATATCAATCTCAAGCCAATCTTACGATTGTACTCAACTACGATAGAAACAACAAGATTAGATCACACAGCTACAAGAAAGTAGTATCGGCCTGGCTTCACAATCCCAATGAAGTCTTCAAGTCGTTAACCTACAGGGTCTCGAGAAGAAACCTAAGGTTAAAGGAGAATCAACTCTAGCTATACAACTAGTATCACACAGAAGGTGTGGGGATTAGGTTTCCCAGCTGCTAGAGTTCTCCTTTATATAGAATTCAAATCAGGGTTTGCAATCAATGTTATCTTAGTAACAAAGAATTCAATATTCACGGTTAGATGAAAACCTGATTAGATTCAAGCTAATATCTCTCAACCGTTAGATCGAAACTTATCTTGTTACACAAAAATGGAATGCACGTTCATCTAAATTTGTTTAACCGTACCCAAACATGTACATCTAGTTGGTTCAACAGTAGTTAACCAAATGGTTAGCCATATGAGCACTTTCATATCAACTATATTCTTTACCATAACTAGTTCAAACGACTCAAATGAACTAGTTAGAGAGTTATTCAATTGCTTAGATCTTATATAAGTATACAATACACAATCGAAGAAAAAAATGATTTGATTCACTTGAATCGATTCATGAACTTTATAGACACGGTTTTTGCAAACATGCATTCCTTAGTTAATATATAAGTTTAACTTCACGAATAATCGTTTTTAGAAAATAACCAAATTAAGTATGCGAACTAGTACGCGGATTTAAGTATCCGAAATAAGTTTGTTTTGAATTCTCAAACTCCGGAAGAAATTCTCAGGAAGAGAACCTTCGACAGTACGCGGACTTGGTACGCGGACTCTAGTTCCGGTTTTCCTGAGCAGCAAAGTACACATACTTTGGTTCAAGCAATAAATAATTATACATGTATGAGTTTACTCAAAATGTTTATATTCAACCATGGTTATATAATCTAAACTCTCATCTTCAATCAATAAAACATTCTTAAAGAACGTTATATGATTTTTATTCACAAACCATTTTTCGTCAAAGCCATTTTCAAGTAACTGAAACATAACATGACTTTCACCACTAGTAAAGATGAACTTGGCCAAAGAGAAAGCTTACCAACACATATTTCGAGAAATCGATAAGCGAGATAAACTCGGCTCGAAATAAAAAAATGTGTATAATCAAAGTCTATATAGAAAAACGACTTTCGTCTCAAGATAGGAGATAGAGTAGATAGACTTTTGAGTGATAGATAAGTTCAAGTCTCCACATACCTTTTAGTCGATGAAGTTTCACCAGTTCCTTGAGTAGTTCTTCGTCATTGTATGACGATCGCCATGGAGTCTTGAGCTCAACTACACTTTCCATCCTAGTCCGAGATTTAGCTATAAGTAGACTAGAAATCAAGACTTATAGTTTTGATCACTAATATTGACAAACATGCTTGAGATAGCAACGCATGCGAGTTCGACTGAGAAATGCTCTAACAATACTAACTTACTCTCACTAGTAACACTTAAAAACTTAGATCAAATCTGTTGGTTTTCACCTTCTTGGATATTTTTCTAGTAATCAAATCTATTGATTACTCTAATTAATTAGGTTTTTGGTTAATTCGTATTTTCAAAATTGAAAATTTCCAGAAATTTGTTTTCTGGACTTATCTAGAAACTGCTGATATGAATGTCCACAATGGATGATTTTGAAGAATCGGATGATATGCATATACATGTTGGCCGATTATTCTTGATGTTCTTCGTGGTTAAAGAGTATCAACTCAGAATCGGCTAATGTGGACATTCATATAAACCGATTATGGTTAAAGGAAATGCACCAATTATCATGTAGGTTTCTGGGATACAACCTTCCAATATACACCTCTATATACGCCGATTCTGGTTTTGGTTTCCAAAATCTAGAACCTCGGTTTATAATCATCTGATATAAATCTCTAACCCATTTTTGGATAGATAAACCTAGTCTAAGAAGAAAATTGCGAACTTTGATCTGGATTAAAAAAATTATTTAAGGAAAACGTATAGGAGAAGATGGAGAGGTATGGGATAAAGACGAAGTATCTTATTCATAAAATTAGTAGAGTTACATGGATACAAATATCCTATATATACATGGAAAGGTAAACCCTAATAATCTAGTTGGGCCTAGGCCCTACAACACTCCCCCTTGTGCGGTCCAATAGAACTTCGTATGCAGTACTTCAAATGCCTTTCTCTCCTTGATGACTTGTACCGAAATAAATTTCCTCATTAAAACTTTGACAAGGAAAAATCTAGTGGGACAAAACCTTGGTAAACTCTTCACATGTAGTACTTCATATGTTGTCTCGTACTTTATATGTAGTTCATCACATGCAATACGATCTTCAAGGACCGGCAAGTCTAAGTTAATTTCCTCGTCAAAACTTTGTTAGGAAAACCCAGAGGGACCAAACCTGAACTAAATAAAAATAGTACAATATTAAGGAAACTTAGAACATAGTTAGACTCGAATATGTTGCCTCATTAAAACATTGACAAGGAAAAACCGGTGAGACAAAACCATGACGAAAGGAAAAGAGTACAACGTGGCAGATATAAGTAAAGGTGATCCGTTGAAGGTGATTACTTTGCTCCGTTGAATTTGACTATAGTTTCTTCACAACTCCTAAGGCGGAAAATCTTCGTGGGAAAGACACTAGCCTTAGTTGGAAATTACTTCCCGGTTTTTGTTGTTGTCTCATTAAAAACTTTTCCGAGTAACAAAGCCCCGTGTGAAAAATTATTCTCGATCAAAGGGAAAAAGAGTACAACAAAACTTCAATTTCAAAGTTAAATATGTCGACATCATATCCTTGGATCCTCCCCCCGATGTCGACATATCCCTCGGATTACTTTCAGAGTTGTTCCAGACAATTCCTTTAGTCATGTACTTTTCAAAACTGAATATAGGTGAAGACTAAGAAAATAGTGTTAGATATTTTCTCGGTCGAACTCGCAAGCGTTGCTATCTCAAGCTAGTTTGTAAAATTTATATGTCAAAACTATATGTCTTGATTTCTAGTCTACTTATATCCAAGTCTCGGACTAGGATAGTTAAGTGTAATTGAGCTCCAGACTCCACCGTGATCATCTTACGAAGAAGAAGAAGAAGAAATACTCAAGAAACCAGTGGAACTTCATCGACTAAAAGGTATGTGGAGACTTGAACTTATCTATCACTCAAAAGTCTATCTACTCTATCTTCTACTCTTGAAACAAAAGTCGTATAAGTATATAGATTTCAATTATACACATTTGCTATTTCGATCCACGTCTAACTCTCCTATCTATTTCTCGAAATATGTGTTAGTAATCTTTTGTTTTATCCAAGTTCATCTTTACTCGTGACAAAAGTCATGTTGACATTTCAATATCTTGAAAATCGCTTTGATGAAAAATAGTTTGTGAATAACAACTATATAACATCCTCTAAGAATGTTTCAATGATTGAAAGGAAGAGTTGAGATTATGTAACCATCTTTAGATATAAGCATATATAGTGTGTTCTCACATTAGTGTATAAATCCATAAACAGGAATCCAAGTGTATGCATATGTGTGTGTAAGAAATTGGTGAAGGAGACATGTTAAGTATGCGTACTTGTACGCATACTGGCGGAAGTTCACGTCCGTGAATATCTGCCGAGTTTGGGAATTGTCAAACTCTTAATTAGTCACCTTAAGTATGCGTACCCATACGCATACTGATGGAAGTTTTCCATCCGAAAAATTCTGTTGAGTTTGGAAACCAGGCCAACTCAAATCCGGTTGCTTAAGTACGCATACCCGTACGCATACTTGAGCTGGTTACTTTATCAAATCGTTCAGTTCATGAGCACAAACATTAATAAAATAAGGAATGCAATCTTTGAAAGCCGTGGCTATAATGTTCATGAATCGATTCAAGTGAATCAAACCGGTTTTGTTCAATTGTGTCTATTATAAAGATCTAAGCAATTGAACAACTCTCTAACTAGTTCTTTTGAAGTCATTTGAACTAGTTGTGATAAAGATGAATATGGTTGATATGAAAGTTCTCATATGGCTAACCATTTGGTTAACTATTGTTGAACCAACTAAGTATACACGTTTAGGTACGGTTACTCAAACCTAAATGAAATACATTTCATTTGTGTATAACAAGTTAAGATTCGATCTAACGGTTGAAAAATATTAGCTTGAATCTAATCAGGTTTTCATCTAACGGTGAATATTGAATGATTTGTTACTAATCTAACATTGATTGCAAACCCTTATTTGAAAACTATATAAAGGAAAACTCTACCAACTGGGAAACCTAATCCCTATACCTCCAGTATGATACTAGTTGTGTTAAGCTAGAGTCGATTATCCTTTAACCTTAGGTTTCTTCTCGAGACCCTGTAGGTTAACGACTAGAAGACTTAATTGCGATTGTGAATCCAGAACCAACTATTTTTTTTGTAGTTGCGTGATCTAATATATTTGTTTCTATCATACAAGTACAATCGTAAGATTGGCTTGAGATTGATTCGATAGGCAAGAGAAAAAGAAGTCACAAACATCTTCCTCTCATCGTTTGTGATTCCGCAATATCTTGTTTCGCTAGTCGATTAAGATTATTGTGAGGTGATTGATAATTCTAGGTCGTTCTTCGGGAATATAAGTCTGAGTTATCGATTGGTTCCTGTTCACCTTGATTTTATCAAAATACAGACAAAAATCGTAGGTATTTCTGTGGGAGACAAATCTATATATTATCGTAGACTTTTCTGTGTGAGAAAAAAAATTTTATTAAAGTCTTCGACTTTGGGTCATAGAACTATTGGTTGTGGGTGAGATCAGCTAAGGGAATCAAGTGTGTAGTATCCTGCAGGGATCGAAGGCGCAAGTAGCGCAATTGTACCTTGAATCAGCGTGAGATTGATTGGGGTTCTACTAAAGTCAAGACCGAAGTTAGTTTTTAGTAGGCTAGAGTATGTAGTGGCTTAATACAGTGTCGCGTTCAAACTGGACTAGGTCCCGGGGTTTTTCTTCATTTGCGGTTTCCTTGTTGACAAAATCTCTGGTGTCTGTGTTTTCTTTTCCGCATTATATTTTTTATATAAAAGATGTATCACAGGTTGTACGTTGTATCGATCAATTGTAAAATCCAACCTTTGGTTGTTGATTGAAATTGATTGATCCTTGAACATTGGTCTTTGATACCGTTCAAGTTTATATCTCTTATATTCAATCGGGCTGGAAGATTTCTATTTGATGATTGCAGATTGGATTAGAGATGGAGATATTTAACTCCTTGATAAATCTTTCTCAAGATTGATTTTAACTGTCTAGTTGATTCTCTTGAAAGTCATATTAGAGTTAGTCCATACAGATTGCTAAGCGAAATATTGGGTTAGGTTGTTAGACCCCCCGCATTTTCAATTGGTATCAGAGCATGAAAACACTTTAAACCTGATAAGTTTGTGTTTGACTGATCCCTAAACTCTATCCCTATGGGAAATTTCGTTGCGAAACTTGCTCTTGGAATCTGTAACGCACACCAGAGTTCCTTTAAGATTGTTCAGAGATTATTATTTTGTATACCTTCAGTCTCTCATGATAATCACGTTCCATCTACAATTCTAGATGGTGAAAAACGGTCTAAAGGGAAAAAATAAAAGTTCTTCTAAGAAAAGGCGGTTAAGAAAACGAAGTCATGTGCTCAAAGGTATGGAATCTCACTAGATTTACTCTTAATCTGTTTGAGGAATATTATCATAATGGATCAATTGACAAAGATATATTTCGATTGTTTGAAGGTGTTTTTAAATTCTTAGAAAAACTTCATTCGATTGAGGAAAATAATTGTTCTCACAAAAGTTTTGTACCTATCAAATCATGTACTCATGATTTACGAAATCTTCCCTCTACCAACTCATTAGAAGTTGATCACAAGACCTCTAATGAGTATCGTGTAGAACCTAAGTGTCAGAAAACGTCATTCCTTGGTCATAAGAAAAGGATTCGAAATAATTATAGTAACCCTGAGTATCATCATTACTATGATTATATTTCGGGTACATGGCACAAATATCAACCCGGAAAAATGCATGAGAATATCTCTGCATATTCTGCCACTTGATAATCAAGGTTGGTTCCTCCCCATGTGTATACAACTTGAAATGGGGAAAGTGATATGTTGATATGGTTTGTATCCAGGGTAGTGTATAATTTGTTTCTATAAAAGTGTTGTAGGTTTCATCTAATACTCCTTTTCTTCTTGGATCATTTGTTTCCATTGTGTATATATGCTTTGGATGATTGAATGATGTGAAAAATCCCACCTTCCTTTTCATGGGTCACGGTTCATGTACGGGTCCAAGTCCATCAGCGGGTATAAAAGAAGTACGGGTACGCATACCTTTCTTCTTCCCTCATCAGTCCGTGTACGTGAACTTTTATAGGGTTTATGTATGTTCTCCATTAAAGCATCCTTGATGAACAAAAAGTGAAGGGATTTTTCAAGAGACAAGTCAAGTAAGTCCTCTAAATCTCTATCCTCTTTATTTTCTAGATTTCATGAAGAATTTAAAGGATTTACAAGGGTTTTCAAAAAACTTGGGTTCTTCATCCTTCTCTATGAACCTTCCAATAGATCAAAATTATATTAGAATCATATTTGTTAATGAGTCTTGTGGCAAGGCTTTTGAAAGGATTTCCTCTAATGGGTTTGTTCTGGAAAAGAGGTTGGATTTTGTGAGTGGGCATAAGGAGGATTTGATTTTTTTAGAAAAGTTTAAGCTTGGAAACATATTTGATGGTCTTGGTGAAGGATTTGATACTCTTACTAGAATCTTCTTTGCCAACATTTATGATGTTGATCTTGAAGACATGGAATTCAAGACCATAATCAATAGAAAAAGGATTCTTGTTAATAGAGAATTAATTTCAAATATTACCAAAATTCCCTTGGGTAATTTTCGCCTCCCGAGACCAATTGATGAAAAACCATCATATGAAACCATCTCTCATGGTATTTGTAGTAGAAGTGTTGATTGGAATGAAGGAAAATTTCCTACTAATCACCTTATATTTGCCTTGATGTCCTTTGGAAAACATGGTATATCTAATCTTTGTCCCTCCACGATTGAGTATTCTCGTTGGATTCGTGAGTTCGCGGAATTGGTCTATTTCCTTGTGATAGAAAATAAATGTCTTGACATTTGTGGATTTATTATTTATCAAATGTTAGCCATGACATATTCCAACAAGAAGTTAGGCTACCCTTGCTTGATTGAGCGAATTCGTCGCAATTTCTCCATTGAGCCTATTGGAAACTCCATTGGAACTCCCAAGCTTGTTCGGCCGTGTACCTTCAATCGTATGAAGGAGAATGCTTGCAAGAGACAAAGGTGCGACACAATTGATGGCTCGAGTGATTCTTCTTTGAAGCTTCTTCGCCAAATTTACAAGGGTGTTTGTAAATTGAATACCAAAGTAAGTTGTGTACAAGAACAATTACTTGTGATTGCTACCAAGTTTCCCGAAATCAAGGAGGACATGGACAAGGACGTTCCACTTTTATGGTTTCCGATGATGAAGATAATGAGCATCTCGTCTCACTTATCAAATAAGCTTGATTTTCGGGTTTTTGTCTAGGAAACTTATTATGAGAATTTTATTATTGTTCTTGTTAAGAAGGATAACTAGGGTTTGGAATAGCCATTATTGTGAGTACACATAGCTATGTCCAACGTTTTCATCTTGCAATGTTTTTAAATTTATTTAAATAAATTCTAAAGTTGATTTGGAAGATGATTTTGCAGTATTAATCTTTATGGTTTTATATATTGCAATGTGTTATCGGATATGTTTGTTTGCGTCCGTGAACTATGATTGTCCCATGCTTGTTCAAAAGTTATCTCTTTCATATGTCGATATGCATGTATTGATAAAAGATCGATGAACTTTTGACAAACAAAAATTGAACCTATTATGTCATTATGCAAATAATTGATGGAAGATAGGATGAGTTTTTGTCTACAAAGATTATGTCTATTATATGTCGTTATGCAAATAGTGATGAAGATAAAATGAATCTTTGTATATTCCGCAATATTGATCTTCCCGGATCCATTCTTATGAATATACTATGGCTCTGTAAGTTCTCTTATGTAATAATTTCCAACTAGATTAATCATGAATTCTTTTGTGGTTAATTTGGTTGAGTATTCCGATTAAATCAATCATGAGTTCTCTTGTGGTTAGTTTAGTTGAGATACAAAATGATTTTCTTTTGTGATTTTTGGTGTCCAAAGAAATCCTTCTTTTCTTGTGAAAGTAAGGTCGCTCTTGTTGTTCTTTCGGGAATGACATTTTATGGGGGAGAGTTCTTTTTGAACTTGCGCTTAATTTCCATATCTTTGTGAGGAGTTCAGCTGTGGAATATTATAAGGGTTATCTTGTATCTTTATAAACTCCTTGATGAATGCATTTAGCTACGACTATATGATTGCATCTAAACAAGTTGGTATGTGCTTTTCTTTTGTCTTGAAGCATCTGCGTGGAAATTTCATTAGGATCCCACTAGTTTTCGTACCTTTTCCAATTTTATTGAAAAAAAGGGGGAGAATTAATGTGTAGTTCACATTACAAATACATATAGTTTTCGGATCATTATGTAGGGGGTGTGGGTGGTTTTCATATTGAGATGGAAGTATTTACTAAGGGAGAGTGATACATATCACCATAGTATTATTGTTGAAGTTGTAATACAATTGAACTTTGATGTTGTGTAATAATACTATGATCCTATATAACAATGATTGAGAGATTTTATTTTCTCATTGTTATGGCTACGGATTTTAAAAAACTATGATGTTGAACTGAACATCTATGTGTTAATGGTGGATTTTCGACAAAGGCTAAAATCGTAGAACCATAATCTTACATATTCCTGATCCAGCAATCAGATGGGTATTGAGGCTCATGTCTCTCATTGGAGCATGAAAACCCATGCCCCAAGAGCCTGTGACTGAGTATATTGTCTCTCAGAGCATACGTGAATATGCAGTCTCTCAACTGAGGCAACGGCATATCTCATGAATACTGAGCAATTTCAGTAACCACTTCTATATAGAATCAAACGATTGGACGGCTCCTAGATAGCTTTCCTGCTAGTATAGAGCGATAACGTCTTCATGATGTAAAAATGTTTTTCCTTACTATATAGAAGACATGTGTATAGCATCATTATGATTGGACGGCTCCTATAAAGCTTGCCTGCTAGTATAGAGCGATAACGTCTTCAGGATGCAACAACGTGTTTTCGCTGGCTATACTATACATAATAAATATGACGCTTCAACAAGCTCATATCGCCAAATCCTCGAATAATTAATGCTCCTCGACAGAATGCCTGCTAGTATAGAGCCATCAATTAATTATTTTTAATCATTAAATTCATCAACTGAATCCTAGAAAATATTCTACGTTCTTCATAATATTTCATTACTTCAATTCATGGCTCTTCCCAACAGAATTCCATGGGTTAGTAACAAATATTCAACGTACGGGCATCTGAGCCGCTATCGAGTAAGCCCCGACCAAAATAGTGCAAGTGTACTCAGCAATAGTGCACTGACGAGCACTATTATGTGCGAACGAGCATTCAAAAATACGAAGGAATGATGAACATATGCAAAATAGCAAGAAAAATAGTAATAAAATAACCAAGGTGCTAGGGGACTGGGCCCACCGGCCGGCCAGTCACGCCGTGGAAAATCCCACTCCTAATTCTTTATTTTATCATGTTTTATTATTTTTCCTTGATCTCATGAAAATCCCTTCATTTGAACAAATATCCTTCATTTTAAGGAAACTTCTCAGTTTCATGGTGTTTCCTTCATATCAAGGAAATAATATAAAATTGGGAAAGGTGTCGTGGGACCGTGTCTACTAGCCGGCCGGCTATGCCCTAGTTGTGGCCGGTCCTACACCTCATGATTCCTCATTGTTTTATTATTATTTCCTTCATCTCATGAAAACTCCTTAATTTCATGATATTTCCTTCAAATCATGAAAATAATATAAAATTAGGGAAGACTCTTGGGACCGAGACCTAGCCGGACGACCATGCCCTAGTCGTGGCCGGTCCCATATGCCCCTTATTTTATTATTTTTGAGTATCATTGTTTCCTTCATCTCATGGAAACTCCTTCACTTTAAGGAAAACTCCTTTATTTCAACAAACTCCTTGATTTCATGATATTTCCCTAAAATCATGAAAATAATATAAAATTAGGAAAAGTGTCATGGCACCGGGCTTATTGGCCGGACGGACATGCCTTGGACATAGCCGGTCCCACACTTCATGATTCTTTATTTTATTATTATTATTTCCTTCATCGTATGAAGTTTCCTCAGTTTGAGAAAAAACATTGATTTCTTCATATTTTCTCAAATGGTTGCTCAAACGCGCATCAAAAAATATCAAAATTCTCAGGACTGAGACACGAACAGTTTGGTGACATGAGCATATTATCTTGACCGACCAAGGTTGGCTCTTTTGCTTGCAAGAAGCCGGTCCCACATATTTTTCATCATTTGACCAAATTTGTTCACATTAGGTTCAAACTCTTCGAAACAACTTGGAATTTCATCAAATAATCGCCAGTCGATCCCATGACCATCCAGGGACGGTTCCATGATCCCTTGGTTGGTCCCTCATCTCTTCATAATTAGGTTTTATCACCTAAGGCTTAGACGAGCATTATTTCAATAAATGATTAAACCAGCATTTAATCATCCTTTCACCAACTGGTCTTCAAGAGACTTTGGTATTTGCTCACTCGAGCATCTGGGAGTTACATGGTCAACTCATCATCCCATGTAGCCGGTCCCTCCTTCACTCTGTGGTTGATTTTCAATAAATCAACAATTGATCAAAATTAGGGTTTCGAATTCAAAGCTCTGCAAAACATAATTCTGAGCAGATTCAAACACAAATAATTTTACGTTGATCCCGTGATCAACATTTTAATTATCATACTCGGTTCAGTTGCCAGTATTTTAAATTAATATTTTATTTTGTTCTGTTACCAATAATTCATCAAACGAGCAACATTCACTAAGATGAGCAATATTTGCTCAAACTAAGGAATATTGGTTCAACTATCAATATTCAACAATTCATCAAATGAACAACATTTGTTCATCTTAACTATCAACATTTATTTGACAATTGTAGGTTTGTATCAACAGACATGTTCAATTCATGAGTCCTAGAACATTTGCAAATCATGTTCAACTCAGCAATACAAAGACTCATTGTCTAATCAAGTCAGCAACTGACTAAAACTATCACGAGACATCAATCGTGTCACATGAGGGATATCAACTAGGGTTTTGGTTTGGCAGTCTACGGCACGTGTGTTCATACACACGATGAGAATGTGAGCAAGTCATGCAAGCAGTTAGAGGAGTTAGAAAACTAGTGGGTAGAAAATCAACCAAGTCTCCACACGATAAGAAACTGGTTTTAACACGATTTCCACGTCCCCACTCTTTGACTCCAGCAACTGTCACACTTCATGGGATCAAGGTGTCTACAATTCTTGTAATATAAATAAGTCTCTGAATCATGATTGAAACAACGGATAATCTCTGGTTGAACAGATAACAAGAGATTAAGAACTCAACATCTGAGCAATTACTCTCAACAGAGAAACATTCAATCAATCAGAACTTATCTTATTTCTTCACGTAGAATATACAACACACCTACAATCTTCGATTACCATTGATCTCACATATTTCTCAGCTTCCCTCCTACAGATCGACACATCCTCTCTTGTGACCGAATTGACTCTGGAACGGCCATTGTCTTGGTTTAGGCGGGAGTCCTACAGATTGATCTCTCGAATTCAAGCAGTCCATTTTTGCAGTGCATATGTGTGAGGTTGAGCAGTTTGTTCGGTTAGAGGAGTCTCCTCCACACCGTCATCTCCTAAATTCCTTAAAAACCAGAAAATTGTTTTTCCCCATCTACATATTGGCGACCACATGGGAGATCATTATCTCGGTTACAATCTCAGTTCTCACAAAGATGGTCGATCTTAGGTTTGGTTCAGTTGCCAACTCGGGTTCAACACCCAACCCTAAAATTATAAGCTCTAGTGGTACCGGTAA
This sequence comes from Papaver somniferum, assembly GCF_003573695.1. Taxonomy (NCBI): domain Eukaryota; kingdom Viridiplantae; phylum Streptophyta; class Magnoliopsida; order Ranunculales; family Papaveraceae; genus Papaver; species Papaver somniferum. The sequence goes on from NC_039359.1 coordinate 81,851,637, forward strand.
TACCACTCCTCCGGCGCAACCTGCCAATACTACTCCTCCGAATACTGGTGCTCTAGTGATCACCCCTGCAAACGAAGGTATTGGCGCCATCAATAATCCTCTCTTCGGCCGGTATCCTGAAGAAGTCAGGGAAAATTCGCCTACCATTGGTGACCTCATGAAGGTGCAAGAAACTCTTGCCAATAATCAGGTTGACATGGCTGTCACTTAAAAGGAATTATGCAATTATCTCAAGACTCTTACAGACAAGATGTCAGAGAAAACTCAAGAGAAAGGAAAATCCAAAGAAAGATCTTCGACTTCTGATCCTGAAGTCACTCCAATCCATGTAGTAGATGATGAGGAAGTTCCTAAGGCTGCAGACAACCCACCAGCGAAAGAACCGTCCAATTTCATCACTCGTGAAGACCTGGAATGCCTCTTGGAGGATCGTGGAAAAGATAAGGCGTCCTCTGCCCACCGTCACCTTCACCAACCTCCATACCCTTCTGCTACACAAAAGATTCCTATGCCAAAAGGTTATGTCGCTCCCACGTTCACTTTTTATGATGGAACAAGAAATGCTCGAGAACATGTTTCTCGGTTTCTGGAGGTGTTGGATGAACATGAGCACAACCATGTCGTCCTTCTGAAGGAGTTTTCAAAGTATCTAAAAGGCAGAGCATATACCTGGTACAACAACATCGCACCAGGAAGTATCACAAATTGGGGAGAAATGATTAATGCTTTCTACAGAAAATATTTCTTCGTTTCAGAGAAAATCACCCTTTCTGATCTTGGAAGAATGTTTCAAAGGAGCAATGAACATCCTAATGATTATGTAAAGTTTTAGAGTTCAAGCCCTGGACTGTCATGACCCAAATGTCACAGAGCAGCAACTTGTAGACTTGTGCATCAATGGAATGGTCCCGGTCTACAGAGCTTTACTGGAAAATCTCTGGTTCCAAACCTTTTCAGAACTTCATGAAGTGGCTAAGAGATCAGCAACTAGTGCACTTGCTTTACTGGAGAGGGATAAAGCTACAAAAGCTGAAGAACCACGAGAAACTCGAGGTAGCAGATGTTTGATCAACAAATAGTACATCCTCTAATCTTCAAAAAATGTTGTTGTAGAAGGGAGCAAACGGAAAATCCGAGCCACAATGCAAGCGTACTTCCCCAGCTCCTTCAAAAGCACAAAGAAAGTATAATCAAACCCGAGACGCACAAGCTTCTACCCAACGCACGGGAACCGATCAAGAAACACCTGATTTCCTTTTTCCCATTGAAGAGGTGATTGAATTACTAGATGTCTGGGTTCAAGACGGTGCAATCAAGTTACCATATGTCAAGAAAGAACCAACCGAAGAAGACATGGAAAATATTTGTTACTGTCACTTTCATAGATTCTTCAATCATCCCACAAAGGACTGCAGAATTTTGAAGCGCATATTCCAAGAAAAAATCGAATCAGGAGAGTTTAACTTGGGGACTGAAGGAGTACACATAGATCCTATACCAGTCATAACCTTTACTCTCTCTGAACCACCTATCAAGGAAGCAGTTCAATCCTTAATCGAGCATGTTTGTGAATTGTTGTACTAATCAAAGGTTCAAAGAAAGACATGTTTGCTGAATTGAATCACATCGTGTCAAGGAAGCGTTTATCGATTCAGGAGACACTCCCTGAGCCTTCAGTAACAGACAAGGAAATGTATGACTGGGGACTTCTCACCACAGTCCATCTCAAAGGGAACGACTTCAAACGAGCGTTGATAGATGTTAGCACTACCGTCAATGTTATCCCTCTGAAAACTCTCAGAGATGCTGGTATCACTCGACAAGAAGCTATTCATGCTCCAACCTCAATCATGGATCATGAAGGGACGCCCAGAGATGCCTATGGATACATTACTCTCAAGATGAAGGTGAACTCAACCTGGGCAGAAACCAAATTTTACGTAATCCGAGAAGATCCAGGATATGATATGATCCTTGGACGTACGGGATTCATGCTGGAAGAGTAACTTCAACACCTTCAATTGCACATTTCTTTGTTGAGGAAAGCTCTGATTTAGAAGAAATAGAGGATACTCCATCATTTGAGCATCTGAAGGAAGTCAAAACCTTGATGGATCTGACATAAAAACCTGAATAGAATGCACATACTTTCATCAAAAGGTTCCGCACTCAGTATCCTAGGTACTCTGCTTTGCACGAATGTTCATATGTTCCACAAGCTTGGAAGGCTCCATAAACGTGGAACCCCACTGGGATTCCGAATCAACATAAGATATACAGAGAACAGACGGTCAAGTCTAACAAATTTCATGAAAGGAAATCAACAAAGTAAGATTTTTTATCCTTTGAATTCTTCAAGACTTGCAAAGCTGTTTTCTCCAACTACAGCTCCTTGGTCAATCTAGCAAATGCGGCCTCTTTCTCCATCACAGCATCATTGGGAAAGGGTATGTTCTTCTCACAAGAATCCTTGATAATATTTATTCTCTAACCAAGCCACTTCACATCGAAGCTAAGTGTTCTCCAAGTTGTACTCCCAATCAAAGGGTATGTCTTGAGTAACAGTATTTCTAGATCTCGTATGTCGTCTATGACACGCAATATATCTCCTACTCGTATTGTCAAGAAGTAAACACGTTTGGAGTCTTGGGAAACGATGATATGACCGTACCTTTCCCATATATTTTTATACAAGCCAGCATATCCAGTATGCTGAATCCACCAACTAGTTCATGGTACGGGAGTAACTCACTGAATGAAGGATCAAACAAAATACCTGCATTAGGGTATCCGCGCACCACTATATGAGTCTCAATCATTGGAGCAACTTTTTCTATCCATTGAAGCAGTTTTTTCAATCCATGGCATGGTTTCTTCTATCCCTGAAGTGATGACGACCTGAGCTTTGGTTTCTTAAATAGTTTCAGTAACGACCTCCTCGGGTGAAGAAATGGTTGTGTCAGTTCTTTGATTCACAATACCGCTCGTATCATCGCCATCAACTCGGTTATTCTCAGCTTCATTATTCGCACCTAATATGATGATTACATGAGAATAGAGCGCTCCTTGCATATAAAGAAAGGAAAACATAAATTCAGGATGTAATTGATCTTGCATCAGAAAAGTTCTTCATTATTCCTTCAAGACACAAAAAAATAACGAGAAGATACAAGAAAGACGTTTTACAAGCAAGCCTGTCTGAGTCAATTTTACGCTTCCCTGTACAAGAAAATGAACTGGGAGCAATTGGTAAGGAATATAAGGTTGAGTCATATACAATTATCTTTGTATGTATGTCCTCTACAACATATCAAAATTTCATAGCGATTTAATGAGCGAGTAAAAAGATGTGTCCAATACATCGAACTACACGCCAGCTGAAAATTTTCTGAAAGTCTCTTGAAAGTTTACTGTTTTGCTGATTTAGGACCCTAAACATGCTAAAACTCCAAAAAACTTCTTTGATTAAAGATAGGAAATTTCCCGGGCATAATAAAACTGGGACGGACCACAAAAATCCGACATATGAGGAAGATTCTACAGTGTTTTTGCTAAAAGGCTGAGTTCTGAATTTTCTGGTGACATATTTCGGCAAAACTTTTCGTTCATTCATATGGATTATCATTCATTCATCCACAAATCAGTAATTTTATGCTTCAATAAAGAAAACATAAGATGGATACTTACCTGGGAGGCCTCTAAAGCGTTCAAAGAGTCAGAATTGCCAGCATCGCTATTAAGAGGATCATCGGTCATTTGGTCCTGGATTCTGAGACTCTTCTTCTCCACCATCCTTGAGCAAGCATCATCTGTACTCTCCTTTTCCATGTAAATTTCCTAATGGGAGCCGCTTTACCATCAGTGGGGAATTGAAGACCGTCTATACTTGATGGAGCAAAATTCTGAAACGAAGTAACAAACATTGGTTTCGTGATCCTAATTGTGCGGATAAGAAAAGTCATGATGGAAGGAGCGTTAACAACTTTTGACTTCTCCGCCCCGGACACTTTCTTCCAATTCCGTGAAATCTACATCAATCCATGGTCTCAGCATCAACAAGGATCTCTAGAGCAACTCCTTCCACGGTCTCAACACTAACAAGGATCTCTGAAGCAAATCCAGTTGCGATCTCAGCATTAACAACGGTCCCATGAGCAACATCCTGAAGACCGGATTCATCAACTATCCATCCTCTGAAGTGTTACTCGATGGATCACACTTCTCCAAGAACTAATGATTCATATCAAGATATGAATACATGAAAGTATTCCCAAAGCTTGCACGTCGAACAAGCACAAGCAGAAGTCTTCTACAAGATGTTATCTACAAATGATATGCAACATACTTCAGGCCATGGGTTTACAAAAACGTACCAATGAGTGAGGAATGGGACAATACTTCCTTGATAAAAGATGTTCGCTTATGCCTCTTCTACAACATACTAAAAGGGCGCATCAATCGTACATACAAGCAGAAAGATATGGCTATCACACTCAGGTTTATGAAATCTGAAAGTTTGCACGGGATTACAAGTTATGAATGTGCACGCGCCAGTGACCTCCGTAGACATCTCCAAACCGGAGGATTCTTTTTGCATATGATTCCTCGGTTTCTTAGCTTCGAAATTTGGGGTCAATCATCAAATTTCGACAATGTATGAGGTTACTACAGCTTCCAGATCATACAACATGCAAGCAGAAATTCATGGACGGGATTCATAACCTCTACAGTCGATCGATGTCCACCAGATCTGTTCGTTAAGTCCTTCATCAAGGAGCTACACCATCAACGCAAAGCCGAACTTCATATTCAGCCGATAATCTCTCTTGCTGAAGTCGGATGTGCTTCTGCTGATGAGATATGAGCTTTTCATCTTCAGCTCTTTTCTTCTGTGATATTTCATCACGTCGCTGCTTTCCCTCCGATCGGCTAATACCAATAAAGCATATACCTTAGCATGGACGACTCCCAGATGATCGAGAGATATACAATGTGTCAGCTTTCCAGCGCCTCTGAAAGGTTGATTCACCTCGGCATGAGCATTTGCAGAAGTCTTCATCTTTGACTTCACAGAGCATTCCCCGGAAGAGCCAGAAGAGTGGTTGTAACCAGAAGTCACCACTATCTGAGGCGAAATACATGGAGTCATGGATATACCAATAACAAACGCGTAACAAAAATAGTAACAACCCAACTCTTACCTATTTAGAATTTCACTAGCTGTAGTGATTATACCGTCAGAATTTTGAAAACTTGCTCGTTTCTTCAAACCTGCAAAGACGAGCAAAATTCATTATTCAAAATCATAACTAGATTTTCATAAAACCGTGAACAACCAACGTGAATTTTAACATCCACTGGTTTTTCAAAAATTGGACAGACGTCCATTCTAAAATTATGAAAACTCGCATACAAACATTATTTCACCATGTATAATTGTCTACTTTCAATGGTTGTTCAAAATCAAAATATTCATTTTACAAAAAATATGTTTTAACGTGAAACTCACGTCTATATATATTTTTGCTCCCTCAAGAGTATATTTTCAAAAATTTGTGAAAGCTTACATATCGAATATAAATTTTTTCATGAAAGCTCATAGACAAATTTTTTACTAACAGACGCACGTCTATTCAAAAAAAAAAAAAAAATTCTCTCGTACAAGCATCCACCTTTGAAACGAGAGTTTATTAAAATCTCATATATTTTTTTATAAAAATTCTCTCCTACATTAGGGATTATTGCTAGTTTCTTGAACTAACAATCGAACGAACGTCCGTTCCTAAAACAAGGGTTTTTACAAAACTCATGTCTATACATGCGTGTGTGTATATATGATTTTAACATGAAAAACTCATGAGAAAGTTATCAACTTCTGAAAGAGAAATGAAAAAAGAGCGGTGCTACACCAATTTACGCTCGTCAGACAATGCTCTATCATGCTACTGGGATCTTCGCTCAGGCCATGGCTCGCTCGTGTAATAGAAAATCCGGTAACATTCTTTCTTACGACTAAGTTCAATTACTTATTTCGTTTGTAACTAGAAAAAATCACCATCTAGTGCTGACTGAGGAACATGACTGTCCCTCACTAAGCAGGAGACTTAATGTTGATGGTGGATTTTCGAGAAAGGCTAAAATCGTAAAACCATAATCTTACATATTCCTGATCCAACAATCATATGGCTATTGAGGCTCATGTCTCTCATTGGAGCATGAAAACTCATGCCAGAAGAGCCTATGACTGAGTATATTGTCTCTTAGAGCATACGTGAATATGCAGTCTCTCAACTGAGGCAACGACATATCTCATGAACACTGAGCAATTTCAGTAACCACTTCTATATAGAATCAAACGATTGGACGACTCTTAGACAACTTGCCTGCTAGTATAGAGCGATAACGTCTTCAAGATGTAACAATGTTTTCCCTGACTATACAAAAGACATGTGTATAGAATCATTATGATTGGACGGCTCCGAGACAGCTTGACTGCTAGTATAGAGCGATAACGTCTTCAGGATGCAACAACGTGTTTTCGCTGACTATACTATGCATAATAAATATGACGCTTCAACAAGCTCATATCGTCGAATCCTCGAATAATTAATGCTCCTAGACAGCATGCCTGCTAGTATAAAGCCATCAATTACTTATTTCTAATCATTAAATTCATCAACTGAATCCTAGAAAATATTCTACGTTCTTAATAATATTTCATTACTTCAATTCATGGCTCTTCCCAGCAGAATTTTATGGGTTAGTAATAAATATTCAACATACGGGCATCTGAGCCGCTATCGAGTAAGCCCCGACCAAAATATTGCAAGTGTACTCATCAATAGTGCACTGACGAGCACTCGAATGTGCGAACGAGCATTCAAAAATACGAAGGAACGATGAACCTATGCGAAATAGGAATAAAAACAATAATAAAATAACCAAGGTGCTAGGGGACTGGGCCCACCAGCCGACCAGTCATGCCGTGTCCAGTCCCACGCCTAATTCTTTATTTTATCATGTTTTATTATTTATCCCTGATCTCATGAAAATCCCTTCATTTGAACAAATATCCTTCATTTTTAAGGAAACTCCTCAGTTTCATGGTGTTTCCTTCATATCAAGGAAATAATATAAAATTGGGAAAGGTGTCGTGGGACCGTGTCTACTAGCCGGCCGGCTATGCCCTAGTTGTGGCTGGTCCTACACCTCATGATTCCTCATTGTTTTATTATTATTTCCTTCATCTCATGAAAACTCCTTAATTTCATGATATTTCCTTCAAATCATGAAAATAATATAAAATTAGGGAAGACTCGTGGGACCGGGCCTTAGCCGGACGACCATGCCCTAGTCGTGGCCGTTGCCACACGCCCCTTATTTTATTATTGTTGACTATCATTGTTTCCTTCATCTCATGGAAACTCCTTCACTTTAAGGAAAACTCATTCATTTCAACCAACTCCTTGATTTCATGATATTTCCCTAAAATCATGAAAATAATATAAAATTAGGAAAAGTGCCATGGGACCGGGCTTATTGGCCAGCCGGCCGGCCATGCCTTGGACATAGCCGATCCCACACTTCATGGTTCCTTATTTTATTATTAGTATTTCCTTCATCTTATGAAGTTTCTTCAGTTTGAGCAAAAACCTTGATTTCTTCATATTTTCTCAAATGGTTGCTCAAAGGCGCAACAGAAAATATCAAAATTCTCAGGACTGAGACAAGAACATTTTGGTGACATGTGCATATTATCTTGACCGACCAAGGTTGGCTCTTTGTCTTGCAAGAAGCCGGTCCCACACATTTTTCATCATTTGACCTAATTTGTTCACATTAGGTTCAAACTCTTCCAAACAACATGGAATTCTATCAAATGATCGCCAGTCGATCCTATGACCAGCCAGGGCCGGTTCCATGACCCCTTGGTAGGTCCCTCATATCTTCATAATTGGGTTTTATCACCTAAGGCTCGGACGAGCATTATTTCAATAAATGATTAAACCAGCATTTAATCATCCTTTCACCAACTAGTCTTCAAGAGACTTTGGTATTTGCTCACTCGAGCATCTGCGCATTACATGGTCGACTCATCATCCCATGTAGCTGGTCCCTCCTTCACTCCGTGGTTGATTTTCAATAAATCATCAATTAATCAGCAATTGATCAAAATTAGGGTTTCGAATCCAAAGCTATGAAAAACATAATTCTGGGCAGATTCAAACTATAATAATTTTACGTTGATCCCGTGATCAACATTTTAATTATCATACTCAGTTCAGTTTCCAGTATTTTAAATTAATATTGTATTTGGTTCTATTACCAATAATTCATCAAACGAGCAACATTCGCTCAGATGAGCAATATTTGCTTAGACTAAGGAATATTGGTTCAACTATCAATATTCAACAATTCATCAAATGAACAACATTTGTTCACCTTAACTATCAACATTTATTTGATAACTGTACGTCTGTGTCAACAGACATGTTCAATTCATGAGTCCTAGAACATTTGCAAATCATGTTCAACTCAGCAATACAAAGACTCATTGTCTCATCAAGTCAGCAACTGACTAAAACTATCACGAGACATCAATCGTGTCACATGGGGGATATCAACTAGGGTTTTGGTCTGGCGGTCACGTATGTTCATATACACGATGAGAACGTGAGCAAGTCGTGCAAGCAGTTAGAGGAGTTACCAAAGTAGTGGGTGGAAAATCAACCAAGTCTCCGCATGATGAGCAACTGGTTTTAACACAATTTCCACGTCCCCACTATTTGACTCCAGCAACTGTCACACTTCATGGGAAAAAGGTGTCTACAATTCTTACAATATAAATAAGTCTCTGAATCATGATTGAAACAACGGATAATCTCTGGTCGAACAGACAACAAGAGATTAAGAACTCAACATATGTGCAATTACTCTCAACAGAGCAACATTCAATCTATCAGAACTTATCTTATTTCTTCATGCAGAATACACAACACACCTACAATCTTCGATCACCATTTATGTTACACATTTCTCTGCTTTCCTCCTACATATCGACCCATCCTCTCTTGTGGCCGCATTGACTCTGGAATGTCCATTGTCTTGGTTTAGACCGGAGTACTATAGATTGATCTCTCGAATTCAAGCACTCCTTTTTTGCAGTGCATCTGTGTGAGGTCGAGCAGTTTGCTTATTCGATGAGTCTCCTCCGAACGGTCGTCTCCTTAATTCCTTAAAAACTACAAAATCGTTTTGCCCCATCTACAATATGGAATCATGGGAGTACTTGGAAATGACGAAGATTTCGAGTAATGTTGAATAACCAAGGAGATCAAGCATGTGGATGAGAAGCTACAAAATTTATTTATTTTGTATTCCGTATATATTGATAGTTTTGTCACTAAAATTGACAAAAGGGGAGATTTTTAGAGCACTCCTCGGTCGAACTCGCAAGCGTTGCTATCTCAAGCTTGTTTGTCAAATTTAGATGTCAAAACTATATGTATTGATTTTTAGTCTACTTATAGTTAAGTCTCGGACTAGGATAGTTAAGTGTAGTTGAGCTCCAGACTCCACCGCGATCATCTTACGAAGACTTAGAACTACTCAAGGAACCAGTGGAACTTCATCGAATAAAAGGTATATGGAGTCTTGAACTTATCTATCACTCAAAAGTCTATCTACTCTATTTCCTACTCTTGAGACAAAAGTTGTATAAGTATATAGATTTCAACTATACACATTTGCTATTTCGAGCCGAGTCTAACTCTCCTATCTATTTCTCGAAATATGTGTTGGTAAGCTTTATCTTTAACCAAGTTTATCTTTACTCGTGACGAAAGTCATGTTAACATTTCAATATGTTGAAAATCGCTTTGATGAAAAATAGTTTGTGAATAACAACTATATAACATCCTCTAAGAATGTTTCAATGATTGAAATGAAGAGTTGAGATTATGTAACCATCTTTGGATATAAGCATACATAATGTGTTCGCACATTAGTGTATAAATCTGTAAACCGGAAACCAAGTGTATGCATATGTGTGTGTACGAAATTGGTGAAGGAGACAGGTTAAGTATGCGTACCCGTACGCATACTGGCGGAAGTTCACGTCCGTGAATATCTAGTGATCTTGAAAATTGTCAAACTCTCAACTAGTCACCTCAAGTATGCGTACTCGTATGCATACTGGCGGAAGTTTTCCATCCGAAAAATTCTGCTGAGTTTGGAAACCAAACCAGCTCAAATCCGGTTGCTTAAGTACGCATACCCGTACGTATACTTAAGTTGGTTACTTTATCAAATCGGTCATTTCATGAACTAACTCCAATATACTTTCAAGAGAATCAACTAGACAGTTAGACTCAATCTTAAGAAAGATATATCAAAGAGTTAATATCTCTATCTCTCAATTCAATCTGCAATCAGCAAATAGAAAACTTCGAGCCCGAATGAACATAAGAGATTAAACATGAACGGTACCAAAGACCAATGTTCAAGGATCAATCAATTTCGATCAACAACCAAAGGTTGGATTTACCAATTGATCGATTCAACGCACAACCTGTGATATTTCAATTATATAACAAAAAATAATGCGGAAAAAAAATAACACAGACACCATAATTTTTGTTAATGAGGAAACCCCAAATGCAGAAAAACCCCGGGACTAAGTCCAGTTTTGAACACCACACTTTATTAAGCCATTACAG